>NC_135219.1:14651813-14982647 GCF_052324685.1 Brachyhypopomus gauderio | reverse complement strand
TGTGTTTTACATGGTGGTGATTTGCTAATGCATGGTGTTGCATCCTCTCACATTGATTTGTGGGTAATATTGTAAGTGGAGTGAAGTACTGTGTCTCTGCACCCCCTCCTAAGATCGACTCGGGCGATTTCACTCCCTCCAACACGCCGTCACGAGACGAGGACTCTAAATCACGCCACGTCTCCCGCTCTCGCTCACCATCCACCGCCAGTGACATGGAGCCCATTGAGGTAACCTTTGAACTCTGACCTCTGAACTCTGTTAAAAGAGGCGTGTCCTCAGGATCCACTGATATTCCCGGGCTGTTCTCCTGCAGCTGGTGGACCACACATCACGCCTCCACACCCCCACAGGAAGGTCTGCCTACAGCAGCCTGGGAATCTCCTCCCCTAAAGTAAGGCACAGGACTAGACTCACACTGGTCTAGACTTGTACTTGTGTCTCATGGTAGACTAGACCCATACTGGACTAGACCCACACTGGTGTCTTATGCTGGACTAGACCCATACTGGTGTCTTATGCTGGACTAGACCCATACTGGACTAGACCCACACTGGTGTCTTATGCTGGACTAGACCCATACTGGACTAGACCCACACTGGTGTCTTATGCTGGACTAGACCCACACTGATGTCTTATGCTGGACTAGACCCACACTGGTGTCTTATGCTGGAATAGAATCACACTGGACTAGACCCAAACTGGTGTCTTATGCTGGACTAGACCCATACTGGACTAGAGCCACACTGGTGTCTTATGCTGGACTAGACCCATATTGGACTAGACCCACACTGGTGTCTTATGCTGGACTAGACCCACACTGATGTCTTATGCTGGACTAGACCCATATTGGACTAGACCCACACTGGTGTCTTATGCTGGACTAGACCCACACTGGTGTCTTATGCTGGACTAGACCCATATTGGCCTACACCCACACTGGTGTCTTATGCTGGACTAGACCCATATTGGACTAGAGCCACACTGGTGTCTTATGCTGGACTAGACCCACACTGGTGTTTTATGCTGGACTAGACCCATACTGGCCTACACCCACACTGGTGTCTTATGCTGGACTAGACCCATACTGGCCTACACCCACACTGGTGTCTTACGGTGGACTAGGACTACACTGGACTAGACACCCGGGGTCTCATGGTGGACTCAACTTGCACTGATGTGGTGGTGTAACACACAAACACAACGTATGACTTGTATATCAGGAGTTTTTTCCATTAAAAATAGGCCATGAAGAATAGTAATAATGTGTTTGTATGATGAGTACTTGTGTGTGTAATGTGTGTGTGATGATGTGGTCTTTATAAGGTATAATTGTGTGTGTGTGTGTGTGTGTGTGTGTGTGTGTGTGTGTGTGTGTGTGTGTGCGTGTGCGTGTAATGTGATGGTGGTCTGTATAAGGTGTGTGTGTGTGTGCATGCATGTGTGATGTGGTGGTCTGTATGAGGTATTGAGTGTGTGTGTGTGCGTGCATGTGTGATGATGTGGTGGTCTGTATGAAGTAATGAAGTGTGTACAAATGAAGAATGGTGTGTGTGTGTGTGTGTGTGTGTGTGTGTGTGTCTGTATGAGGTATAGTTATGTGAGTAACATTACAGTCTCTGTGCTGCAGCCTAAAGCCCATCAGTTTGTGGTGAAGACCTTCAGTGTCCCTACCAAATGCAACCAGTGCACCTCCCTGATGGTGGGGCTTATCCGGCAGGGCTGCACCTGCGAAGGTGAGACAGACACACAGACAGGCAGAGAAAAAGAGTGAGATAGACACACAGACAGGCAGAGAAAGAGAGTGAGATAGACACACAGACAGGAAGAGAAAGAGAGTGAGAGACACACAGACAGGAAGAGAAAGAGAGTGAGAGACACTCAGACAGGCAGAGAAAGAGAGTGAGATAGACACACAGACAGGCAGAGAAAGAGAGTGAGACAGACACACAGACAGGCAGAGAAAGAGAGTGAGACAGACACACAGACAGTCAGAGAAAGAGAGTGAGACAGACACACAGACAGGCAGAGAAAGAGAGTGAGATAGACACACAGACAGGAGGAGAAAGAGAGTGAGATAGACACACAGACAGGAGGAGAAAGAGAGTGAGAGACACAGACAGGCAGAGAAAGAGAGTGAGAGACACACAGACAGGCAGAGAAAGAGAGTGAGACAGACACACAGACAGGCAGAGAAAGAGAGTGAGATACACACAGACAGGAAGAGAAAGAGAGTGAGAGACACACAGACAGGCAGAAAAAGAGAGATGGAGACAGAAGGAAGAAGAAAATCTGTGAAAAAGTATAGATGGCATATATGTTTTATGCTTAAAGTTTCTTGTATGGTTCTGAGCATATGTAAATTTTAACCTGATATCATGTAATAACGTCAGTCTCCAATACATGCATCTCCGTCTTTTGGCACAGTGTGTAACTTCTCCTGTCACGTCACGTGTGCGGACAAAGCACCGGCCGTGTGTCCTGTCCCTCCGGACCAGACCAAAGGTCCTCTGGGTATCGACCCACAGAAGGGCATCGGCACCGCCTACGAGGGTCATGTCCGGGTGAGCTCTTCCCCCTATACACAGCACACAGGATCCCCAACGCAGTGGTGTTCGCTCAGGGTCAAAATACCACTTCAAGGTGCATGATGGTCCTTGTCCAGCAGGGGGCGCCTGCGATTCCAATAAGCTGCTCTCGCTCAGAACCTGCGGGCGGTGTATGTTTTCTAAACCTGAAGATGGCCACCATCTTTTCTAATACCACTCTTCTCCCATCCATCCTATTCTCACACGTGAGGTTGTGGATCTGTCATTGCCACGCGTCTCCCCCAGCGTCTGACCCCTAACCCCTGACCCCTGACCCCTGGCCACTTTGTCCGATCAGGTGCCGAAGCCGGCGGGTGTGAAGAAGGGCTGGCAGCGGGCCCTGGCTGTGGTGTGTGACTTTAAGCTCTTCCTGTTTGAGCTGGGAGAGGGCAAGAGTGCACAGGCCAGTGTGGTGGTCAGTGAGGTCATCGACATGAGGTGAGGAAGAGCGAGACCTGCGTGTTTGGGCTTCCTCCGCCACGTCTCATAGCCTCACAACTAACCCACGTCTTCCTCACCTACCTTACGTTTGCTCAGGGATGAAGAGTTTTCAGTGAGCTCAGTGTTGTCATCAGACGTCATCCATGCCAACAGAAAGGATATCCCTTGCATATTCCGAGTAAGTGTGTGTGTGTGTGTGTGTGTGTGTGTGTGTGTATATCTTTGGTCCTTGGCCTGTGTCGGTGTCTGCTAGTCCTCATGCCTGTATCCTCCTTAGGTGACGGCATCCCAGCTCTCACCTGGCCAGAGAACGTCCCTCCTGATCCTGGCTGACAGCGAGTCAGAGCGCGCCAAGTGGGCGGGGCTTCTCTGCGAGCTGCACCGCCTCCTGAAGAAGAACAAGCTGAAGGAGCGTTCGGTGTACGCCCCCAAAGAGGCGTACGACAGCGCCCTGCCCCTCATCAAGAGCACGCAGGCCGCTGCCATCATCGGTACGGACTAGCTCCGCCTCTCACCGCCTCCCCGCATGCGACGGCTGGTAAACGCCATGTTAGCGAGTCTCTTTTTTCTTCTTCAGATCATGAACGAGTGGCTCTGGGTAATGACGAGGGCCTTCATGTGGTCCACGTGACTAAAGACGGTAAGGCTCCGCCCCCTCTGCCTAGACACCTCCGTGTCTGAGTGTCTCCTGTGTGCAGTGTCTGAGTGTCTTTGCTGAAACCGCTCATTTTAAATGCGCATGTGCTCTTAAGCTGCAGCAGTGATGTACGTAATGGTCTGTGAAATCTTCTCTTCCGTTCACACAGTCGGGGCTCTCGCTCAGAGTCCCGGGGAGCACAAACACCCACTGCTAGCATCCCAGAACCCTCAGGGGTGGCAAACATCTGGAACTATATTACAATTACAGTTCTAATCTGGCCAGCCTATAAATATACAATGTTTTAAATAAAATTCATCTAATTAAGTTCATCCATGGGCTGTAATTTAATTTAAAGATCCTATGGAAAGAGAGTGAGTGTCTGTCTAACCACTAGGGGGCAAAATGGAGCATTAAATTCATGACAAGGATAAAGGCTCCCGGCACAACGTCCATTAGCAAGAATCTGATTATGTAAGCATGTGTCTTTCCACAAGAAATGTTGAAAATGTGCTGTTCTTTGATCAGATGCTTTCTGCTCATCTGTTCACTTCACAAGCTCATGTACAGTTTAGATAAACAATGGTAATTAACACAGTTAAGAGTTTTGTTATTATTATTTATCAGATTTCTTGGTCAGGCCTACATGACGTACATGCTGTTATATTATCTGAGTTCAACATCCATGTCCCTTCTGTCCTGCAAAGGCTGTTAGTGAGATGTTAGTGAGATGCTTCATATCTGCCCCCCCGCGTGACCCACCCTGACTGGCACACGTGACCCTCTCTGACTGAACTCCCTGCCGTTTCTCCCACACAGAGATCGTCCGTGTGGTGGACAGTAAGAAAGTGTACCACGTGGAGCTGCTGCCCTCTCAGCAGTTGGTGGCTGTCATATCGGGCCGGAACCGACACGTCCGCCTGGTCCCCATGGCGGCGCTGGACGGCCGAGAGAGCGACTCCTTCAAGCTGCCCGAGACCAAGGGCTGCCAGGCGCTGGTGTCGGGAACACTACGCAACAGCGCCCTCTCCTGTCTGTGCGTGGCCATGAAGCGTCAGGTCCTCTGCTACGAGATTAACAAGAGCAAGGGCCGACATCGGCGTCTGCGGGAGCTGCAGGTAAACCCGCCCCGTGGGTCTGTGCTCACAGACAGTGTGGGTAAACCTGCCCGGGGGTCTGTGCTCACAGACAGTGTGGGTAAACCTGCCCGGGGGTCTGTGCTCACAGACAGTGTGGGTAAACCTGCCCGGGGGTCTGTGCTCACAGACAGTGTGGGTAAACCTGCCCGGGGGTCTGTGCTCACAGACACTACAGGGATGATGTTGGCCATATGTGATACACTGAGGTTCTCAGGGAGTGACTAAGCACAGTCTCTGCCATTACAGTGTCAAATGAAAGCTGATAGTTTATTCTCCATTAATACACTCTAAGTACATTTAGACCTTTTATAATTAATATACGCTACTGTTATGCAATACCTACTTTAATGCATAAACAATTTTTGTTCTGTGTGCATAACTTGCTAACAAGTATTAGGGGAGGCCCAGTTTTAAAATACAGAAATTTTGAAACTCTACCAGTCTGGATAGGCTGGGAGAAACTCCCCACCCAGCCTGGTCAGTGCGGCGCTAAAATGCACGTCTCATCCGGGCCTGCTCACTGTGTGCCCAGGCGCCTGGGGTGGTCCAGTGGATGGCGCTCTTGAGCGAGCGTCTGGTGGTGGGCTACCAGGCGGGCTTCACGCGCTACGCCCTGCAGTCGGACGCTCCGCCCGTCAGCCTGCTGCATTCCGACGACCCCACGCTGGCATTCGTGGCCCAGCAGGCCCTGGACGCGCTGTGCGCCGTGGAGGTCTCGGGCCGCGAGCTTCTCCTGTGCTTCAGCGGCGTGGGCGTCTACGTGGACACACACGGGCGCCGATCGCGCCAGCAGGAGCTGATGTGGCCCGCCATCCCCACCAGCTGCTGTGAGTCCCGCCTCCGCCCGCACAGTCCCGCCTCCGCCCGCACAGGCCCTTTGATCTTCTGCCTTTGATCTCGAAATGTCAGCCTTCACACGGATCTGAGCAGGAGCGATGCAGAAGGTTCTTGGGAATTGGGTATACCGCTCACATTTTTCACATCATCCGCAGGCTACAGTGCCCCCTACCTGTCGGTGTACAGTGAGAATGCGGTGGACGTGTTTGATGTGAACACCATGGAATGGATACAGACCATCCCACTCAAAAAGGTTTGATTCATTTTGTTTTGGTTTTTTTGTTTTTTGGTGAACTTGTACTCAGAGTAAAACACTGACCAGACATCAGGAGCTAAACTACAGCGCTGTGGTTGAATCCCATGGGCTTGAGCACAACGACTGGTCAGGGTCGTCTAATGCCGGACACGCATGAGGGAGGTTGTGAGGGTGTGTAGTGTGTTGTGAGGATGTGTAGTGTGTTGTGAGAGTCTGCGGTGTGTTGTGAGGGTGTGTAGTGTGTTGTGAGGGTCTGTAGTGTGTTGTGAGGGTGTGTAGTGTGTTGTGAGAGTCTGCGGTGTGTTGTGAGGGTGTGTAGTGTGTTGGGAGGGTCTGTGGTGTGTTGTGAGGGTGTGTAGTGTGTTGTGAGGGTGTGTAGTGTGTTGTGAGGGTCTGTAGTGTGTTGTGAGGGTCTGTAGTGTGTTACTGTGGGGTCTGTGATGTGTTGTCATGGAGTCTGCGTGTGCACAGGTGCGGCCACTCAACATGGATGGTTCACTGAATCTTCTGGGCACGGAGACGGTGAGACTCATCTACTTCAGAAACAAGACAGCAGGTGTGTGTAGCCGCTAGGGCCTTGGGGGGCACTGGACACGCTGGATGACCTTTGACCACACTGCACTGAACATGCTGGATGACCTTTGACTCCTGTATTTACCGATGTCATTTTGAGATGTAGTGTTTCTGTTGTGTTCCACTTGTAATCTTCAGGTGCGTCTGTGGTCTCTCTCCCTCTCTCTCTCTCTCTCTCTCTTTTAGAAGGAGATGAGCTGGTGGTGCCAGAGGTGTCTGATAACAGCCGGAAGCAGCTGGTGCGTAGTATGACCAACAAGAGACGCTTCTCATTCCGTATACCTGAGGAGGAGCGACTACAGCAGAGGAGGTACACACACACACACACACACACATGCACACACACACATACACGTGCACACATACACACGCGCGCACACACACACACACACACACACACACACACACACACACATGCAGACAGCTTGGAATTTGAGTGCAGTTGTTCAGATGTTTTGTCTGGTGTTAAAAATGCCAACACACCTACACTTAGTGCTGTGGGGTGACTGGCTGTACTGACACAGACCCGTGTGTGCAGGGAGATGCTGAGGGACCCCGAGAAGAGGAACAAACTGATTTCCAACCCGACCAACTTCAACCACGTGGCCCACATGGGTCCTGGAGATGGCATTCAGATCCTTAAAGACCTGCCCATGGTGAGATTCACATATCCTTAAAGACCTGCCCACGATGAGATTCAGATCCTTAAAGACCTGCCCACAGTGAGATTCAGATCCTTAAAGACCTGCCCACAGTGAGACTCAGATCCTTAAAGACCTGCCCATGGTGAGATTCACATCCTTATAGATCTGCCCACAGTGAGATTCAGATCCTTAAAGACCTGCCCGTGGTGAGATTCACATCCTTAAAAGCCTGTCCATGGTGAGACTCAGATTCCTAAAGACCTGCCCATGATGAGAGATGTGTGATTGATAAAGACTCCCATGGACACTTGCTGCAACATTATGATATTATTACATATATATTGTAATGTGGAAAATATGAACTAAAGAACTATTTTTTAATGTTCATTTTTAGTTTTTTAGTAACTAGTAACTAATTCATATTGAAATATTCATCTCAATTTAGAAAGATTGTAAATGATGAATCACAACAGCTGTGGTGGCAATGACACATTATTTACAACATTGTTATGATTCAGACCACGTAGGATTAATTCTGTTATTTGGATCAGCATTTGTTTGTAATGATGCTCAGCAGATGTTTATACTGTGTGGTTGTGTAAAACCAGCTTGTCTTGCAGACTACAGTTAACAGCCCTGATTGTCCTGATGCTGACAAGCCAGAGTTCAGCGCTAGTCAGTGTTGTGCATGGAGGTGCATGACAGGGACCTGATGCAGTTAGGAGACAACTTCTTATGAAAAAGACACAATGTCGTTCATCAGTTGTGACTGTGTGTGTGTGTGTGTGTGTGTGACACACAGAACGTGCGAGCTCAGGACAGCCGCGCTGGCTTCAGTGGTTCTGTGAGCATCCCATCCCTGGCAAAGAGCCGGGCTGAACCGGGCCGATCGATGAGCGCCAGCAGCAGCCTGGGCATACGTGGGTCCATCAGCCCCCCCCCCACACACACACACACAGACATACACACACACTCATCCACACCACACACACACACACACACACACACACACACACACACACACACACACACACACACATCTGGACACCTCCTTGCACACCCCTGCATCCCGACTTGTCAATGGTTGCTTTTATTGCAGTTCTGACTCATGAGATGACTAAGCTGTCTGAGTATAACCAACCTTGTTTTCCTGTCTGTCTTTTGTTTCCTGTCTCACCCACCTGTCTCGCAGGCCCCACCTCCCAGAACGGCAGTGCCCTGAGGAGAGAGCTGTCTAGCAGCAGCTACAGCTCCAAACGCCAGACCATGACCTCCCCGTCCGAGAGCTCGCTCTCCTCGGGTGGGGGCATGGATGCGGGAGATGCACCTCTCTCCCAGTTCGACAGGGAGGTGAGTCACCATCACAACTCCATCCTTACTCCTGCCATTCCTGAGAGCCATGCCTGCCACTGGCCTGCTGTTGCCAGAGAAACACATCGCTTAGGCAACACGGGTAGATGTGAATGGCAACTCCAGCTTGTGCCACTCGTGAAAAATCAGACACAGGATTTAGCTGTAGCATGGTGAGCACTGGACACACAGCTAGCTGTAAACTAAAGTATTTGGAGTGTCAGACCGTTTTTTAAACACGTCTCAGGAAACCATGGAAATATGGGGAATCTAAGCTGGAAGCACACGTGTGCTATTAGTTTAGCGTTTAGAGAGAACTACACACTCTGAATATCTCCAGACTGAGCTGGAACTGCTCACATGCCAGACCCTGCACTCCAGCACTCCATCATCTCCCAGCATGCACTGCAGCTCACCTCGGGCCCCAGCCACACAGTGAAGTCCGCATGGCATCCACACATGGGCCCGGAGCGCATCTGGACGCTCTCCGCTCAGCCTAGCCAGTCAGGAGCCCGCCATGCCTCCGCTGCTTGGCCTTCTCCATAGCCCATGGTCCCACCTTCAAGGCCCCTATTCTGGCCCAGTCCTCTCCAGCCAATGAGTGGCCTCTGGTGTGTCCCAAACCACCCACCCATGCCTCTTTCACACCCCACATCTCCATACCGTAATCTCCATACTCCCCTCCCTCCTCCTGAGCCTCACCCTGCACAGGAGCCCAGTGTCCGGCCCTCAGTCTGCCTCTCGTCCCCAGTGGCAGGCTGTCTCGCCCTCGGAGAAGACGCCCGATCTGAAGCGGGCGCTGCGGACGCTGCTCAATAAGATGAAGGTAAAGTGGACGGCGTCGCGGGGGTGTGTGTGCATGCACTCCCTCCGTCAGCGGCACACTCGGGCACATCTGCAGAGTTTAACTCCGCCCTCCAGCCCACCACCACCGGCACCATCAGCCTGCACTGCACCCGCGATTTGGTCCTTTGTTTTGAGCCCGTGCAAAAGCCCTGAGCCTCTGCACTTTGTCCGGCGAGACCCTGTCGACGGGACTGCGTCTGAGGGCACTGGCATATCTACAGGCTTTTGCACTTTTTGAACTTCCATTTAAGCATGGCCAGGTTTTCAGCATGCCTTCATGTCTCCATTGGCCTCGTCAAGTGTCAATCAAAGCATTTGGGACACAAAAGGAGGCCGGGAGAGATGAAGTGTTCTCCAGGATAAGCTCATGAAACATCTCCATGCCTGCCTGAGATTCTGATCTCGCTGTTAAATGGGGCCTAACTACCCCGGGGAGCTCATCCTGCCCTCATCCTGCCCCCATCCTGCCCCCATCCTGCCCTGCTGCATTTCAGTGTGTTTTCGAGGACTGACACTTTGCCATTACCAGCAGGAACACGTGGATTGTAGTTGAGTAGTTTTTGAACACCAGTGATTTTGGTTCCAGTGCCAGTGAAGCAAAGTGTTTGTCTCCCAAAAACACCCCTGTGTAAAGTCTGTACTGTGCACGTAGCAACTACTGGTCTTACGCCGAATCGTGTGAAGATCAGCTAGCGTTAATGCGCTGAATCTTGTGAAGACCAGCTAGCGTTAATGCACTGAATCCTGCGAGGATCTGAAAGATTCTGGTCGATTTCTACCATTTTTCAACATCACTCAGTTTATAGAATAAAAGTAATGTCTGTTTATTACAAGACAAAAAATGACTTGAAAATAAAACCAAATACAGTAGATATTGTTGTGTGCACAGTGTTGTTATTATTAAAGGTGTGTCTAGCCTGATACTATATTCAATATCTTTAAATCATTCAAATGTATTACTATTATTTCTTTGAAAACATTTTCTGTTTTCAAATAATGTTTGACTGGTTTTTTGGGAAAGGCAATTTCCTGAGGTTATACACAGTGTTCTGTTCCCTCCATAATTACTTTATGCAGGAATACATAGAACAATATGGCAAAATGAAATACAGAAATAACACAGAGACACAGTGGTCAGCAACTCCTCTCATATTCCTGACCTTTTAAGGCTGGGGTGTCAAACTTAAGGCCCGCACTTCAAAGTCTTTTTCAGAGAGAGCATTTTTTGAAGCACAATTGCTATTTTCATTTATTTGATATTTCAAGTTTTAACAAAGTAAATGTGATATCTTTGATGGTCTTTTTTATTCATTTGGATAGTTTGATCGTTGATTGATGGAGTAAAGTTAATTAAAAGGATTTATGTTATAATAACAGAGCAACAAGCAAACACGTATTTTTTACATCTATGCAAATATATCTGTAATATTTGTAAATTGAGTAAGTAATACATTCAGAGTTATTTAACATTAAGGAGTAGTTACATTTATAAGTTACATATGGCCCTCTGTGGGTAACAATTATGCTGATGTGGCCCGTGGTGAAAATGACACCTGTTTTTAGGGAAGATGATTAAGTGTGCACTACAGTGACTAAGTGTGGTCTAAGTGTGTGCTCCTGCTCCGTTACACTGCCTCTGTAGCTGTTGGCTCGTTTTAATATGGTGGGTAGTGATGGACTTAGTAACTGTGAGTATTGCGTGAATTATTGAGATGTGATATCTTCGGATTGTCTGATTGTTTAGGGTTGTGAACTGCATATATAGAAGCTTCTGAGTGGCTACAGTAAACTTACCCGTGTAATTTTCATAGAGTTGGAGGAGTGCAGAAAATGTTTTTTGTGAATCAGATTTTCCTTTTAATTAATGTGCTAGAGCACATGCTTGGCTCATCAGCAGTGACTTTGTATTCAGACGATGACATCTTGATCAGACCAGATTTAAAGATAAATGCATCGTATCAGTATCACAAGCTTTCATTCCTGGCTTATATGTATGTAAGGTTCAAGTCTTTTTACTTGAACAGCCTAAAGCTCTACACTGATCCTGAATCAGTATTTTATAAAAAAAAAATTTCTTTTGGTTTGAGGAGTCATACATATACATGTGAACCCAGACCTCAAATGTTTGTAGAATCAAGCATGTGCAAATGGTTTTCAAATGTCTGACCCATTTCTTCTGAAGGGCAAGTGGTAGTCCTACAGTGAACTAGTGCAGTGGTGTGGCTCCAGTGAACTAGTGCAGTGGTGTGGCTCCAGTGAACTAGTGCAGTGGTGTGGCTCCAGTGAACTAGTGCAGTGGTGTGGCTCCAGTGCAGTGGTGTGGCTCCAGTGCAATCAGATCACTGTGTACATGCTCAACGTTTTCAGCTCTCAGATCACAGGGCTTTGCAGTGAATTTCCTCAAATGAAGCAAGTATGCTAGTATGCTTCCGATGCAGCTAAGATCAGCCATCTAAAATCAGGCCTTTAAAGAACTGAAGAAATGCTAAGAGACATTGACCGGCAAAGAGCACAATTGCAGCTGATAGCAGCACAAACTGAAAATATTACATCGTTGTTACTGTGAGCGTTTTATTCTGATTGGTTTTCAGATTCTGACCTTTTATGTTTTTATTTGGTGTCCCAGGACTCGGACTCGCCCCGCCACTCCACTGCCTCTAATAGCTCCGCCTTCAGCAGCCCGCCAAGCCCCGCCTCCCCGCACAAGACCAAGTCTCTCTCGCTGGAGAGCACGGACCGTATGGGCTGGGACACATGATGGGTGCACATCTAGACCAATCACAACATGCCATGTCTGCCCCTCCCCCCCGATCCACCCCGACAACGTAACCGCTCCTAGTGCTGCAGCTCCTCCCACTTCATTTTGCAAGCAGCTCTCAAATGAGGAAAATGTAGGAGAGAGGATATTTCATCAAGGGTGGAGCACTTTTGTGTGTGTGTGTGCGTGTGTGTGTGTGTGTGTGTGTGTGTGTGTGTGTGTGTGTGTGTGTGCGTGTGTGGTGAACTGGGACCCTGAGGATTAAGAGCATTGCTGACTGGACTTGGACCGGTTTACCCAGAGCTACGCAGTGCACACACCACTGCGAGGAGGAAGACGAGGGCGATTTGATCTCCACTAGTGTTTGTCTGTAGCCTCGGGGTTGGGGATCATATTTATTTCTCAGTACCAACACTAGCTGGTAAAAAAAAAAAAAAAAAAACCCTTATCAAATTTCTCGTTCCTGTTCAACTGTGGATCATGCAAACAGCTGCATTTATGGAGGAAAAAAAAAGACTAAAATGTAATTATTTTATACATGCATTTTGTTTTTCGCTCTAGAAAGTGATCTGGGCAGACTTGTTTCCCTCTTCGACCCCCTTCTGATTGGCTGCAATTGATTCACTGTAACGTGCTTTGGGACGACCTCATCAGTTGCTTCCTGTATTAAGACTCCTAAGCATCTGTACAAATTATCTTCTCATTTTGATAACATCTCATTTTGTTGTTTTCATAATTTCCAGGTTCAGCATAATTAAAACTTCCATAGATCCATAGCGAAACCACAGATTTCCATCACAATGATGTATATAGGTAAAGTTATACTATAATATATTATAATGGAATACTGTAGAAACAAAAAATAAATCCTCTTTTTTTAATTTAAAATGATTTTAACATAGCCATGCCAAGGCCATTGGAAACTGTTTTAGGAGCATTATTGTCATTCAGCCTCTTCCCCCTCCCGGTGGCCATGGGGAGGGGAGTTGTTTTTGTTTGTTTGTATTTTAATTGATTTGTTTTTTTTTTTAATCACTAAAGATTTTAGTGAGATGTTGGCTAAGTTCATGTTGCTAAATGCTAAATCACAGGAAGCATCTCTATATATTGTTTTGCTCTTATTCGATTTTCTGTGTTGTAAGAAATAGCAATATATATATATATTTACCAAAACAAGATCACAATGTGGATTTGGATTTCAAGGGGGAAAAAAAGAAAAATAAATCGACATTTTTACATTCCTGCCATAAGAAACAACACTACGGCAAGCCGGGGGTGCAGAATTACAGTACTTCTGGTCTTTTAAGCAATGGAACAATGTAGCTTTTTTCAAACATTTTCATTTCACAACTCTTTGAGTGGGGGAAAACAGTATTTTGATCCTCATATTTAACTGTAAATTTACTCCTGTAATTTAATTGTACATTTGCGACCACTTTCATCACTGCAAAAAAGGTGCAGTTTCTGTCTCCTTGGAGACGGCCAGACGAGCAGACCCGACAGGTTGGTGTTCTTCCTCCGAAGAAGCAGCTGTGTGTAGCGATCTCACCATGGTGACAATAAAGCCTCCAGTGACCATCCCACACCTTCTGCATTACGTATCATTATTGAGCTCCTCAGTCCTGTGTGACTGTGGAATCCTCTAATAAATTTTCACTGGGTCTTACGAAAAGCACTACAGCGCGCTTGAAGTTTCCTTTGGAGGTCTGCTGCTTGTCCATTCCCGGTATTAGATTTATATCTAATAAAAAGACCCATTTAAATTTATATTCTTTATTCCGTGGAATAATTTCTCAACCTATGAATATTAATCATTAGAAACGAAGTACTGTCAGAGGTTAATTAAATTATTCTTCCGTTGAATTTCTGGATTAGTGCAGTCTTCATTTTGTCATTAGAGGCCAGTTACCTGATCCCCCGAGCCCTGGTGCCTTGGCCAGAGTCTCGTGCTGGTATGACAGAAGGCGTGTGTGTGCGTGTGTGTGTGTCTTGCTCTCGCTCCCTCCCCCTATGCGGTTTCTGATTACTTGGACCTTTCCTGGCTCTGAGTGTAGGATTCTCAGTATCATTCTGTCAATAGCTCATCTCAGCAAGGGAAACATCAGTGCACTGCAAGCAGCAGATTCACCAGTGGAAGTGACACACACACACACACACACACACACAGCCTTGTGTACAGTAAGACAGAGAACATCTCTGGGGTCATATCTGCATTACTTTTGTCTGAACACTTAAAATATATTTTATAGTTACTTTTTATGCTTTCTATCAACGCATTCTGTGGTTGTCTTAAGAATTTTCACACTTTCACAGAATGTCTGCAGTATGTGTGTGTGTGTGTATCTCTTTGGGTGAGTTTGCTGCAGGTGAAGTTTTTTTTTTTTTTTGACCACACACACACACACACACACAGCACACTCAGACAGTGTAAACAGAGGGTGACCACAGACACAGTCCCAATGCTTCACTCAGCAAAGACTCGACTACAGACTCGTTTCCATGTACAAAAGGTCTTTGTTACAAATTTCACAGTTTACTAAAAGAATTTACACAACTGGCATAACTACTTTAAGTTAGTGCTGCTCCATGAATGGGAAAAAAAAAACAATACAACTTGAAGATTTTTTTTAACTTCTATCCAGTTCCTCTATAATGTGAAAGGGAAGAAATGTTTCCAGTTGGAGCAGCTGTTCCAGGCGTGTGAGGGTGGAGTTCTTCTGGAACGCTGCTCTTCACACGTCCAACAGCTCCCACCACCGAGGTATCCGCCTCCACCACCCGTGGCACCTACACCTGCTGTAACTTCACTGAGGAAGTGTTGGGGAAACCGTGGGACCCGTTCACTTCAGTACCGGCCTGTACGTGTCCTTTACAACACCTCACCAAATGTACCCAGCAGTTTGCTGGCAAAGGCTTCAGTATAATGTTAAAAAGAGGATGTACCAAAGTCCCTGGCATGTTAGCCTGGTGATGCTGGAGTCCTTTGATCAGAAGGTCCCGTACAGACTGGGAAAATGGCTGTCACTGGGTTGGAATGTAAAGATTTATCATGTTTGCGAGAGCGAAGGTCAACCCTGTATCCTTGTATTCTCCCTTGTTGCCTGAGTGTTTCAGTGTCCCTTCTTCTCGAGGTGGATCAGGTCTCAGGTGTCTTTTTAATGGATCCTCAGTTTCATTTTTAAGTCCACATGCTTAATTAGCATTCTCTTCTGTGATTTGTTAAAGCTTAGGCCATGGCCCCGCCCTCCTCTATGACACGATGGATGCCGTTACCGGGTCCACTCTGGACTGTCTGCGGCTTGCTGCTCAGGTCCCGCATGCTGCCGTGCCCCGACTGGCTGTCCAAGCGCTGAGAGCTGCCGTGCCGTGATTGGCTATCCAGGCGGTGGGTGGTACTGTGCTGAGGTGGTTCGTAGAGGCGGTCCTCTGTGCCACGGAAACTACAGGCCGTGTACCTGTTTTAAAAAACAGAGTGTGGTTAAGACAGCTGGCAGAGACACACAGGGTTGTGTGAAGTAGCTGTTTTGGCCATCTTAATGAATACAGGCATTTGTGCCTGAGCAACATGTTTGTGCTGAAATAACAGACATTTAAATGAGATTCCATATCAACGATCAATCCATTCTAGCCCTGCAGCTCCAACACAGTGTGTTGACCTGTTCTGAGCCACTCAGCCCAGCACGACTACAAAAATACCTGCTAGTCTGGGACTTAATCCTGAAAACACTGCTCTGGGCAGAACATCATGGCTACAGTGCTCAGAAACATCAGATACAAGTATTGCTATACAGATGGCACAGGTGCTTGTGGAAACCCCATACTCGGCCACACAGCCAATCAGCACGGGTCTTCTCCCTTACCTGCCGTCACGTGAGCGCTGCAGGCTGCCGTGGCCACTGGTGGGTTTGCTGCGCACGCTTCCCGCCCGGCTGGTGCTGCCGCTGGCCGGCTGGTCCAGCATGGCCAGGTGGGTGGAGGAGGCGTGGGTGGAGGTGCCCTGCGTGGAGGTGCCACGGGACTTGCGCACCACCGGAGCCCCGGGCTCACGCAACAGCAGCTGGGTGAAATCAGGCTCCTGAAGCACCTGACGGCTCTCGTGCATCGTGGCGCTGGGTGGAGGGGGGGGTGGTGGTTAGGTCAGCAGGTGGAGGTCAGACAGAGCCGCAGGAGTGAGGAGAGGAGAGTGGGAAGGTGGAGGAGGGGATGGAGCAGTGGGAGAAGGGATTAAACGATCCAAAGGAAAGCATGGCTGTGCAGAGCCCATTCATTGCTAGTACAGAGCCTCTTTCTCTGCTGTAGCTACTACTGCTAATGTTTGGGATTACAGTGTGATGCTGGGGGTTAGACGTGCTAGAAAATGAGTCGCCAGCACTAGTATCATTACTCAACATGCTGGGTGTGTGGCAGAGATTCACCTGCCCCCCCCCCCCCCCCCCCCCAACCTTATTTTGAAAGGAGCAGCACCCTTTCTGGATAGAGCCAGGCTACCGGAGGTGATGCACACTTTCACTGAGCATCTTAGAAGGAAGATCAGCCACCCGTGTTGTTTGGGTGTCTACATGATGGAGACTAAACAAGGAAACGTCTGGACCCTGAAAACACCAGAGCACCTCTGCTGCATGACCTCAGGCTCAGGGTGAATACTGGTGATATTCTCCATATTACTTTTGCACCCTAGTCACACACTAGCACAGCTACCATCCATTCACTGTTAGTAACGGTAGTGTGTGGCAGTGAAGGGCTTCTTTTATCCTACCTCCGGATAATCCGCCAGATCTCGTAGGGTGAGTTAGGGACAGCCCGTTTCAGCACACTTACTCTTTTCTGCGGTGTCCGTGGAAGAAACTGGCCCACTCAAAGCAGGTCTTCTTGCTGCCCACCCAGAAGACGGAGGGGACACCCACTACCAGCATCATCACGTACTTCAGGATGAAGAGCGTGACGTTGGGTCTGCTCGCCTGTTCCACCTGGGCAGAGACCTTAGGATTAGGGCTCAGGGTTTAGGATTAGTCATTTTGTCCTCACTGACTTTCATTTATTTGGCCGATATTAGAATGCAGACTACCACCGGGGAGTTTTGGCCAGTGCCCGACAGCCAAGGTGTCGTGATGTGTATCAACAAACTATCAACAAAGAAATTGATATTTCAGTGAATGTTAGAGTATTGACACAAATAAATAATCAAGATCCATCCAGACATGTTAATTTTTATGTGTAGTCAAGCTTATGTTTTAACAAGCAAACTAAATTCTTCATCTGAGAGTCTGGCTTCATTCACACCTCACATTTAACGTTCCCCTTGGAGGTCTGGAATAAGGATCCAGGTATGTAACCACAAATCCCACATCATGTCTGCTGCGTCCTGTGAGAAGGTCCTGGAGGAGAATCTCCGTACTGACTTCACAGGACACAGGCACATGATCCATGATGGCTGTGGCAAGGAATTTCCCTTCAAGAGCTTTTATGAACATATCTTGCCTAGACTGGCTGGAAAACTCCTGATCTCAGATCAGGGGGTGCAGCACCTTTTCTAAAGTGGGCTGTATGCAGCACTGCAGTCAGTGGCAATATTCAGCGTACGTGTTGTGTGAGAGTACCACCATGTGTCACTGTTGCTGTAGGCTACGCTTGTGTGATTGTGTAGACAGGATGGGGTTTCATCTCCACTCACTGCACTGAGTACAATGCTGAAGGCATAAACAACCCCCCCCCACCTCCCTCCCTCCCTCCCTCCCTCCCTCCCTCTCTCTCTCTCCCTCCCTCCCTCCCTCCCTCCCTTTCTCTCTTCACCCCTCTCCCTCTCTCAAAAATGACATTCCTGTTAACTGAATTCATGTTTACAGCAGCCCAAGTACATTAGCTGCACAGCAAAATACACACAGAAAATAAATCTAGGACACAATCTCACTGTGCCGATGGTAGTCACTGCTATAAATAAGCGCTCCCATTAAGAGCAGATAAAGGAGGGCAGGACTGTGGCTCTGAGTCCTTCTGCACAGACACAGCAGTACAGACCGGCTACATTCACCCCTGGCCGCGCCTGTCGTATACATCAGAATATGCTGTAGCAAACAGGGCCTTGTTAAAGGAAACCCTAATTTGATTCAGGAACACACACACACACACACACACACACACACACACACACACACACACACACACACACACACACACACACACACACACACACACAGAACAACAAATCAGTCTAAACAGCCCTTGCTTGGAACTCATAATTTATAGCTGTCCGCTCTACTCAAATGTCCTGTATGGTGTATGAACGAGAATGCACTATAAACACACAGAGCTACACACGCGCACACCTACACACACACACACACACACACACACACACACACACACACACACACACACACACACACACACACACACACACACACACACACACACACACACACACACACACACACACACACACACACACAGCCAGCTCCTCATATTTATCTGCTGTAGACTAATCCAGTGATGGTCCACTGTGTTTCCCTGTCTCATTCCATGTGTGGAGCCCAGGTGATACAGACTATGTGTATTCAGGAGACCCTGTTTGCTTGGTTAGATTAAACCAAGTGCAATATGATAAAGGACCTATTATAACGTAATGTAACCCCAGGGATTATATCTAAGACACATAGACCACCCCTAGTACAGTCACCTGAGACACATAGACCATCCCCAGTACACATCTAAGACATAAACCATCCTTAGTACACATTCTTCCAAGATGCATAGACTATCCCTAGTACACAGTCATCTAAGACTCATAGATAACGGTTATTGGGGTGGATCTATGTGTCTTAGTTGACTGTATTAGGGGTGGGGCTAAGATACACAGATCCTAACACAGTCATCTATGGAGACCACACACACAACAGCCCAGAACACATGTACACCTGTTCCAAGACATCATGCCTACATGCCTTTAAAATACTACCAGGGCGACACTGGGAAGCTGTTTAAGAGCCAAACTACTGACAACAGTCAGTGCACAACCGGACTGAATTTGGGAGTCTCTTAGTAAAATGGGATAAATGCCACAGTGAGTGTTGAGAGCAGTTCATGTGTCTCTGGTGGACAGGCAGCAGACATTAAACCACATTATTGATTTGTACAGATTTCAGCCTGTGGGGTTTTTTTCTTAGTTAATACAAAGTACATATAGATTACATAGATCCTGAGTAAACAGGCAACTCTAAAAGCACTCTTAACAGAGTTGTAGTTCTAACATTAACACAAATATATCAGTCAAACATTTGGACACACTTGACTAAATGCATGTTCCTAACAGTAAAATAAGGAATTTTAATCGAATGGATTAATTTGGAATATAGAAATTCACTCTCATCACACAAACGCACGCGCGCGCGCACACACACACACACACACACACACACACACACACACACACACACACACACACACACACACACACACACACACACACACACAGAGAGTTTTAAATGCACCCTCAGCAAACTGTGCTCTGCATATACGTGATTGTCTTCAGGCCTGATGGAGAAGCATCATAGCTGCTGCTTCATGAAGCTTGTTAACAGAACACCAAGAGTGTGCAAAACCGTCATCTAAATACAGGACAGCCACTTCAAAGAATGTAATCTAATCTAAGATATTAATAATTAATATTTGTTTATTCTTTTATTGTACTGGCATCTTCCCTCCTTTTTGAATGTCGAAAATAATAAAAATAAACAGAGGAGGTGTGTCCAAACTTTTGATTGGTACAGTAGTTGCACTGCATTTTTACGTTAAGACAATTCGGGCTAAATGTGTCCAGTCTGCAGGGCAGGAGGGGTCCGTACCTTGACGGGGCAGGGGATGTGGTACTGGCGACAGTACTCCTGGACCCAGGTGAGCTCCCACACGGGCCGGTAGCTTTGCTCGTACAGGTAGCAGCCGATGACGGTCAGGAGCGGCAGCAGGTAGAGCACGGAGAAGACCCCGATCCGGATCATGAACTTCACCAGCTTGTCCTGGTTCTCCTTCTCCAGCGGGATCTCCATGCGGACGCGGTTGAGCGCGGCGATGCCGGCGAGCAGCAGGGCCACGCCCACGACCACGGCCAGCGCCAGCGGGGCCAGCAGGAACCAGCGCAGGGCGGCCAGGTCGTAGACGCCCGCGAAGCACACTCCGCTCACGCCGTCGCCCTCCACCTTGTTGAGGGCGAGCAGGGCCACGGTGAGCGCGCCCGGCACGCCCCACGCGGCCGCGTGGAAGAGCAGCGCCTTCTTCTCGATGGCCTCGCTGCCCCACTTGGGCACGGCGGCCAGGAACCAGGTGACGGTGAGCACCACCCACCACGCGCCGCCCGCCATGGTGAAGAAGTAGAGCGTCATGAAGAGCAGCGTGCAGGCCTTGTTGTGCGAGCCCTGCGTGACCGTGGCGGCTCGGAAGCGCCCGGGCGAGGCCGCGTTACACGACACCCGCTCGCCCAGCAGGAAGCCCAGGAAGAACACCAGCGCCACCATCATGTAGCACACGGCGTAGAAGACGATGGGCCGCTCCGGGTAGCGGAAGCGGCCCACGTCGATGAGGAAGGTGAGGAAGGTGAAGAGGGTGGCAGAGAGGCAGACGATGGAGACCACGCCGATGAAGTAGCGTGCCAAGGCCAGCTCCTCGTGGCTGAAGTACATGTTGGGGCAGGGAGGCGAGCAGTCCCGCACACCCAGGAACGAGTAACCCAGCTCGGGCTCCACCTTCAGCTCCCGGGGGCACCAGAAACCGTAGTCTCGCTGCACGGAGCCCGGAGGCTCGACGGTGGCGCCGGCGTTCGGGAGCAGGTCCACGGCCCGTGGGTAGAGCTCATCACAGTCTGGAAACCTGCAGCAATATCGCAGTGTCACAACTGGAGCTCTTAGGCCTGTCGATGAAGACTTTATTACTCTTCTCAGGCAATACAATTCTGGGAGGGTGTATCCTCACCTTCATCTCTATTCATCTGTATTAACTGCATTGTACTAACCACTCTGTACTAACTGTACTAACCTTACTGTACTAACCGCATTGTACTAACCTCACTGTACTAACTGTATTAACCGCATTGTACTAACCACTCTGTACAAACCTCACTGTACTAACCTCTCTGTACTAAGCTTCTCTTAGGACTGCTAAATGAGACTGCTGATATTATTTCTTACATACTAAAAAGAAATGTGTTGAAATAACCAGGCCACTCAGAAAAATCCTTCCTCTCGCCTACCAGTTATAAATAAATACGTTACATAGAAATAAACCTCTCAGAAATAAACCTCTCAATCGCCGCTGGTCTTCTTCTCCGTGCGTGGGTGGAGGAGACTGCCCTACCTGTCACAGGCCATCTCTTCAGGCCAGCTGACGCCGAATATGTCCATGAGCTTGTAGCAGTCGCTCCTGGCACGCTGGCACAGACGACGGCAGGGCAGCGTCACGCGGCCATACTCGGTGCAGACGGGGGCGTACAGCGCGCAGAGGAAAGGTCGAAGGTCGGACGAGCACTCCAGGTTCACCATGGGGTGGAAGGGCTGGTGACAGGGACACAACTCATTAGAAAATCACATACTATCATTTATTTTTCACAAAAACACAATATTCCTATTATAAACTTTTGTTCGTTATTATATATAATACTATTATTATTATTTATGTGGGCTATAATATTTCAGCAGTACTGGGGGTTTTCTTAACTTGTAGTAAGGCGAAGTGAAGGCAGCATAGGCACACTGAGCATGCGAGCTGTCCCTCATTGGCCAGTCCAGTGAGAGGCTGGACTAGGAGAGGAGCCTTTGTTTGGCACAGGGAGACATGCTGTTCACTGAGGCCCACTTTGTCATGAGGCATTCTGGGAGTAGGATTGACCACGGGTGTGTGTGTGTGTGTGTGTGTGTGTGTGTGTCCACCCAGTTGAATATGCAAATCCATGAGGGGGACAATACTGTCCAGCAGAGGACAGCTTTGAGCATTGGGGCTGGACACAGATGCGTGAAAATCCGTCCTGGTTGCAGTACGTGTCCTCAAGCTCTGCGTTCTTTTACAGTCCAGTGGTACTTTAATGAAATCATGAAACCTTTACATTTGAGTCCCAATATGTCACATACACTCACCATCTTGAAACTATGATTCAAATGAAAAGAAACCGTGAAGTCTTCAGCACTGCAGGAGATTCAGTACAATTTGCACAGGGATTGTATGCAAACCCCTCTGACTGTGCAATTTTCTGACCACGTTTCTTTAAATCAACTGTTCCGTTTTGCAGCCCAACACATTAATCAATTAAACATCATATAATGTCTATCCACAGTCAGAGCTGTTGGGAGTGCTCATGTGCTAGCCAGTCATACCGTTTCTGAGAAAAATACCCCAAGTAAATATTCATAACTGGATTTTGTCATTACTGCCACCCTGTTTTCACCCGTACGCTCTGTAAAGGGGATTAGAATGCATGTTAGTCTTGCCCATTTTGACACAAAGCGTCCACATCAAGTCATCATTTCCACACATCTAATCCATATTTAACACACTACATCATGCTCAGCTCGAGATTCCCCTCCACACAAATGACACACGGAGGAAAGATGACGTATGTGCGTCGCGCACCGCCAACACGAAGCAGCAGGAGATGCCCCTGGCTTCCGGCCACACACTACGGTGTTGGACAACCACACACTGGTGTTATACTTCCATTTCTATGGAGTGCTTTAGAGCCAGCTTTGAGCTCTGTGTCAAAGACTGGGCTTTCTACACTATAAATAAATCACTTCTGTTGCTGTATGTGCCGGTTAACCGGACTTCTCCCCAACGCTGGTCCCGAGTCCATTACGGCTCCTGGTGGCTTGAACTGTTACGTGTACTCCTGACCGTAGCTTTCACCGGAACACTCAGAGTGGCCTGAAGGCTCCTGTTACATTTGTGTACTGAGCCAAAACGACCTTTGTGTCTTTGTTGGTGCTGCTCGTAGTTGTATTGCCATACAAAAGGCCTGAAGACACTTGCGAAGCCGGCTGCCCAGATTAAATGGGTGGATGCACATGAGATGGAGAGGGATGTAAGAGAAGGCGAGGTCTCCTGCTCCAGTTCAGGCGAACGCTAACCCGTCGTGGCACATTATGTGCACCAGGTTGGTCTGATGGACTCCAACCCATGCATCCAGATGGCCAGTGACAGTCATCAATCCTCAGGGGAAACGTAGCCACAGTGGTTTGTTGCCTTTGCATGCAGTCTTAGCAAAGTCTCTGTGCACATCTAGAGCTATACGGTGATGGTTAAAATGAGTGCCATTGCCCAATATTGCAATTGGCAGTATGGAAATTGGATTTTTAGTTAACTTTATTCAAGATTACCAATATTGCAACCACGTTTGTTTAATTAATTGAGAAAGTCAACTATTGCAAATTAGCTTTCCGTGTGAATTATGGATGTAGGTTAGGAGAACACATCAGTGCCAGTATACCACTACAGTTTTATGACATGTGCTGAGCTGAGACCTGTGTAGTCTGCACTGTATCTTGCACCTCCTCTGACTGTGACACTGATGATGAAGTCTAGCTGTATCTCTTATTCTTGGTTATTCATTGTAGCTGCCACAGACATCTTGGAGCTGAAGCGTTGAAATTCAGTGATTTATGGGATGAGTTAATTACATTTTAGATTTTAGGCCTGCTAAATATACACTACCTCTGGTATGTCAAATAAAACATAATTGGGTTTCTTAAATTACATGTAGCTCGGAGGACTGTCGGTTTGAGACAGATGGATATGAACTAACAGAGTTAGATATCAAGGGTAATATTACTAGATCAGGACAAAGAAGCACAAAGGACCTGCCACTCTCGGTCTCACCGCGCACATCGTCTTATCTAGAGGTTCCTATCCCTTCAGCCTCTGTAGTGCTTCTCTAAATGAGTGCTAATGGGGAGAAGAAGATGGAGGTATCAGAGTCATCTCCTCCTCTCTGCTGCTCTGCTCTGCCCACGGTTCCTCCTCTGCTTGGCTTTCTACTCTCCACATATCCATCCCACTGTCATGGCAACCCGGAGACACACCAAGGGCCCGCGTTCAGGGCGGAGTCTGTATGGGGCAGGGTCAGAGGGCGCGGAGGGGAAGGGGAATGTGGACCACCTCCTGGGAGAGAAAGCCCCGCTCTTTTGTTGCGAGACAATTGGGACCCGTTTCCAGAGCAACGGCCCTACCTTACGGTGGGGGGAGGAATAGAGGGATAGGGAGAGAGAAAGAGAGAGAGAGAGCGAGAGAGAGGTAGGAGGAGGAGCAAAACAGGCAGCAGAAGAAAGAAGAAAAGGACAAAAAACTAAAGCGTGGGTGTCACAGTTTGGGCCCCGGCTCAGAATAAAGTGTGATGAATGTTGGACCTTCGGTTAAGGTGTAAAACGAGTGCACATTTCAACCCGAGGAACAACGATGTGTGCTTCACAGCACAGAGTGAGAAGGTTTAAACTGAGCATGCCCAGACGTCTGCTGGAGAGCCAGCTTAACCCCAGCTGGTATTTACAATGGCATTATAATAAATATTGTTACATGCGTACATTGCTACAAAATGTAATATCTGAATGTTTGTATTGATTGTACCAAGAATAGCGCATGGGTAGGTGGGTATGGCAGGAAACGTCTCCGAGGACTGTGCACATCTCTGGATTCCCACTGCCTCCATTTGAAATACTTTTATAGGAGATTACTTAATGAATTATGAAATCTTAAATTGCTGCATGTTTGGTCACATTTGTGTAATCAGTGATGCTTTTCTGTGATTCTGGAATGCACCAAATTAACCCAAAGGGACTGTTTTGCCAAAAAATACGAGCATGCATTATTTAAATATAATTTGTTTTAATAATTAGATGTTTTTTTGTCATTTTTGTTTCCATTCCAAAACCAGTTCAACTGAATTTCCATTTTCTACAGCTGTAATATGCAGAGCTTTACTGGCTCTACTGAACTCCCTCTGTGTTATGCAGCAGGCAGATTAATCCATCAGCGGCTTCAGAACCTTCACACAGAGGTCAGACACCTGCTTTAAACATTCAAGCAGCGTCGCATGACAAAACTGGGGTTTCAAATACACACCCCTTTTTAATGGCCAGTCCCCATGGGCAACCCCTCCCCCAAAACAAAAACACACACACACAAGCAAACAAAGACACGAGAATGACACAGGTACTGAAATGTTTATGTAAGAGAAACGACTCCTGCATGGAGTACGTACTAGCCAGGATTTGGACTGGTGGTCCACAGACGCTCCTGTCCCCCTAAAAACACCACAACAGGCCCTCACTGCCATACCTAAGGCCGACCAGCTCTTCCACAGACAGACAGACAGAGTACAGGCCAAAGACAGGCCTGGAATCTCTATGTCCTTTCATCTATTCCTGTGGAGCCCTGAAAAATTCTTCATTCAAATCTATTTTTAAACAAGCATTTTTATTTAGGCCAACCAACAAGCTCATGGATGACTGTACAGATTACAATAAACCCTCTGGTATGTCTTCTTGTCATTATCAGGGCCTCTCAGAGGGTCTAATTCCCATTTAAAGTTTCATGTCCGTCTTCATTGGGCTTTTATCGGCCCATTAGCTTTGCACCCTCCGGAATCATGCCAAGATGGAAAGATGTTCCGGAACTGGAATTCCAGTATTGGAATCAGGCCAAGATGGAAGTCCGTTCTGGAACTGGAATCCCAGGACTGCATGGACTGCATTTAGGAACATGCCTACAAATCAGTACCACACTAGTGATTGCAGGTAATTGCTTACAACTTCTATACCAGTAAAATAACAAAACAAAAGACAGTTAGCACTGTTCTGAGCCTGTATTGTTTAGTGCAAATTACCATCCGCTCCTAATTGACAGCAAAAACCCTCCACTGAACGGGAGATTCCGGAGCCAAGCATCCAGTGGAAACCCCACCCGGGAGGCAAAACCCCAGCAGTCCTGCAACAGTGCTGGCTAGACTGAAATGTATTCTAACAGTATCCAGACTGCTTCATTAAGTGATATCTAGACTGAAATGTGGCGATCTTGTCCCTTTTCACCAACTGGTGTTCCTTTCAAGTCCTACAGAGTTGATTTAAACCCAATATGAATAAATGCTAGAACTACACCTCAGTGTAATTCTTATCAAACTGTTCATGCATCCGTGTGTGTCTGTGCGTGTTAAATACATAAACAGCACAGAAAGCCCTGCGATCTGGGTTCGGCTGTGTTCAGAGCCCTTATGTAATGCTGGCTCATCACAGAGCCTGAAGAGATGGGTGGTTTGGGCTTCTCTCCATCCTTTCATTCCCTCTCTTCCTCCGCTCAGCACTCTGCCTCTCTCAGTTACACTCTCCTCTCTGAAGGATGCACTGAATAAGACCATGTGACCCACCACGGCGGGATTATGGGGAACTTTACCAAACTCAGGACCATCAGCTCACACAACTGTATATTGCAGTCCAGCAAAGAAGATTAGTCAGCTACTGAGATCAATCCTGCCATTACGACAGCAGATGCCCAGATTACTGTGTGACCAGTACCATCTCCGTCAACCCCCAGAAAGACCAAACAGCTTGGCATTACACTCCCGCAAGCTGGAGTAAAGGCTGGCGAATAAGAACTTTACTGTTTTCAGTTCAGTGAACTGAGGAGACACGCACATCCTGGCTGTGGTGAGCAGGGTCTGCAGAGCGGCTACTGTGGTAATGATGCCCTGGTTAACAGTTCCAGTAAAGAAAGATTAAAGCTTCACTTCACCCTTGAGTTTAATGTGATGTGTATTAAATGCTCAGCAAGATGAACAAAGATAGAAAAATAGGAGTTCAATACATAAATGCAAATATTATAATAAATTATATTAAACATTTATCCAGTAAGGGCAAAAAAGGTATGTGACTAGCGAGGGTAATACTGAATTCTGTGTGTACCATTTTCTATGACACATACTGCGTACATTCAGAACTGGGCTTGCTGAGAATCTCAGGAATCGCTGGGCTTGCTGAACTCCACCACCATCAGACGTTTGAGGGGTTAACGAGTGCGAATCCCTGACCTCTGTCTGCTCTACAAGTCTTTGAGAATGAGCCCTAGATAGAGAATGAACTCTCACACATCTCGGTGGCATTAAAACACTAGTGTTTGTCAGCTAGAGAGAAAGGAACACAAGAGCTCACCTCCATGGCAAGAGCTGCAGTCTGCTGGTCGTAGTGGTTGAGCAGGTTGGGCATGAAGGTGGTGTTGTAGGTGAGGTTGAAGCACATCCTCAGGGTGATTGGCTCACAGGTGAACGCACTGTGACTACCCGCGGACTCCATATTGATAGCCACGCACGCGCTTAACGTGGATGTCAGCAACCAAACCACACCCATAGTCCTGAGATACATCCAACACATGACGGCAAAAGGACTCGGTCTACTCCGGATCTCGGGTGACGGTTCAGGTACGTGTTAGAACAGATTGAGAGTCTCCATCATCTCATAGACTCTTAGGGAGCTCACACAACCCAGAGATGGTGTGGGTGGGGTTGGCTGGGTCCATTGTTGCTTTGCTCAGGCAGAGTGAAAGTGGATTCTCATTGGTTTACCATCATCAAGCAGAGGTGCATCTTTGGGTGACTGAATCCACTGTTGGTTGTTTTGTGTGTTTTTGCACCATCTCCATATAGTCTGTGGAAGAAACAGATCTGGGTTTACGCATCATCATTGCCATCATTAATTACCATCATCATCATCATCATGAACTACCAGGACTACCTCATGATGAAAGATTAATTATTTTCGCATTATTGAAATCGTTTAAAATATTTTCCACTTGAATTATTTAAATCGTTCTTAACTTAAACCAAGCTCAAGCACAATTAACGGAATCAGAACACGCGTTTAAGCCAAGACAGACACACTGCTACATCACTACTACACACTACTGTCACACTGAGCGCCGTGTCACAGTTCCGCAGTTCACGTCTGTTAAATAGTAATAGTATGAAAATCTAATGTGTCAGATTCAACTGTTAATCATAGGCGCTCGGGAAACATACTGATCTGTCAAATTCTTCCTTCAACATTATTATTCCGGTATATTGATTTACCCTAGCATGTCTCTATGGATGGATCTCACTAAAACGTGCACAGAAACGTGAGTTTTTAAATGAACAACTAAATCTACAATAAAGTGGTAAATCACAAACACAGAAGAATATATATTGTATTGTATACTGATATTATAGAATTTGAAGTTCCTGTACGTTTCACTACAAGTGTCTCACAATTGTGTTTGGAGGTGGATTATTCGCTTAATACAAGGCACAATAGCATTCTTGCATAGCAAATCTAGTTAACAGGAACCATGTCTGCAGAGATTCATAACGCCCAACCGTTTTAGCGGAGCGCATGTGTGCATATCATTTCTTTCGAAAATTATAAGATGCATATTCAATTTAATACTAATAATAAAATACATCACTCTACATAGACTCAACTCAAGTCGTGCGTAACAGCGTTACAGGCGAAGGGGTGTTTTATTCTTGCACAGGCGCGCGCGCCGACAGAACTACACTGTAACAAACGGCGAGAACATCAAACATTTATTCTGATTAACGAGCCTCGCGCTCGGACGGCACGCGCGTGAAAGAGCCAAACGCGTCCGCGTGAGAGTGACGCCGATTTCTGATGCGCTGCCTTGGCGAACAATAGAGGACGGTTTCGTCTTAAGAGATATGATGATGGTCTCACCGACCTTTACGCCGTAACTAACGCATTTACCTCAGAAAGGTGTGTTCGTCGTTGACAAGGTCTGCTTGGTTTTGTTCAATGTGTGCCGTGTTTCGTTCGCGAGGATTAAAATGCGATATAAGCCTTACCTCTTTAGTCAGGAGGATTCACACGCGGGACTTAAAAGCTCCTCCTCGGTGTCGCTAACACAAACGCGCTCCCTCACGGCAGGTTTGTAGTGTGTGTGTCCGTGCGCGCGCATTCCACGGTAACGCGCTAACAAACAGACGTGTTGTCACTCAGAGCGGAGCGCGTGTACGCGTGTGATAAAAGTTCTCGGAGCGCGTTCGAGACGCACGCGGTACTTGTTGCTGACGAGGAAGCCGAGCTAAACGCAACGGCAAAAGTTTTGCTGTGAATGTGAAAGGCCCATAAAGGACGCCACCCCGCAGACACGAGCTGGTTGTAGTTGATGGGTTGGTTGCTCGGAGCGTCTTAAGGGGCGGTGAAAGTTTGGAGAGGCGGCGCGACTCCGTCATCGCTATAGAAACCAAACGCACAAGAAAACCACAAGCGTCAAGACCATCAAGAAGAAATGCACGATATGTGTCATGGTTAGCACGTCCTGCGTCGTTGTTACCGGTACGTTATCTGGCTGTTGGTCCCGGTTCCTGCAGTAACACTGGCTTGGGATCAGTTATTTAAGGTGACCCCCTTTATTAAATCTGGTGAAGTTATCGGTACATAGCCAAGCAGGACATCTGGACCTGCACGTCATTTTTATGCTCTTGCAACTAAGCTGTTATTGTGTAGGTGTAATTGGACTCCACCGGAATGCCACGCGCTCTTACAGAGAGGACTGGCACCAAGCTCAGCGCGTGGACCCCGCTAAACCACAGTCTGTCCAATAATCTTGTATGTGTGTCTGACCCTTTTTTGACAATTATAGTTAATCGTGTTATTAGCTTCAGTGTGCAAATGTTCATGATCAGTAACTATATACGTAATTAACTAAAAAAAAAGTCTTAACAGTTGATGAAAAACGTGGCGTTGGCATGGCAGACCTGCACGTGCCTTAAGTAATATTTTCTTGTCTCACTCCACAAATTTTACAGGTGTTTGAAGAGAGAAGAAATCTGCTTGGCAAATGGGTAAGGAAAAGACTGTGTAGTGAATTATTGTAAATTATTGTGTATATTTGAGCTATTACTCATATTAGTTATTAGTATATGTCTTTGAATTGTTGGTGATGCTCATTAAATATTCGTTCATTTGTATGACTGTATCCTGGCTAAAGTTCTGGCCTCTATCACCTTCACTGCTCATGTCTCTATTGTCCTGACCCTGTGTGTGTTAGTTTGATAAGTGGACAGAGAGGCAGCGGCAGCAGGTTCTTCAGGACTGCCTGTCACGCTGCTCTGCAGGACAGCTGAAGGCCCTGCGGGACACCCTGTGCAGGGAGGTGCCCGAAGACGCTCTCGACTTCACCACCGTGCTCCCCAGGGTCATAGCGCTCTACATTTTCTCTTTCCTGGACCCCAGAAGCCTCTGTAGATGCGCACAGGTGAATGACGTCAGCCCAGAGTCCGTCATAGCGTCACACCGAGATCTCCGCATTCAGCCTTCCGATGAACCTGTTTTTACACTTTTGCGCATCAAACTCTGTTTCTCTCATTGTCCAAATGTACAGCAGATATTCCCAGTCACTAGGGTTAGGGTTAGCGGTTATCCTTAGGTTAGCAGTTAGCCCTAGCGCCTGCATGCTCATTCTTCGGCCCCGCAACCCCCGCCTACTTCATTCTCGTCTCCATGGTGACAGGTCAGCTGGCACTGGAAGGGCGTGGTGGAGCTGGAGCAGCTGTGGATGCCTAAGTGCTTGAGGCTGGGCTGGTGCATTAGCTTTAGCCCCACCCCGCTGGAACAGGGCGTGTGGAAGAGGCACTACGTAGAGACCGTGCAGCAACTCCTCCTCAGCAGGCCCAAGGTGAGGCCCAGCCTAGGAGACACGTCTGAAACAGACATGACGCACTGACACCATGATCCGACCAGACACGTCAGGCATGTAACATAATCTAAATACACACAACGTACCTCTAAAACAAGAATGTAAGCCCACACTCCATGTAAACCTGCGCTTGCTAGCATTGTTGTTGTTATGATTTGATTTATTCTCTATATTTCTGTTTCTATATGTATTAAATGTCTTTTATTTTTATTCTGCCTGTGTCATTTTAGTTAAGCCACACCCTCTTTTCACTTACGCATGTGCTCATGCAGTGTGAATGACAGTAATATTTTAATTGTTTTGAACTGATCTAAATTGACCTGATGAAGAGGTCACTGGTCTTTTAGGTTCTTGGAAACTGATGTTTACTGATTTTTTGCTTTCTTATATATAATGTCTATGTTCACACCCTTTTTTGTCAAATGTACTACTTGAGTAACTACATAATCCATCTTATCCAATCCTTTATTTGCAGACACCTGCAAATGAAGAGTTCCTGGTTCCTGAGGTGAAAGTGATTGGCAGTGAGACGAGAGGAGATGGGAGGAGTTTGGTTGGGCGTGTCTCAGCAACTGGCAAAGGACTTCCACCCTGGAGAGATTCAGACAGGCACCCCACAGACATAATACGCTTCAACTACTTAGAGAACCTTGATCCAGTTGAACATGCAAGACAAGCGTAAGACCGCATCTTTAATCATCTTGTCCGCAGCCACACACGTTATCTTTTGGCAGAGGTATGGGACCGGTCCCTGGTCCTCTGGGTGCATCTTCATCCTCGTGGAATTATCATTAGCATGAACCTTTGCCTTTACCTTTAATATGGAGTCAGGCAAAAAATTCCCTGTTATATAAAACAATATGATTGTGTGTGTGTGTGTGTGTGTGTGTGTGTGTGTGTGTGTGTGTGCGCGTGTGTGCGTGCATGTGTGTGTGTGTAGTTTCTAAGGGTGAACTGGAGGATAAAATTCCTTGTTATCTTTGCAGACAAGCAAGAAGCAGAACGAGTGATCCCAGCACAACACTAGACAGCCCAAAGAACAAGTCCCTGTCTACCTCATCCTACAAACTGCGCCAGGCCAAATCCTTGGTAAGCTGCTGCACTTCTGTGGCCAGTGCACACTGACTCTTCCTTAAATCAAAAGGAAGGCAGCAGGATCAGGTCCCCGGTTGCTGCAGGCATTATTCACACTCCGCGCACTTTATGAGGGAGATCACGTTAATGTGCACAGCAGGACTATGCAGAGGAATGCAATATGTTCAACAAAAAACAGTTTTGCCTTTGACGGGAAGACTCTAGTCGTCCAGTCAAATGCAGTTGATATATAAGAGCATTAGCAGCACTGTGAGAAACATAGCTGTAATTCTTTAGATGCAGAAAGGCCTGACATGCTGACTCTTGCGTGTTTTCTCTCAGATGTTCCTCTCACTGGAACTGGGGACCAATGGGAAAAGAAAGCAGAGCAGGCCGGAGTGGGCAAAGCAGAGCTTAGCACCATTCGCAGCCAATCAAGGCCTGGAAAAAAGGCTCGGTTCAAGCCAGTGGAACGCTGGGTTACGGCCAGGTCCGGTAGCGCCTCCAGTGGCTGGGCTGAGTAAGGCAGGTCTTCGTGCATCGCTAAGATCCCAGAGGAGCGCACCAAGTAAGACCACTGCTGTGTGTAGGATTGCAATCGACCCATCTGGAGAGGAATTAGTTAGCTATATGCATATTGTATTATCTTTCCGTGATGTATATGTGCCCAATAATCTTTTAAAAATATATTCTGTGATATTAAAATTATTGCTTTGATCTTATGCCTGTACCTTTAAAAGTAATATAAGGATGGTATATCAGTATTGGCTGATCTGTCAGAAAGAATGCGACTAAATTCTGATCTGTGTTATCAGCTAAACTAACATCTTACTTTATACTGCAGCAGCACCGCTGTTTGAAGCACAGGATACCAGCCAAGTATGAAGACTGACATATGTTGCCATCTGGTGGATAATAGTTGAACTACAAAATCTGCCAGTATACAATTCAGGAGTCTTCTTTGTACCTTCACAAATGTTATACATATTGTAGCATAACTGGTGGCGAACATAGCAACAAATGTAACTTCAAAATTATTATTATTTATAAATTAATAATTACATGTTGTAAAACATAATAAAAGTATGAGACACAGGAAATATGTTAGATATAGTATTACTGTCACTATGTCTTCTAAATAAAATTGTGTAATTTTTACTGAACAATTATATCCCTGTATTTTTTTACGTTTTTTATGTTCTTGAATTTACAGTCCACTAGATGTCACTGTCGATCTTTTCCACAGTTTACTGATATTGTACTATTGTGCTTGTGGCATGTGTCTGTGCTAAAGCGAAATTATTTTTTTCCACAGTTGTTTATTTATATTGTGAATGAATTACGTTATATTTATATAGCGCCTTTCAAAATTTCAAAAGTCGCTTTACAATTAACAGAGACACAACCTTTACATCCAGTCACACGCCAATTCTCGCTTGGTTGGTAGTTGGTAGTTTAAGAATGGAATATGTGAAAGTATAACTATAAGGATTTAAAAGCAGGAGACATGTTGATATTGAAATTTACACAATGTAAAGTGACTATAATATTTCAAATCTCATTATGTTCATAAACATTCATAAATAGTACATAATTTTACAAAATGAATTATATTACTTTTATGAAACATTTTCAACACTAATGTTCTGCCATCATCATTTTACTGATCTCTCTGGTATGATAATTGGTATTCCAAGAGGATACATTTATATTTAAAACATTTTCCGATATTTCACCACAACGATATTAAAGTTGTTCTACAACATCTTACCATAACACAATTATTACCAGTCACAGCACCTATATTTTGAAGATGATCCCCAAAGCAGCCCTTGTTTTGTAGGACATACTGTCGCCCATTTCACGCCTCCGGCTCGATTCCATTTCTCGCCTTCTTTCACTTGCCAACGCCACTTGGGAAAATCCATATGGCAATGATAAGAAACTTCTCTTCTTTAACTCTCATTGTTTAGAATTAATTTAATAATTTTTAAGGCGTTAGTTATGTGGTAACTTGCATATTTGTGCATTTTAGGCAAAATTCTAAAGCTTAAATTAACAGACGTTGCACCATCTGTGAACCAATACTCTGCACCCCTGCACCGTGGACTTTCCCTACTGCGGCTGGCGGCACTAAGGGAGGACCTGGGTCTGTGGAGTCTGGATAGGGCCGGTGCCCCTTACTACCGTTCACAACTGCGGGTACAGGGGAAGGTGTAGGACAAAATTGGCAGCTGTGGAAAAAATTTTATAAAATTCTGTTGTGGCACTTCTGGAAACAAATACTGGTAAGATTGAATCTTGGTGATTGTTGTTCATGGTTTAAAAGTTGGGGCAAGCCTACTCTATCGTCGGGTTTTGACGGCTTTGCCACTTTCCGAGATCTTAGGGGCTTCACGTTACTTCTGAGCGATCGTCAGTTAGCCATGTCAGGCGCTCGCACGCGCCAGCGCCTCGGCTAGCGTGTTAGCCGTTAGCCGTCTCGCGACACGAGCGCCGCGAGGAGGGGAGCTGCAACCGTGGTCTCGTGCGAGACGGCAAGTAAGTGGACGAGTAGCCGTTATCGTTAATTTGCCGTGAACCTTCCGCTTTACGCTGTACGGGTCCCGTCCTTTCTTTCCAAAAAAACACTTTGAGATATGCGTTTGTTCTTTACTCGACCGCAGCGGTAGTTTTGTTTCGCGAAACGGACAGTGTTTACAGTAAGTTTAGCTAGCTGGTGGTGGCTAGCTATCGGCAGGTCGCGTGCCGCGGTCGTTAACGTGAGAGCACGCGGGGCTGCACGTGAAGGCGCGTTAGCGGTTTAATTATATTTATCACACCAACTTGTACGAGCGGCTGCGATGTTGGTGTCGGTGGCTAGCTACGGTCCTCGCCGAGTAATACACCGTTCTTTACACCGTTCCTTTGCGGTCTTTGATTAGTAAAGTTGGTACCTACGTGTCACTTTGAATCTGTTGCGTCTTGACATTAATTTGAACGTTTTATTGAAAGAGCTTAAGGTTTCTAAAGGTACTTAAGTGACCGCCCTGTGCGCTGACGGGTAATGAGGGTACCACACCGCCAGGTACGCTCGTTCATTTAATGTAATCGGCGCTCTCATCTTTCAGTGGGTCGGAACCTCAGCCCACTCGCAGTCAAATATTTATTTTCCATTAATTACATGAAAATAATAATTTATTTAAAGTACAGTTGTGTGTGTGGTTTTTGCATAAGATGAAAAATGCTTAGTGGCCCAAAGTGCCAGATTGCCATTGTAAATATCAGTTCACAGAATCTCCTGGACGCAGTGTTGTAGTATTTCTTTCGCAGCTCCGTTTTGTAATGTGGTTTCCTAGTGCACCAGAGGTTTTCCAGCTTTATGATGGTCATCCCAGATCCACTGCGAAACGCTGCCTCTTTGCCAAGACGTACTGCTGCAGCTGGCCTGCACAGCACCTGGGTGGCTGGGGCCCCTGGGTGGCTGGGGCCCCTGGGTGGCTGGGGCCCCTGGGTGGCTGGGGCCCCTGGGTGGCTGGGGCCCCTGGGTGGCTGGCTAGGTTCGCACTTGCCTGATGTCTCTTGAAACGAAGGGGGATCTAATTACCGAGCTGTTTGACCGGTCAGCGTCTCCATGACAGCAGCAAGTTTTCATTGTTGACAGAGGTGTTTAAGGTCCGTGCACTTCCGTGCCTAGAAGAACATGTGCTTAATGTGGGATTCTAAAGGGATGTATTACTTCCTCTATAATTATACAGGCTATACAAGTTATTTGCATTTCAATAAAACCATAATCCCAATAGTGGGAAGGAAATGGCTAAAAAGAGCTTGTCATGAACCCCACTGGTAAGTCTGGGCCATCTTTGGCTAATTGTTAATGATAGTGATTGTGTGTTGGGTCTTATGGCCTGCTTGTGGCTTGCTGAGTGTGATTGTGGTTGGTGTGAAACATTGAGCTGAGGGAGGAGTTCGCAGTGACCGAGCGTTGGCAGTGTGTAAAATGTATTGTGCGCTGACCAAAGAGCTTTTTTTCAGGCCTTTCCAGCTGGCCACCAGGCATGTGTAAAACCGTTTGTTAATTGGCGGAGGTCTCCTGCTCGGATACATCTGTAGCAGGAGAAATTAGATGCTTGGTTCTGGTTGCTTATGGATTTTCTAAAGCTGAATTTGTACAGTGCACAGTGAAGATGGTAAATGTTGGAAAGGGTTTTTTTGGGGGTATTTTTGAATGCAGACACACCATGACTGCAAGAAGTGTCTGCTAACTACTGTGTGGTGGGGGAGAAGGACGGAGCAACAGGGAGAGTTGTTCTGGTGGTGGTGGTGTTCGTATGTGTATCAGCCAGTGGGCGTGTGACTGGATGGCTTCTGGGATTTCTGATGCTGAACAGACAGTACTGTGTACCAATTAACAGTTTATTGGGTCTGCTGGAAGCAGATTCACTCTTACATGAAGCATGGTAGCATGTTTAAGCCCCTGAAACCTGATGTTACAAAGAGCTATTTAAAAAATGTGAACTGAGAAGTATTAAATAAAATATAAATATTCATAGGCTTACTCATTAGGCAGGGCTTTGGAGGGAAGCGTGTTATGAAATGGTGTGAAGCCATAGCTCTGTGATTTGATGCTGTGGTTTTGGGTTAACAGTGGTCTGTCACATAAGTAGAAAATGGTGTCTTGAGTTCTTTTACGGTGCTCTGGAGTCAGAGGTCATTAGTTGGACTACACTGGAAAAAAAATAGGGTGTTCTTTGTTCATGGTTTCACACTTGGTAAATAATGGAGTCAAAAGTGTCCACACTGGAGGTGGGAGATCTAAGACCGCTTATAATGATTACAAGGCCAATTTTGCATAAAGAACTTTCATAGTGTTTAGAAATTCAATAATAAGGGAAAATCCTGTGTGTGTGTGTGTGTGTGTGTGTGTGTGTGTGTGTGTGTGTGTGTGTGTATATATATATATATATATATATATATATATACACACACACATAAGCATACTTTTGTGGAAATGCGTTCTGAGTGTGTCATCATAGAATCATTCACATGAAGACAAAGTGAAAATGTGTGATCTATCATTCTCTGAACTTCCTGTTCTTGTTTCACTTTTTGGATTTACATTCTGTGCATCAGCGGTTAGCCAGAGAGGAAGTACCTCGTGTGAAATGCTTTGACCACCGTTGTGTGATTTTTGAAGCACTACGTGCAAGTTGTGATATGTGAGGATTCCTCACAACTTGGTGTGCAGTGGTGTGTCCAGACCGATGCCTGCTCCTGGCTGCCATGATCTTTATGTTGTAGGTGAGGGGTGCCATTTCTGGCAGTGCTTTCTGTAGGGCCCTAGAACTCTAGGGCCTAGTCCAGTTCCCAGCCTCTGTTCCAGCTGCTGTCTCCCTTGGCTGCAGCGCTGGCCTCGTGAGCCGCCTGGCTCTCCTCACTGTTGCTCTGCCTTCATTGATTACAGCAGCTGCTGAAGTGCTTAGATTTATGATGTTTTTGTCCGTGGTAACGGCCTGTGAAAGCCCAGGGAACATAATGTGTGAAATGTGCAGAAGATTTATTTATTTGTTTATTTTTCTTTTTAATAAGTAAACACCTTTTTGGCCAGCACGGTGCCGTTTTTAACTCCTCGTTGAAGTAAAGTGGTTTCCTTGTCGCAGTTGCCCTGTGTGTTTTTCGGGCAGCGAGACTGATGAAGCCAAGCTGTGCATGTGAGCCCACTGGTCGGACTGGGGTTTTCAGAGGGGCACAGAAGCTGCAGTCAAGCACAGCCTATATTGTGGCGGGCTTAACAGTGATGTCTCAGATTGGACTGGTGGATTAGTGAACACCCTCTGTCTTCCCTTAGACTCCAAGACACGGCCCTTTTGTCTCCCGCTGCTTTTGAGACTCGCGGGCTTCACAGCACAGAAGTATCATTCAGAACGGTGGCAAGCGTCAGAAGGATTGTACGCCTCGGACTCCTACACGTTTTACGACTAGCCGTGGAGACCCCCCCCCCCCCAACCTTTGAATACCAACTCTCTGCTCTGTTAACTCTCAGAAGGCTTTTTCCTTGGTCCCAAACTCCCTCCTCTCTGTCTTACTAAACACATTACTGAAGACCTTAGCTCATTAGATCTTGAATGTGGAGAGAAACCCCAGCTCTGAAGCTAACAGAGGAGATGGACACCCAGCTTGCCTGCTGTGGTGCGATGCTCACGGATGTGTGAATGTGAGGGGTTCGTGTCGGGCCCGTTGGTCAGCGCCCATGCGGCCCGCAGCCCCAGTGCGGCCCGCAGCGCCCGTTCGGCCGTCCCTTCTCCAGCGCCCAAATAAGGGCAGAACTCCTCGGTCCTGCTCAGTCTGCCCTCGCGTTCACACGAGGCAGAGGGAAGCTCGGTGGTGTTGGACCAATTTTTGTTTTGTTTTTTCTCCTTGGTGACTTTTAAAAACGGATCTTTGAGACCATGTTGACTCTTTCCATATTGGCGTCCATGTGAAGGAGCATTCGGTGTGCTTGTTTTTGTTTTATTTTTTATGACGTTTATGCGATCCAACCAAGTGTTAAAGCTTGGAGTATACAGGACAAATATCCCCTAAGCCACTTCATCGATGGTGGTTGTATACCTGAATTGCTTCTGCTGAGGCTGACGGTTTCTGAGCTGTCAGATGTGTGATGCTGACCTTGCTCCTCGTGAGTGCCGCTGAGGATTTAGCCTCTCTGCTCCGGCTGGCGTCTTCCTAGCAGTCAGCGTGGGTTATGTATGGCAGGATTGTCAGCTGGAATAGAAGACCGTCCGGTCCCGCCTCCCCAGCCCACACTGGGTGACGGTTGTTGGTGGGGTGGGAGGGGATCTTTGGGGTTTAATCAGTGTGGCACGAGTCCTTGTTCTTGAATCTTCATCCCGTGATGCACACACTAAGAAGAATGACGCACCACTGGTCTCTGCTTTGATCAAACCAGGCTGACAACTAGTTGCAAGTATGTGAGGGTTGTTTTTTTGTCCTTCAGCGTTTAACCATGGTAGAGGATGATTATCTCCTGTCATTCCTCTTTCTGTATCGCAGCTCCTCCCACTCGCTGGCTGTGGAGAAGCCCTTACCTCCGTGTGAATGGTAGAGACGTGTGTGTATTTCCCCTTGATGCGTTATGGCATTTAAATCGTCCGACTTCATTCCTGACGCTATCGTCATCGTCAGTCCATTACAAAGTTGACTTATGTCATGTAGTGAAACAACTAACAAACTCCGGATCAGGCTTTTCAGGATTATGACGTGAAGTGAAATTTGTGAATGTTCCTTGTATGCAGTCATACCCTCTAAAGCTGTGTCCTGAGGAGGAGAATTCATTTGGAGAAAAAAAAATGGCTATGTTTGGAAAGGGACCAGGGCTCTAAAGTCACACACTTGGGCTCAACATTCTTCTCTCTTTATTCTGTATGGGTGTGTGTGTGGGTGTGTGTTTTGAATTCTTCAGTATGCTTGAAGGAATTCCCTGCAATGCTCCGTTTGGGTAGTCACTGAGCACGACTTTGGCAAAATGCGTTTCTAACCTTAACCCTGTTGTCACACCGCTGGCCAGACTTGCTGGTTTTCACATTGACATGATCTAGTTTCACCCATATTTAGCTTTACAAACTCTGGCTTATCAGTTTTTACTACTTCTGATTTTAGTTACTCCTAATTAACTATATTGTCCTAATTTAGAAGTATATTTATTTAGTGTATGTGATGTGCAACTCCTCAAACACAATGATTGAAAAGTTTAGCTGCATTCAGCCATCTACTGAGTGTGCCTGGTCTCAGTTCTAATGCCACTGCCTTGCTGAGGATGACAGTCCTTCAGTTACCTGGTCTGACCTGCCCCTCAGGCCATGTCTGCCTGTCAGCCTGTCGGATCAGTGCAGAGTACATCTGCAACATGGGCTATTCTCACTTGTGTTTAGCCATCACGGGTCCAACTAGCAGTTAAACCGAGGGCTTCAGCTGGGTTACGTTTCAGTTTGTGCTTAAAGGGGGGAGATCTGTCTACAAGGCTCGTTTTACAGGCGTCAATGGGACATTTCCCATCTGCAGTTTACGGGGGGTTAAAAAGGGCCCTGCAGCTGATTGTCGTGAGGAGTGTTGTCTTTGATTGGCCCCCCCCCACGCAAAATGGTATTTCTGTCCTATGCGCTCTGAAGCTGGAACATCTCAGATCAGTATCCTGTCACAGTAGTAGAAAGTCCTTGGAGAAACTGGTGTTTTGCATCATTTCCTTACCCGTGTTGTGATTTCTACCCACAGTTATTTACTTCTGAAATGTGGTCATTTTATGTGCTTCATTGAATCTCTCTGGGGTGTGTGTTGCATGCTCAGTGGGTTGAACTCTGAAGAGTGGCTCCTTTGAGAACCCCTTGCAGAGTTCTGTTGCTTTTTAAGAAGAAAAACTCCTCAGCTTTTTCCTGCTACCCTAATGTTGCGAGCAGCATATGGATATCCAGTCTTTGGAGTCTTTGGAGGTCACACAATTACATTCCATGGATAATGGCTAATGTCTCCATCATGTCCAGACCCCACTTCAGTGCTGGATTAGTAACGTACCTTTTGAATGCAAGGAAACTTTGACTCTTATCTGTCTACCCCAGCAGAACAGAGTCCTTCAATTACAAACATTTGGAAAATGAGCACAGCCTGGAAATCTAGAGTGTTTTCGGCTCTACGAACTTCACAACGAACAATAACTGAGTTATTAAATCGGTGACCAGGCATACCAGTGCCCATATGGGCTGAGATGGTGATGTCAGACTGGTCATTGGTGACCTCACAATGGGCCCTACCACTGAGCCCCAATAACCAGGAGTAGGGGTGCATGTGCAATATTGTTAATGGTCCATTCTGCAGGCATTCATCCTAGTTTTTAGAGTTCAACTGGAAATGGTCTTTTCTTGTTGTTGGTTTCTTGGTGAGGGGGAAGTGGGCATTTGGAGTGTCCAGGAGTCTCCTTTATGAAGGTCTGGGGAAATCTGGACAGGGAATTTTTAGTTTCCAGTTGACTTGGCCAAGGCACTTGGGGAAACCCCCTTTAAGCTTGTGACCTCTTTTAGAAAGTTGCGGATTACACAAATAAAAACTTTCAGAAAATGAGTCAAGTTTGTCATTCAATTTGTTTGTTACAGAGACCTGGGTGTGGCCTTCCTGTGTGTGTGTTAGTTAAATGCAGTCCTGTAGCATTGACACGGACTGGGCTTTAACCATGCACAGTCTATCACGTCACACTCCTTCTCAATTCATGAATTTCAGTGCCAAAAGTTTAAAACCCCCCCCCCCCCCACCTGTTTTCCTGTTTTCAGAGCTTTTTTTCCTCTCCAGCCACGTTTGTCCATCTCTGCCCTTGATTGTGAAGGGCTGCACTATGTAGGCTCCCTAGGCTGCAGGAAACCTGCCACTCAAACGGGCTTCCCTCTCTAATGACCATGTTGCCATGGAGACCTTCATCACAGTAACAGGAGGCGGGAGGTTGTGTGAATATGTGCTGTGAATATGTTTGTCATTCTGAGGGTTTAGGAGAGTAGCTGCTCCTACGAGACTCCACCGCCACAGTGAGGCTCGACCTGAGGTCACAGCTCTTCTCTTTTGGTTAGTTTTTGTTGTTTTTTTAGTTAAATAAGTTATTTCAGCTGAAGGGAGTGGACTTGGTTCTGCAGGGCCTGAATGAGGACACTGTTTCTGCAAGCATCACTGTGTCAAACTGCTATCTCGTGCGTAAAAACGGGTTTCTCGTATTACGACACGTGTTGCACTATTCTGGAAATGTTCCTGCTGCATACGGTGAGAATCGCGCGCGGTGGATGTGCTGCGCCCTCGCGGGAGCCCCGCCCCCGCCCTGCCCAATACGCAGCTTCGGTGTGGAGCCATGTCACTTGTTACAGCCAATGGCAAAACTCCACTCTGAAATTAAACGTTTATTTTCTTGGAATTTTCTTGATTCCTGGAGCTGCAGAGGGGAAATATCAGAGATGAAGTTCCTCCATCGTGTGGAATGGTTCTGGAGTCTTGAGCGTTGCAGGAATTTCCTTGAAATGCTGGTGATGTCTGTACATGCACAAGAGCATTAGTGCGTGGTGGCATCTCTCCTGTGCCCCGCCAACAAGAGGCCTGGGTGCGCGTGGGGGCGGGGCTTCTAATGGCCACGGGCCCTGGCAGATGGAAGCTGATCGTAGGGAAGGGCAGATGCCCCCTTTCTCTCTCTCTCCCCTTCTCATCTTGCAGGTCCACACGCTTCGGCGGTGCTGATCCACAGCTGTCTGCTGATTGAGTAGAGCGCACAGGCCCGTCTGGGGTCTGTGGAGGCTGAACGCTGCCTGGTGCTCGCTGCGGCCATACAGACTCGTTAGGAGACGGGTGACGCGCGGACGTGGTGGGGAAGCCCCAGCCCACTTGGTGTTCTAGGGCTATTGCAGTACAAACTGATGGTTACAGATTGGCTGACACCATTATTTTTACGAGCTAGGAGATTTATAACTTTCGATATTGTTTGTGTACTTTAACCCTGTCCATGTAAACTTGCGCTGTTGTCTTGACCTCCTGCTTGACTGGAGAGGTTTTTAAATTGCCTTTATAAAGCGTAAGACTATTGGAAATGCTATCCACAGCTGTACTTTAATCATTTACCAATTGTGCATATAATGTGTGTTGACTGTGTTGTAGGTACTGTACGTGGTCCTGTTCGTGCGTGTGTGTGTCATATTCACTTCTCCATTAATGCAGAAGAAATGCAATCCCTTATCGTGCTCTGATGGTCATGCGCTTGTGTGGTCAGGAAATTCTCCCATGCAGAAGCATTTTAAACCCACTGAATACACACACAACAGAGGAATTACATTTGTTGTTTAAGATAACTAATAACATTTAATCTTTCTTCTAGAAATCAACAAGTGAATGATCTAAAAGGAAGACCAAGTTCTCCTCCAGATAAGGTAATGTGTGCTTTTCATGCCATGATGCTGTATATTTAGACATGATGACCTATGCTTAGCTAATCAGCCATCACTTTATAATACATAATTGTTAATGATGCTTTGAATATTCACATGCATTTGCATAAGTGATTTTCCTTAATTGCACAGTGAGTGTTACTGTATTCAGTGTCTAAATTTCACTTGCTTATTGTTAGTGGAGTTGAAAGTGTTGCTGGAGATCAGTAACGTAAATACAGTTAAGCTGCCACCTTTATTATAACAACATACCTTGTACCGGCGCTCCCTGGTCATTTTATGTGGTGTATTTTATAACGTACACTTGCGGTGATGGCCCATGTGTTGACAAGACCTCCACTAGCCTCATACCGAGTGTGGACTGGTGTAATTCTCATCTCCATGGTAGCGTTGGCATGGCAGGGGCAGGGTGTGTGTTGCGCTGTTGAGTTGATTCATGCAGCCTTTAGCTCACCCTTCACGCTCAGAGTTGCAACACCAAACGAAGCGTATACAACAGCACTGTGGGCAACTAGTGTCCTGTGAGCGCGTCAGGGGACCTTGGTGATTTGGGACAAACTCCCTTCACTTTTGTCTGAACGTCCGCTTCCTGTCTAAGCCATTCAGTCTTGATGATGCTGATGGCAACTTGAGCAAGCAGAGAGTTTTTCACATTAGTCTAGAACACTTTCAGAAAATTCCTGGAGTGTTGGATTTTGTTTCAGGGTTAATTTCCAGGAACGATGTCTGGCTCCAGAGAGGATGTAAGCCCCATTTTAGAACAGCGACTTGTTTTACAGCAGGAAAAGTGCCCAAAACAAATAACTAATACCCAATTGAACTACCAGTTTGCAATAGTGCTTTTATTAATCAGACCAGCTGTACTAGAGTTCTGGGAAATGCGTCCTGAACACCCCGTCCCAGTACGCGTGCCAGTGCTGTGGAACCAGTCGACACTCGTTTCATCAGGACTAATCAAACGCTTCACATCTCAGAACCGGGAGTAGACAGCTGACACCTTATGGTTTTAGCACCCTTGACATCTGGGCTTTAAGAAGTAAAGTGTAGTGCGCAGAGTTGGCTGTGGTGTGTTCCCCTAGATTCCAGGGAGAGCGGCGTATAACGCGGCCGTCTGGCCACGGTGTGCGGCATATAACGCGGCCGTCTGGCCACGGTGTGCGGCGTATAACGCGGCCGTCTGGCCACGGTGTTTCACTCTGTGCAAAAGCTAAAACGCAGATCAGTCAGGTGTGCGTGTTTGTCCTAGTGGCTTGATATGCACATACTTCACGGGAAATCGGGGGCAAATGTACGTTGCGTTTCAGGGAGGGGCTTTCAGTTCTGTCTGTAGTTCTGACATCAGCCCGCATTACACGCTGGCTTGGGACAAATTTGCCAGCAACTTTTCATCCTCAAAACCGTGCCAGCAAGTCCCAGAAGTGCTCGCTGTACGAGTGTTCAGTTTTGTGCTCCTTCTCTCTCTCGATCTAGTCACTGAAAAGACCTGATTAGCTGCTGCTAAGCGATTGTGCTTTGCCCTCCATTAAACTGTAAATTGCAGGTGATAAAGATACCAGAGAAGTGAGTCTGTGCTGCCTTTGAGATTAAGAACAGAAACTGCATTCAGGAGCCTCCCGCCCCTGCCTTGTGCACAGGCCCAGACAGGACTCCCCTCTAACATCACTGTCTCCATAGGCCACTTGTATGATCCCAGATGAGTCTCCTATAGTCAAAGTGATTTTTAACACTAGATCTCGATGGAATCTGTGTTGGCTGCATTTACACACAATCTGGCGCTGAACGTATGCAGTGCTGAATCCAGAATCTCTCCTGGCACTCCTGGCTTTTGTATGTACAACACGATATAGTATTTTATTTGGCAGGATTTAGCATGTGTCTGAAGGCTGATGGATTGCTATGGATTACTCTGAGAATAATTTAAAACATTCAATCTTTCTGGAGTGTTTCTCATAAATGACGCACATATACCTCACAAAGAGGTATAAAAAATTATTTATATATATATATATATATATATATATATATATATATATATATATATATATATATATATATATATAAAAGGGGTGGGACGCGATTAAAAAAATTAATCGAATTAATCGGAAGCTTTGTAATTAATTAATCGAAATTAATCGCATTTCAGTATTTAACATGAGAAATATTAATTTAAGTTTGAATGATGAATGAATCAATGAACATAATCATAAACTTCAACATCTTGTTTATTTTTCCACCAGTCTACTACGAAGACCAATATATGTGTAGTGTGCAGAAAACAGTTCAGAACATTGGAAATTCTGACCAAAAATGTTGTTTAATTTTGGGAGTTTTGTTCAGGATATTGGAAGAATAAGAAGAATTGAAGTAAATCAGAAGATGTTTTTTAATACCATTTTAGATGGTAGACTTTCTTTAATTTCCCAGGCCTCTGCCATAGGCATCTTCATAGTGCCTAGAAGTGGTCTTCTGCATGCTCAAAGCAAATGACTGGATCTTCATCATCTATAGATTCATCATCTATGAGCTGTCACACCAAGATCATTCTTGTTGCTAACAGAGGTCCAGTGATCCCCAGTCTGAGCCACATTTGTGGCACTCTTCACAATAACCTGTTTTAATTCTTTCCTCATCATACAGCTGCTGGATTTTCTTCGACATTCTCTTTCTGGGGTGAGTTTCCCAAAACGTTCTTAGTGCCAAGTACTTCGTCACCTCGTTCTTACGTTCTTACGTACTCACCCCTGGACGGTAGTTTGTAACTTGCATCAGTTGACGCAATTCGCAGCGCTTCTTGTAAGCATTTATCTTCGACCACAGAGAGCGGACAACACAAATAATGTGACGCATCATGTATAAACGCGTGCGGAGTCGCGCGCTACGGCCATTCGCGAAAGTTTAATCCAGTCTTAATGGTCCAATGAAGGTCATTTAAAAACCAGGACGTTTCCTCACAGGATGTGAATTACGGACGTTTGGTCACCCTATCGTACTAGGAATACATTTAGCAGCCAAGTTATCATTACTGACCTGCGCGTTAAGCTGGGCGTACACTGTGCGATTTTTGGCCCATTTTCAGCCGATTTTTCACTCGTTTCGGCTCAATCGCGTGTCGTGCATCGTATAGTTTACACAGGTAAACGAGGAGCGATTCACAACTCCCGATCAGAAATCGCAGCGTTGCAAGAACATCAAACATTTTTGAAATTCAAATCGCTCCTCGTGAGAGTATCGCACTGTTGAAGCAGCTCCACGAGCCGACTCTCCCTGCGATTTAGTCGTACAGTTTGAGCTGGAGCTGAGTACACGATTTAAAATATCGCACAGTGTACGCCCAGCTTTAGCCGCAACATGTTTTGCGTTGAGGTGGTAACGAAGGGTGGAAGTGCTCCTGTGATAAGCGAACTCCTTCCTACATAAAGTGTAAATAACACTATTTTTGTTTGTACTTCCATCTGAAAGTTTCTTATATTTAAATTTCCCATCCACCAGCGTAGCCTCTTCAGTCATCTCCATCATGATCATCTTATTGTGTGTCCATAATCTGTATGCCCGGAACTCGCGCACTGAGAAACATTCCACGGTGCAAAAGTGTCTCGTCCGTTAAATGCGTTAAAATGCGTTAATTTTTTTAGTGCGTTAATTTACCTGTAATTAATTAATCGAAATTAACGTGTTAAAGTCCCACCACTAATTATATATATATTAAAAAACAAAATGTACATAAAGTAGGCCTGTAAAAATCCCTTTCTGGTGTATATATACATCCTCTACAAAGACATAATTAGTGCTCAGAAGTAAAGTGGCCTTTGGAAGGGCCCCGCTGAATGGGATCTCCTCCCTGAACGCCACCGTGGACGGAGCTGTATGGACTCTGCTTGCATGGTGATACCGCCCCCCCCCCCCCCCCCCCCCCATCACTGAAACATGGATCATGTTTACAATGCTTAAGATGTTGGGTGTTGCGTTCCTAAGATGAACATAATTCACGACATGTAACGTGTTGGCAGTTGCAAGTGCTGATGAGCAATTATTAGAGAATTTCCTGCAGTTTCCTCTTTTTGTGGGTATTTTTGGACAGACAAGGAAAGGTATGGGGTCTCCTACACTCTGACCTGCAGTGCGTTCATTGTGGTTTTAACTTGCCCATCTTGTTGAAACCATCATCCAGTAACTGTGGAAACTGATTCAGTGAGATGTTAAGTTTCCAAACCAGGAAGAACTTTCCCTCCATCTGGACAAGCAGGTCGCTCCGTTCACGTTTCTCAGCATTCCAGCATTCCAGTGGCGATAACGATGCAAATGTGAATTAAGTTCTCCCTGAACAGAAAAATACTTTACTGAAGTATACGGAACTGGTGCCTTTCTTGAAAGCCATAATGGACTTGGAGTTTGTATTTTTAATTAGTGTCTGATTTAGTGTCCATCCTTGGCTTGGATACCTGCAGTAGGTGTTTTAATTGCGAGTCCTCCCAACCCTGCTGTGTTTTTAATGTCATGACACATGCAGTTTTCAGTGATTCCACCCCTACTCTAATTTCATGCAAGTTTAGTGGTTTTCTGACTCTACCGAGCGTGTAAAGGGAGTGTGAGGGCTCTGGAAGTGTGTTGCTGGGTTATCGTTCTCCACAGACGGGCTGTGAAGGTCCTATACACACTTCCAGTCCACGAGGTCATGATATTAATGACACAGGTCAAGCTTTTAAGAGGTGTGTTCTCACACAGGCATGCTTTGACTATGAACATGGGGGGCTGGTTCTGTCCCAGTACATGCATGTGCACCTTTAGCTTTTAAGCCCGTTCACCTTCATGACTCCTGTTGGTATAAGGAACCGGACGTGTGGGTACAACACTCGCAGATGAGCAGTACAGTACAACGATGAGCACACGCGTCCTGTTTTGAGGAGCGGTTTGTCTAGCAGCAAAGTCCCGGCAGGCTTTGTAAAACATGCAGTAGTCATTGTAAACTGGTTAACCACATGCAACAAAGACAATTTAACTTCACATCCTGTTCTGCAGAAAAAAATAAAAGCCCGGCTGCTTGCGGCGCGCGTGTGCAGTTCTGTTTCCACGGTGATAATGGCCGCCGCCGCTGTGCTTCAGCACTTTAATTTGCTGCAGTGGAGTTAAAAAAACCCACTTGAACAGTTCAGCTGTTCCACTTCTCATACACACAGGAGTTGAGGGGTGGCTCCAACTGATATATTCATGTTTTCCTGATGAATTATACCACTTGATGGTGTCTGTTATTAAAGCATAAACAATGCCGTCCTGTATTTGATGAACTACATGCATCTAGAATCTGTATTTTCACTTTGCATTACTTGTGATGTTGTAATATGATAAAGGAATTGATATGTGAAACCGTGGCGAATGCAAAGTGAGTTCTGCCCTTGCTAGTCGCTTCAGTAGTGCATGTACTGTTAGTTATGCCATCTAGTGGTTTGATTATGCTACTACAGGGTTTTAATTTTTATTTATATACCATGCATCATATCACTCGCGCACACACACGCACATGTTTTCTTTTATGTAATTCAGTGTTGCCTGGGCAGTTGACTCACAAGCCCATAAAAAACCTACTGTGTTTCTGCCCCAACCATCAAAAACATGGCTTCTTATTCAATTACATTTAGAAGTGCTAATGTATTACTCTTGTTTAATTCTGCCTCTGCAAACCAGTCCTCAAAGATTTAATCGAGTAAGATTGTGCATGTTGCTCTGGATAAGAAGGTTTGCCAAATTGTGGGGTGTCTACAGTAGAACAACCCATGCGCCATTGTTAGAAACACAGGCGAGGCAGTTGGATAACTACATCACTTGATCACCTTCCACCTTCTCGTGACGTCGGATCTGCTTGGTTATTGTCATTAGTGTTTATTGTCAACACACAGTAGTTAAATGTATTGTGTCTTGGTGCTCATGCCTCGTCAGTTCACATGCTATTGGATTGTTTTTCTTTCTGCATTTGTTTCATTCATGTTTTATGGTTTATATCTTGATTAGGTTTGCTGGAATGGGTAATCTTCTAAAAGTCCTTACCAGGGAAATAGAGAACTATCCACATTTTTTCCTGGACTTTGAAAGTAAGTTTGAGAGGAGGAGGTGAACTGCTGTACGCCGTGTGACTGCACTCCTCTCTCTCCTCCAGAGTGCCGTCTGGGCACTCCACGTGCACGCTGCCTCTCTGCTTCTCCCGCTTTACGCAGGGATGTGGGCCCTCGCTACACACGCTAGGACCTCCACGCTCCAGATTACTTTACTCCCTCACTTCTCAGCTCAGTTTAGCTAAAACAACTTTGGGAGCATGAGGGACCTGTGACAGCGAGTACAACACGAGGGCTAGTGATGTTACTCTCCATGACATGACGCACCTCTCTCTCTCTCTCTCTCTCCCTCCCTCTCTCCCTTGTTTGCTCTTCTCTTCCAGAAACCTAATGGGGAATCTTTTAAAAGTGCTCACTTGCACAGAGCTCGATCAGGGGCCAAACTTTTTCCTTGACTTTGAAAGTGAGCATAGCTTTTGCTTGGCCTGATGTCTGCATTATTCTCCCTCACTACCAACACCGTGCACGTCTCGTCCTCCCTCACTACCAACACCGTGCACGTCTCGTCCTCCCTCACTACCAACACCGTGCACGTCTCGTCCTCCCTCACTACCAACACCGTGCACGTCTCGTCCTCCCTCACTACCAACACCGTGCACGTCTCGTCCTCCCTCACTACCAACACCGTGCACGTCTCGTCCTCCCTCACTACCAACACCGTGCACGTCTCGTCCTCCCTCACTACCAACACCGTGCACGTCTCGTCCTCCCTCACTACCAACACCGTGCACGTGTCTTCTGAATGTTTGTAAATCTGCTTCTAATGATGTAGCCACAAGAGTGTTTATCGACATACCTTCATTTAGACCTCCATGAGGACCATGTAAACTCTACTGAAGTTCTTGGTTCTCCAAGGAACGTTTGCATGTGCAAATATGTTTTGTGTAAATGTAGACTGCAGAATGCCATGTGTTCTGTTTTTTGCTCTTTTGCATGTATTTTGCACATGTAAATACTTATTGCAATACTAAATCGCTAAACACAGAAAACACACGCAAAAGTGTTTGCCAATGTCTATTGTGGCTGCAGCAGTTTGGCTGCTAACCAGTTAAAATCCCTTTTGTAACATCCATTTTTAACCTGTAATGTATATTTTGGGTGGCAGAGGCTGAATCCTCCTAAACAATCCTGCTTTACCTTCATTTGCATGACTTTAAACCCCCTGTTCTGCTGTAAATCCCACCTATCGGATGTTGTCCTGACTGCCACAGGGGCTGCACACACCTACATGTGGTGGCCTCTCACTTTCTGCTGTGACAGTTTTTGAATTCAAATTTCCTCTACCACTCTGTACACAGGTGGAATAGACTAAACACTCGCTCACACCTCTCTGCTTCTTGACATGGGCGTAATATGAACAGGAAGGGAATAATTGATTTAATATACTGTTATTACTTGTCTTGAGATTAACCATTCATAGACAACATGAATAATATTTTTTTTTACACCTAGAACACATTTATTGCACATGTCCTCCTGTTAACTTTGCAGTTTGTATCTTTGCAATTAATGCCCATAAATGCCAGTTAAGCAAGTGTGGTTTTGTGTGTTTTTGTGTGTGTGTGTGTCAGATGCACAGCCAACAGATAGTGAGCGAGACGTGTGGAACCAGGTGAATGCCGTCCTCCAGGAATCTGAGAGCATCTTGTCTGGCTTGCAGGCCTACAGGGGAGCAGGCAAAGAGATACGAGATGTACGTGTGTCTCATTCTCACCTTGAAATGTGTGCACCATCTAGCAGAATCCTGTTGCAAATGTCATTCGTTCTCGCCAGTTTAATTAGCAATAGGTGGATTCCTGTGGATGTGTTCTTGTGCTGCTGCTTTTAGCGCTTGGTTTGTGAGCAGGAAGGTCAGACTGGCCGTGTGTCCGACTAACGCTTTTCTTCGGTTCTTCCCAGGCCATCAAAAATCCAAGTGACCTGCTGCTTCAAGAGAGGGCGTGGAACTCAGTATGTCCCCTTGTCATGCGACTCAAGACGTTTTACGGCTTCTCCCTGAAGCTGGGTACGCCCACCTTTCACCAGTTTGTTCCTGCGGGGCGGGAAGGTTTGAGCCGTGTGCCGTGCAGACGTGATGCCTGCTCTCATGTTCACAGAAAAAGCCCTGCAGAGTCTTCTGGAGTCTCTGACCTGTCCGCCGTGCACGCCTACCCAGCACCTGGAGAAGGAGCAGGCCCTCGCCAAGCAGTTTGCCGAGATCCTGCACTTTACCCTTCGCTTTGACGAGCTGAAGGTACGAACGCCCTCATGAACCTCCAGCCGTCTGGCTCCACAAGTACAGTAAAGCGTAGCAGGATTTGCATCACACGTTTTTGAAAATCGCATGTCTTGACTGCAATGTTGTTTGCTCAGATGAGAATTCCTGCCATCCAGAATGATTTCAGCTACTACAGAAGAACAATCAGTCGAAACAGAATAAACAACATGAATGTAAGTACAATGCGGTTTGAGTTGGTATCACCTCCCTCTTGCTTACAATCAGCTAGTGCTGGGCGGTATGACCGAAATTCTATATCACTGTATTTTTCGAAACTATATCGGTTTCACGGTATTTGACAGTCCCCCCCCCAAATGCATGATGTTAACTGCATTGATTACGAAAATAATTACTGCAGTAGAGTGGTTGAGTACCCTATTCCACTGTTAGGAAAATGTATCCACCTAAGTATTACATGTAATTCAGATTTGCATAGCCCCACAAGAAGTTTTCAAATGGTAGCACTAAAGTCATGAATCATATAACATGACGGTTGCAGTAAAAATGCAGCATAAAAACTGCAAGTTTATATATAACTTGTGTGGTGAACCAGCTATACGTAATATTATAAATTGCACACCAGTTTGTTAATAACAAATAAGGTATTTAGACATAAAGTAGACAGGGCTGTTTGTCAATGTATGTATTGTACTGAAAAGTCCCAAATACGATTTCCCAGAATGATTTCAGCTAGAAGAACTTTAATTAAATAACATATTTAAACAAATAAATAACAGTGGTCGAATACTGGGGAGACGGTACCATCTCTTTCAATATGATAAAACGCTAATTATTTTTAATCATTTCGACCATATATGTATTTGTATAAATTAGTGGTGGGACTTTAACGCCTTAATTTTGATTAATTAATTACAGGAAAATTTAACGAACTAAAAAAATTAACGCATTTTAACGCATGAGACACTATAGCACCGTGGAATGTTTCTCAGTGCACGAGTTCCAGACATGCAGCTTATATGGACACACAATATGGGTGGATGGGAGATTTAAATATAAGAAACTTCCAGATGGAAGTACAAACAAAAATAGTGTTATTTGCACTTTATGTAGGAAGGAGTTCGCTTATCACAGGAGCACTTCCACCCTTCGTTACCACCTCAACGCAAAACATGTTGGGGCTAACGCGCAGGTCAGTAATGATAACTTGGCTGCTAAATGTATTCCTAGTACGATAGGGTGAACAATTGTCCGTATTTCCCGGGACATGTCCGTATTTCACATCCTGTCCCGGGTTTTTTTTAAGTGAGGAAATGTCCTGGTTTTTAAATTACCTTCACTGGACCATTAAGACTGGATTAAACTTTCGCGAGTGACCGTAGCGTGCGACTCCGCACACCTCGCGTGAGCGGCGGAGGCGTTTAAACTTGACGCATCACATTATTTGTGGTGTTCGTCCTCTGTGGTCGGAAATAAAGGCTTACAAGTAGCTCTGCAAATTATGTCAACTGATGCAAGTTACAAACTGTCGTCCAGAAAGACAATGTCGAATAAATTCCAGCAGCTGTATGATGAGGAAAGGGAAGTAAAACGGGTTATTGTGAAGGGCGCCACAAATGTGGCTCTGACTGGGGATCACTGGACCTCTGTTAGCAACAATAATTATCTTGGTGTGACAGCTCATATTATAGATAATGAATGAAGGATCCAATCATTTGCTTTGAACATGCAGAAGACCACTTCTAGGCACTATGGAGATGCCTGTGGCAGAGGCCTGGGAAATTAAAGAAAAAGTATACCATCTAAAATGGTATTAAAAAACATCTTCTGATTTACTTCAATTCTTCTTATTCTTCCAATATCCTGAGCAAAACTCCCAAAATTAAACATTTTTGTTCAGAATTTCCAGTGGTCTGAAAACTGTTTGCTGTTTTCTGCACTCATCTATTGGTTTGTGTAGTAGACTGGTGGAAAAATAAACAAGATGTTAAAGTTTGATTGTTCATTGATTCATTCATCATTCAAACTTAAATTTATATTTCTCATGTTAAATACTGAAATGCGATTAAAATGCGATTAATTTCGATTAATTACAAAGCTTCTGATTAATTCGATTAATTTTTTTAATCATGTCCCACCCCTAGTATAAATATGTAACTTAATTAAGCTGAAGGTGCTGGAAAATGTTGACAATGGACCTGGAAAGTGCCGTACAAGTGCTTGAATTCCACCTTGTAAAGGTGCATGAACCCTGCAAACATAACAGCGCAAAACGCAGCGCTGAAGAGCGGAAGTTACAAAAATCGAGATGTGCACGACCTCGGGCAGCCACCGCGATTGTGTCATTTTTGCTGTGCGGATGCTCGCGCCAATTGCGACGCATCAAGTATAAGCAGCTTTATGGGTGGTCGACAATCAGCTGTGCTTAAGGCCTTTGTTTTTGTGTAGTTGGACATTGAAAATGAAGTCAACAACGAGATGGCCAACAGAATGTCTCTCTTCTACGCCGAGGCCACTCCTATGCTGAAGACTCTGAGCACAGCAACTACAAACTTTGTCACAGAGGTAAGGCACTTCTCTCCATTAAGTCTGATTGACATGAACTTTTATTATGACGTTTTACAGTTGTCATCTTCCTACTGCTGCATGCTTCACACAAGGCGCGTATGCTTCTCCCCACCCCCCCAGAATAAGACCCTGCCCTTGGAGAACACCACTGACTGCCTAAGCACAATGGCCAGCGTGTGCAAGGTCATGCTGGAGACCCCGTGAGTGCCCGCACGCCGCCACCTCTCCTTACGAACGCCTGGGCTCAGGAGCGCCCCCTTTCTTCCCACAGCAGAACTGCTGATGCGGAGTAGTAGCGCTCCTTTCTCTTTCTGTGCTGTTCTGAAGGTCCTGTGATTTAATATTTGAGTATGGGACGGGGGGGCTGGTGAAACGGGTGGTTGTGTCTGGTGGTGGAGCTCATGGTGGTGCTGTTTGTTTGGTAGAGAGTACACCAGCCGGTTCAACAGTGAAGACACGCTCCTCTTCTGTATGCGGGTGATGGTGGGGGTCATCATCCTGTACGACCACGTGCACCCCAACGGAGCCTTCACCAGGAGCTCCAAAATTGACGTGAGCTGTTTTTCCACCATATCCTCGTATTCACTTTGAGCCATTGATTCCTGTCTGTTTGCAAAATTTGGCACACGGAGTATGTATTTGAATTGAATTTTTCAAGTTTGTAAATGAATGTTTTATTAAAGCTAGTTGTCATGCCTTTATCACTGTCTCACTTGTCTTCTTACCCATTGTTCTCTATAGATGAAAGGATGTATAAAAGTCCTGAAGGATCAGCCTGCTGACAATGTTGAAGGTCTCCTCAACGCTCTTAAGTGAGTTCTGAACTTGTGTTTGTACACAGTGGCAAACCAGCCAATCGGGTCAGCCAATCACCGCTGCTCCTGCTGAGCTTGTTGACCGTGGCAGCAAATGAATTTATACCCTGAATTTCAACAATAAATCTTCTAAGTAAAGGGGAACCTGTGGGGCCTCCAGGGGCTGTGGGCCACTTGTCTTGGGAAGATTCATTTATGCTTTTTCTTCTACTCCATTTATTCCAGATTCACCACAAAACACCTGAACGACGAGTCGACCCCAAAACAGATCAGAAGTATGCTCCAGTAAGCTTGTTAAAAAAAAAAATGAAGAGGATCAATGTACAGACCTCAAAAGATGTATATGTTTACATTTATTTAAGGACTTGGTGTTAATACTTGTGTGTATTTACATAGTCATTCCCTCAGTTACTGCAGTGGAAACAAACTGAACTTTTATTCTAAACAGAACAAATCGCCCATACTGTCTGTCAGAAGCACCACTTAATGAAACCACTTGGCCTTAAACGTACTCATGATGTTGCTTTTGAAATGAAGACGGTGAACATGTTAACCAAAATGGGCTGGTGCCGTACTGGGGGTGTGGGTTCAGAGGAAGAGGACTGCAGTGAAGTGATCTCTGTGCCTGACCCCTGCTTCAGTGGCCGTGCTCCAATCATTCACTGAATGGTGAGAAGGCCATTCTTCAATGCCATTGTAAGCAGTAATGTAACCAAAATTGGGAATTTTTTTTATACATATTGTGATTTGGCAAACGGTTTGAATATTTTTGCTGTTGTGTTTTTTTTATTTTTATGATGTGTGCCTTTTCTGTCTGTGTCTGTGTGTGCGCGTGCGCCTCTAACAATTCAGTACTTATCACCACAGCTTTAAAATTGAAAATAAAATGACATTTTGAGTATATTTTAAATTGACACCTGACTTGGACATGTTTCGTGTGTGTGCGTGCGTGTGCTGGTTTACACACATGCTGTTTAAACTCCTGTCTAATTTTGTTGGCACACAGAAGAGATGTTTTACATATTTAAATGAACAGCATGGTTATTCAAATAAGTAGCATGTCTCGTAACTCAGGTTGGCCCATATGAGAATATACCAGTGTCATTACCTGACGTACTGTGACGACTAAATGCACTTGCTGTGTCCAGTATTAACACGAAGGCTTAACCTATTTTTATTTATTTATTTTTTACTTTGTGTAGATGAAAAATGTGACTCAGCAACCAGTGTGCTATTTCTCTTTTCTAACACACGAGGGCAGCATTTTGCCATGTTCAGCCTTTTATGCAAAAGTTCCACTGCCGGCCCAAGAAAATGCAAAATACTGATACTTTACGTCACTAACTGATAGCTGTGATGACCTCCTGGGTTTTAATGATGGGTGGAGTCTTTCAGGACTTAAAAGAATGATGACAAACTTTTATTTCACTGGTAGCGTCTACATCTGTTGTGTAGTAAGGGAAGCAGTGCTCTACGTTCATCAAGATGTTTAGTCTCCCGTACTGACATCAGGTGAAACGATTGAATAAAAACATTTTTTTTGTTTTTACAACGTAAAGCTGTACCCCCACCCCTTCTCTCTCATTAATGTCCAGGATATTTAAAACGGGCTCACCTGACCCAGTGTTTGGCTTCGGGGGCTTTTTCTCTGCATGTTGGGACCCATTTCCACCTGAACACTCCCAGCCAGTGGTTCTCCCTGCTGCTCCAGCAGGGTCTGCAGACCCGCCTGCACCGCAGTGCTCCGTCTGGATGGACTGGGGCGCGCTTGTGAAGCACAACGTCATTTTGAAAGTGTGTCTGGTGCTTGTGCGTTAGTGTATGCTTCTCCAAATACTCCAGTACCGTCACCATATAAACAACACTGAACCAAGTGAGTCTTCGGTTTAACCTTTAACCTTACAAAAAGACATTCTCTCTTTTGTGCCTGGTTTTATCTTGGTGAGATGTACGAAGACCTCTTCTGTACCATTTCTTACACGGAGCATTAAGCACGCATGATGATGCAGAAACCGTATGGTTAGCGTTGGCATTGTGATCGAGTGTATCATTACTTTGAGACTGCCACAGAAAAGGGAAGCAGTGCATAAAGAACAGTATTGGCTTTAGAAATGTTCCAGGCTTCTCGCTGAAGGGATGCTTAGCCACGATAGTGATAGCAACGTAATCTTCTTTTGTGTCCCAATCAATCGGCAGGGTGAGGCATAATTATTGTCGTTGTGCTCCAGTAGAGATGAGAACAGCAGAGCCCTGTGCCGTCTTTCAAACGCTGCGCTTGGAGCTGTGCTTTTCAGACTTTCCCTAGCCACTGTGTGTCCAAACTTTCGTTGTGCATGATTTCAAAATGCAGAGAATTAATTAGCCACCAGAAGGTGCGACATATGCACGTTCCCCAGGCCGCATTCCGCCAGGAATGGACGTGCCAGTTCCTGCCTCCGCTGTACTTCTACTTAGATCTGTTTTTAAAGCATCGTGTGTGAACACACGGTGTCTAACGGAACGAGAAGATGCAAAGATGTCGCTTCGCGGCGTGGTTGGTCGCCCTGCCTCGGATTGGCTGGAATTTCCTGCAGTGCGCCGTCATGTTTATGGTCCGCCGGTCTTATGAAGTGACCTCCGACCCCAGACTGTTATGCAATCTCATTCTACAGACTCATTTCAGCCTGTAGAAAGAAACATGCCTACCAAGTGGCGGAGCTTTCTTTCCGAGGGCGTCGCTCTGGTCACGCAGCCTTGATGCAGGAACGTGGCCCGTGCACGCGCGTGTGCACTGCACCTGGCTCTGCTCCCTTCGCTGTGATTCAGTATAAATAGAATTTTTTGTTGCATTGTGTTTAGAACGAATTTAACTTCTTGGCTCAGACCGTCCCAGGCGCCTGCAGGTGTATTCCGCTTTCATGACGCTACTTCTGTGTGCTTCCATTCAGAACAGCAGTGCTTTCTTTGCTTTAAATTCACATTTCGGTTATTTTATAAATAGTCTGGCCCCCTGGACTCAGACTGGATGTCCTTTTTAGTCGTGTTCTAATAGCTAGACAGGACGGCAATCATATTTTAATGAATTGATGATATCCACTTCAAACACTGAAATCTGTCAGGACTGAGATGTTTGCAGTAGAACGCGATGTGTGTCGTGGGCTCAGATTCCCCATTCACAGAGTCGGCAACTAACCCACTTTTGTAAGAACTGTGTGAGTGTCATCTGCTTCTTGTCAGACTGAAATCTGTTTGGATAAGTGGAGTTTTCACGTGACTTAGAATTTTTTCACGTATTTGCTGGTTTTATATAACTAATATATTGATGATTATTATTATTCTATTTCCTGTCTCACCTTTCTAGTGGGTGGTCATATATTTTTCTTTTTTCCCTCCCCTCACATTAAGTCTGCTACAGAGGTCTGGGAGTCTGTGTGCAGGACAGTATTCTGTGTGTGCGGGACAGAGTTCTGCTGTTCCTGTGATTGTGCGCTTCTGAACTGATACTGATGTCATTCCTGTGATCTATAAGTGTCCCTCCTCCATCTTGGAGGTCTCTGGCCCACACACCCCAGTCACCACTGGGACAACCCTGGTGTTTATGCTCCGTGTTCTCTCTGTTTCTCTTTTCAATTCTGGTATGTTTCCACTTTTTAATATTCCTTCATTGGATGCTTGCATTACTTGGATTGCCACATCTATTATCCCTACTGTTTCTGTGTATCGTGTGTTTGTTTTGTTTGTTTGTTTGTAACCCCACCTGCAGGCACAAGGAATCCAGGCACATATACTACAAATACACACAGGCACTGCCTATAGTTTGCTGATGCATGTGCAAATATGCTGAATTTGGATGAGATGATATTTTAGGAGGCTTTTAATGTGGTGACGCAGTGTTTTTAGAAATGCGGATCACGCGCTGCGAGTCAGCCAGTGGAATATATGTAAAAGGAGAAAAGCTGATCAATGCCCCCGTGGTCTGTGGAGCACATCACTAAGCACTTTGATCTCAGGGCTCTCTAACTTGCCTAATGAATATTTTTCTTCAGTGATCTTTTGAAGGTTGCTAGGCTTTAGGGTATCCCTCTAACTTAATAATGGGCTTAAATATGCTAAGATGTGCATAGCTGAGAATATGCATGTATGGGTCTGATACAAAAGTTCTGTTAGGTTAAAGGTACTGACATTCACATGTTTGATGGTGGTTTTCGAGATTTAAAGACTGGGACAACTGAAATAGAATTTTAAAAATCAATTTTTAAACACAATTTTGAGCCTACAACCCCTTTTACACCACTATTGCATATAATCTATATTTACATTACAACAGCAACAGTAGACTCCGTAAAGAATAGCTGGAGAACACTGATCTGTACAATGGCGACCAATTTAAAGAGTGAATCTTAAGACGAATTTCACGTCATGTTTCTTGGTCTACTTTCCCCTCAGTTGAACCTGGAGGTCTCCAAAAGGAGCTAGGTACCCAAACACAGCGCCTGCTTCTCCTCCATAACGGATTTCATTTTAAAAAAATAAAATAAACATAAAAGCCTTCACCACGTGTCAAGGCTGAAACGTGTGGCGTTACGTAACGTTACGGCCTGGTGAATAGAGCCTTCCCGGTTTGGTCCTGAATCGTTGTGTAACCGTAACGCGGCACGTGAGGACCTTCAGAACCCCCGACATTGGGTTTGATTAAAACACACGACTACCTCCCCCTCCCAATCAACCCTTTGAGAGTCTTTTCTGTCGTGCCCCCTCAGTGCCGTTAAGCGTTACATAACGCCCTGTAATTACCGCTCCTCCCTTACGCCCCCGCTATCCCCGCGTGCTTGGCAAAGACCTCGTTCATTTGCCTTTTGTTTTTTTTTCTCGAGCGGTACCGGCCGTGTAATCACTCAATTAGATGGCGGACAGTGTTTGTGTGGAAATAACGGCGCGAGGGGAACCGCCTCGGTGCGCGCGCCTCAGTGGGGTGAAGAAGAGAGGAGCGTTTAACGGGATCTCGCGCTTTGATGCGAGCAGTAGCCTTCGTCGTGAAGTAATAAAATAACGTGCGTCATGAAATTGTGTGGCAGTTCTGCTACTAATGACGGCTTACGTCGGTTTCTGTTCGCCCTCTGTCGTCTGGATTCGTCTCGCCGTTGGTCTGGCTTTCTCCATCACCCCGTCACCTTTTTACTGTGTGCCTGTCCGTGAGCTCCAGCCCGGATTCGGCTGCTTATTTTTCCTTTTTTTTCCCCACGCTGATATTGGAAATGTGGTAACCACCATGTGGATGGTGAATGCATAACACGCGCAGCCTCTTACATAAATACTACACAACGAGTTCATAAATTCTTACATAAATAGCCAAATGGACCTCTTAATGTTTTACATTACAGTGATTGCTTCTGTTACATCAGTTTATATGGCATTTCTATATCTGATCACTTGAATTGTCTTATACTGGTGTATCTAAGACATCCAACAACACACATTTTGACTGAAAATAAAAGTGGACTTTTACCTTGACAGGTCTCCCTAGATGAAGTGACAGCATGTCATACTTAATGAATTCTGATGCAAATATTGATACATGCATTCCTATGAGGTGTTTCTAACATAGTGTAGACAGCAGACACCCCGTGTTACTGGGAAGGTGACGTTTTGCATCAGATGGACAGAAATGTAGTTGGTGTGTATGTTCACACCTGCTGTCCTCTCCACTACAGATCAAAGGCGTCAACAGCAGGACCTGCAGCGTGTGCAGACCTATGAATCCAGTCTTCTGTACACAGGTGGATTAGGAATTAGGCTGGGATTAATCCACATTCACTTACACTGATTACACTGCGACAGGCAACATAGATCCCCGATGCTGCCTGCCTGGTGGGTGGGGACGTGGCTGTGGTGGGTATGGGAGACCCTGGGGGGTTGCACACTGGGGACTGCCTCACTCAGCCCTCTGCAGTACCCCCCCCACCCCACCCCCCTTATCCACAGTCCTCTCTGATTGGTATGCGTGAGCAGACGGCCTTGCAGTGTGGCTCTCCGAACGCTCGTGCATGTCAGAGGAGAAGACATCCTGCAGTGGAGAAAGAGGAGCCGTGTGTGTGTGTGTGTGTGTGTGTGTGTGTGTGAGAGAGAGAGAGAGAGAGAGAGGCGAGGGAGAAGACATACCGCAGTGGAGAAGGAGGGGGGCTCTGTGTGTGTGTGTGTGTGTGTGTGTGTGTGTGTGTGTGTGTTGGAGGGGAGGGGGGAATACCACTCAGTGCGCACACACACACACATGCATGAACTGCACTAGGATTCCCTGACTGGTGTAACCAGAATAGTGCACCTTAGAGTCGGAGTGAAAGCCTTTTCACATGCTGAATCACTGTGGAGGAGCAGCTCAGTGGTAGAAAGCAGAACAATTGATGATCATTATTAATACATTACCGTGTGTGTGTGTGTGTGTGTGTGTGTGTGTGTGTGTGTGTGTGTGTGTGTGATATGCACTGTATGACCTAAAGGCAATTCCTGTTTCAGCAATGGAAAACTGCAGAATTTCAGCATAGTGACACTGCTGTTCATATGTGAGAGTAATTGAATGCTAGTATTGTTCTTGGAGAGGAATATTTGTCAGGAGAAAGCAGTGCCTCCTGCCTACAGAGCACACTGAACTGAGTGGGTGTGAACCAGCGGTTAGCTTGCAGACTTACAGGGCAGATTTCAATGGATTTTTTTGGAGTTCGGGTTGAACCCAATTAATCTTATGGCAATAAATTCTTGCTGCTTCAATTTTCATTCCAGCCTGATCGGCGTTCCATCATGTCCGCCTGCTTTCTCTTCCCTCATCCTATACTTGGTTCTTTTGAAATGCATCATTCACTCCTCTCTCTCTCTCTCTCTCTCTCTCTCTCTCTCTCTCTCTCTCTCTCTCTCTCTCTCTCTCTCTCTCTCTCCATCTTGTGCTTCTCATTTCTTGCTTCAGCTTGCATTTCTCTCCTCTCCCCCTCCCTACCCACCTCTCTTTCGTTCCTCCACCCTTCCCCACCCCACCTCTTTCGTTCCTCCACCCTTCCCCACCCACCTCTCTTTCATTCCTCCACCCTTCCCCACCCACCTCTCTTTCGTTCCTCCACCCTTCCCCACCCACCTCTCTTTCGTTCCTCCACCCTTCCCCACCCCACCTCTCTTTCGTTCCTCCACCCTTCCCCACCCCACCTCTCTTTCGTTCCTCCACCCTTCCCCACTCCACCTCTCTTTCATTCCTCCACCCTTCCCCACCCACCTCTCTTTCGTTCCTCCACCCTTCCCCACCCCACCTCTCTTTCGTTCCTCCACTCTTCCCCACCCCACCTCTCTTTCGTTCCTCCACCCTTCCCCACCCCACCTCTCTTTCGTTCCTCCACCCTTCCCCACCCCACCTCTCTTTCGTTCCTCCACCCTTCCCCACCCCACCTCTCTTTCGTTCCTCCACCCTTCCCCACCCCACCTCTTTCATTCCTCCACCCTTCCCCACCCCACCTCTCTTTCATTCCTCCACCCTTCCCCACCCACCTCTCTTTCATTCCTCCACCCTTCCCCACCCCACCTCTCTTTCGTTCCTCCACCCTTCCCCACCCCACCTCTCTTTCATTCCTCCACCCTTCCCCACCCCACCTCTCTTTCATTCCTCCACCCTTCCCCACCCCACCTCTTTCATTCCTCCACCCTTCCCCACCCACCTCTCTTTCATTCCTCCACCCTTCCCCACCCCACCTCTCTTTCGTTCCTCCACCCTTCCCCACCCACCTCTCTTTCGTTCCTCCACCCTTCCCCACCCACCTCTCTTTCATTCCTCCACCCTTCCCCACCCCACCTCTCTTTCATTCCTCCACCCTTCCCCACCCCACCTCTCTTTCATTCCTCCACCCTTCCCCACCCACCTCTCTTTCATTCCTCCACCCTTCCCCACCCCACCTCTCTTTCATTCCTCCACCCTTCCCCACCCACCTCTCTTTCATTCCTCCACCCTTCCCCACCCACCTCTCTCTTTAGTCTCTTCTCTGCATTTCTGCTCTCACCTCCTATTTCCAGCCTCTTAACTCTCCAGTTCTCCCCCTTCCTCCTGTCTTTTCTTATTTGATTTGCTTGTGTAAGTGCTTTTGCTCTCTCTCTCTCTCTCTCTCTCTCTCTCTCTCTCTCTCTCTCTCCTCCCTCCCTCCCCCAGTGTTTCTTCGGCCACCTGCGGTCACAGGATATCCAGGCCCATAATGAGAGATAAAGACAGTAAGTCTGCCCCTGCCCTACTAAGGGGCGTGTCCTGACTGTGCCCCCTGCCAGGGTCAGCAGTATTCCTGGATGCTGTGTACCAACCTGGCTGGTTGTTTCATTTAAACATGGGTAGAAACACACATGCATGGAATCATTCAAGTAACGGTTTGCTGTGACTAACCGCTGCTCCGCCGTGGAGCCAAATGGATGCAGCGTGGTGAGATGTTGCACTCTGAAGATGAGTGTGTGTGTTTACTGGAGTGTGATCCCTCCATTAGGAAGCCTCATTTCCCCTAACAGGACCTCACCATCAGCATTGCTTAAACAGCAGAATGTTATGGAGTTCAAATAAAATGGCCACAATCAAAGGCCTTGCCTGAAATCTTCCTTGGCTATAATTGTAACATTGGCTGAAAGTGGCTGAAACGCCTGTTCAGATTGGCGGTGTTCTCTGAGCCCGCCACAGCCGTGCTGTCACATCAGGCCGGCCCTGCGAGCCTGCTGCTAAATGAATTGTACAGCCACCTGTGAGCGATTCATTTGGCAACGGAAAATGGTGATTCGCGCCGTGAGTCGCTTTCGCACTGTGGCACAGATGCCGTAAAGATGGCGTCCTGCATGTGTGCGGCTTCGGTTCTGAACACCCATTTTGATAAGTTTGTGTTAATAGTCCAGCACTCTCTCTGGCTGTGTTGGCAGCCAATAATGACCAGTGTACAGCGCATGAGCGATACTGGGGCCAGTTTGTCTGCGCATGCTTGCAGTGATCTGATGCAGCCTGCGTGATGTGCTTAACTGTGTACGGTGTTGGCATGTACAAAAGGCCTTTTCAGTTTGATTGCAAGTCTTTCCTGCCTTGTTCTGCCTGTTCTCTGACCGTCAGCAGCTGAGCACTGGATCTTATTCCACCAAGCTCCTCTTAGCTCTCAGCTGTCTGTCTTACGGAAAGGGAGTTACTGACTGTGCATTACACCAACGTACTTATTAATTACTGATGCTCCATTACACCAAGGTAGTTACTTCTGAGGTTACTTTTTCCCTTTCCATAGAAAAAGACTTCCATAACACAGGGCTCTGTACACACCCTGTACACACTCTATACTCACTCTAAACTCTATACACTCTACATTCTATACACACCACGCTGTACATTCTAGTTACACTCTATATAAACTCTACACTCTATACACACTATACACTCTGGTGTCCTTTATTTCCATGTCAATCTATAGTTTGTACTCAGACATCTTACACAGTGATCGCATAAAACTCGCACAGTGCCTCTCAGGCCTGGTGGTTTCTGCAGGAGGGGTGTTTGTGCTGAGGGAAAGCTCAGATTCTCTGCACAAGCAGATGGCAGTGGCATTTTCTCATAGGGGTGTGTGTATGTGTGTGAGAGAGAGTGAGCATGCAGACATACTGTATGCGTGTGTTTGTGTTTTGTTTAGCTCAGCGTGGGCCTGGTGCTTTGTGCTTTGGGTCCTGATGGGAGAAGGGGCACTGCCAAGTTGCCAGGGCTTTAATGCCCTGAGTAGTGGAACAGAGTTAGGGCGCCATGATCTGGGAGCTGCAGACTCCCCCTCACGCCCCCCTCACAAGCCCCGGAGCCCCTCACGCCCCCCCCTCACAAGCCCCGGAGCTCCTCACGCCCCCCTCACAAGCCCCGGAGCCCCTCACGCCCCCCTCACAAGCCCCGGAGCCCCTCACGCCCCCCTCACAAGCCCCGGAGCTCCTCACGCCCCCCCTCACAAGCCCCGGAGCCCCTCACGCCCCCCTCACAAGCCCCGGAGCTCCTCACGCCCCCCTCACAAGCCCCGGAGCCCCCCCCCCCCCCCCCCCCCCAAGCTCCGGAGCCCCTCACGCCCCCCCCCACAAGCCCCGGAGCCCCTCACGCCCCCCCTCACAAGCCCCGGAACTCCAGATGTAGTTTCTCCCACTTCTAAGACTTCCCTACAGCCCTTGGACAGAGTGTATTTGAGTCCTGAAGGTTTTACAAGTCTGTTGTGCATTGAGCCAAGGAATTAACACCTAGACAGGATGGAACGCCTTCGTTTGGTCGCATGTACAATACAATGAAACGTACTGTTCCTTCTTTGTGAGTGGGGGTCAGAACACAGGATCAGCCACCGTATAACAACAGAGTCAAAAGGTTTAAGGCCAATGGTGGCAAAGCTGGGATTCAAACCCACACCCTACTGAATAATAGTCCTACCTGCTAGGCTAGTTTATATACTATACAGCTCTATGTGATGGATGTGTGCAGGGCTCACTCCTCTGTGGCCATGTTACGTCTCTCGGCCATGTTACGTCTCTCTGCCATGTTTCAGACACTTTCCTTCTTTCTACTGCCAGAAGCAGAGGTGGAAGCTGTTTATCGGCGGTGAACAGCCATCAGGTGGTGAGATGTTGTGGTCAGTGGATAGCAGTAAATGCAGGAGTTCACGCTGCAGACCTGATTATCTCCATACTACCTTTCCCGAGACGCGTGTAGCACGAGGCATTCTAAGCCCCAGGCTGGTGAAACCCACTTCACGTCATGGCCCGCTTCAGAGTCCTGGATCACAGCTGATTTTTGTTCTCCAGCAGAGATGGACGTTTCTGGCTCACGGGTGAAGGACGCTGGACGCTTGCTCCTGGAATCTCAGTCACATCACCCAAGATGATTCTGAAATCAGTCATGGGAGAAAATACATGTAAACCTTTTAGAGGTAGGTATGTGTGTCATTGTAAACTCAATTATGTGCTTTTACACTTGTAAAAACATTATGTTCCTAATGATTAAATTGGACAGGTTGCAAAGTCCTATGGGAAAATCCCTGTGAGACAGGGCTTAAAGCCCAATCAGTACCTTTTAGAAACAGGTTATTTTTGGGTCATTCAGTCTGACACAACATGTTCACATTTCTTAATGTGTTCTAAATCTAAGTGGTTTAGGACTAGGACTAGCGCTGTACTGTAGGCGTAGTTTAAATTGGTGGGTTTACATCCATACACTTTCAAATCCTTTAGATCGTGACTGCACCTCTCTTGCTGTGCATCTTCATTGTATTTTTATCTAAACTGCCTCTGCAAACTTCAGTGGGTGTGAAAAGACAAACCAGCAAACAGCCTGCAGCTCTGCTGTAAACTGTGGTGTAAGGTGTGGCTGTGCGATGCATATAACGTGTCCCTGGCCAGTTGGCCTTACACTCACTCTGTCCTGGGTCTTCAGCTCTGTATAAGGGCGTCGATGTCTCCCCTCCAGCAGGCTGCGCTGTTGCCCCGGTGTGTTCCCTGACTTGGACAGAGTGAATGAACCTTGGCCTCCTACTCTGGGCTGACATAAAGAATGTCACATAAACATCATGCGAGCGCTCTGACCCTGTCCTCTTGGCTCTGAGCTGTGCTTTAATGTCATCTTGAGCGTTACTCGGCAACCACGGGATCACGGTATCTCCCGGATCTCCTTTCAGAAGGCTTCTCCAGACGCAGCACATCAGAACACAGCTGATTACGTCTCGGGTCAATCCCTGTCATGAGGTCCCTTCTGCCCAGTCTGTCTGCTGGGGCTTTTGAGTTTAGTGGAGTGCCATGGTGAGGCAGATCCATCCCATTACCTGCAAGAAAAATAGAAATAATTGTATAAAAATGTATAAAACAGTGTAGTGACATACAAAACAATGTAAATATGTAAATATTACATGTAAATACACAAATCTGTGTCTGTGCCTGCATGTGGGAGTATGAAAAGAACCAAACGATATTCTTTTTTGTTACTGAGATTAACATTATGGTGAGAGATGCAGGCATGGTTTAGTTTGGTTTAGCTATCTTCACTGGGACACGGAGAACCCAAATGACTTGTACAGTACCAGAACACAGATACAGTGGGGACATGTGGAAGGAACTGTCTGGTGGGGGTTCCTGCACGTGTCTGTCTATTCTATATGAACAGAGACTTCACACGAAAACATAAAAAACCATCATAAGTGAGCTTAATTGTTCTTTACATTGCTCTGCATTATATTTATGAAAATAGCTTTTTGTGGTTTTTAACGGCTGATGAAAAATGCCAAGGGCAAATTTTTTGCCTGCAGCTCTGAGGAAGCTTGTATATTGTATCGGAGTGGTTGTCCTCTGGAAAAAACAGATAACTGAAGGGACACCATTATGTGTGAGAAAACAGTTACTAAATCTACTGCAAAGAACCTTTACCTTCTCTTTAAGATCAAAAGCGGTCATGCAATAATCAAATAGGCTAGACAACAAACCCAAACATTTAATGAGAGAGTTCTGGGTTGTAGATAAGGGGCTTGTTTCTTTGCATTAGTCGTGTAGTGGTGACTGGGAAAGGGGGAATCATCGCAGGAAAGATAATGGGAGTGTTTCTTTGACAGGAATTTAAAAAGACAGTGTGAGACATCACAAAGTTTTCCTCTTCACTGACTGCACACAGCTGATCATAATAGATGCGGTCCTGACACCCAGTAGACGCAGCGGTCTGTATACATGATGGCTCCTTCAGAAGACTGTCATCGGAAAGGCGTCGCGCAGGGAGATGGAGCCACCCAACATTCAGCAGACTCCAGTCCAACACTGCTCAAGCCCACTGCAGCATGTATAGCATAATGAAGCCTCCTTCTCTATGGTGAGAGAACCTGGTCGTGGACAACGCGGGTCACGTGACTGGTTCCAGTGCGACTGGGTTTCTGTGTGATATTACGGAGGTAGCGGAGCAGCGTGTTCCTGCTTTTATGGGGAGGATGAGGTCAGTGATTTCCTTTTGAGCCATTTCCATAGCCACGGAGGCACAGTGACATGGTCTGTGACTCATAGTTTTTCCTGGGTTTTATGAGACACACTGCTCATACTCAACCTGTATTCCCTTGGAAATAACATTGGCACCAGACCTTTGCACAGTTGAATCTAGACTAGATTTGTGTGGGTTATTATCACTGTGTCACTGTGCCCTCTGGAGAGGTGTCAGCCCGCATTCTAAAATGTTATTAACTGTGCCAGCCAATCAAAATGGCTTTTTGGTATATTCCCTCACTTCATGAATGTTTTGCTAATCTTCCCTCAGGACCAGAAGCCCAATTCTGAAATACTTGAAATAGATTCTTTAAAACCTTATCGATGACCCCTAAGTCTTTCTCCAGATACATTATTGTGAATTACAACCACCTTCCATCAGCGGCACAGGGTTCACCTACGAGAAGAAGTGAAGCACATTTCAGGATAACTGCTTCACCACGGAGAGACATGGGGCATCCCAGCATGAGCACAGCACCCTCAGATGCCTCACGCCTGCACATTTACGTTCATTTAGTTCGGTATGCAGGCAGAACACACGGCAGCGAGCCGGTCCACTTGCCCACTGCGTGTCCACAGATCCCGTCCACCTGTCCAGAACAGCGCGAGTGTACATGAAGAGCTGAGTCCGGCCACCACCGGAGGCAAACGGGCTGTAGGTGTGACTCATGCTTCACTGAATGACACTTAACTGCACCAGAGGTGTCACCACTAAATTCCCCGGGCCTGGGCTGGAATTAAAAACAAAGCCTTTTAGGGGGTAACTTCAACTGACATTGCTGCTTAGCAAAAAAAAACACAGGACCTTAAAGTTATGAATAAGAATATAGTGAGCGGTGAAGGACCCTTCGCTGTGGACGCAGCGTCTGGAGGGGGCGGAGCCAAAGCCAAACCTACTGGAGAGGGGGCGGAGCCTGGAGGTTTGGCTTTGGATGCAAACAGAAGCTGAGGTGACCTTTGCAGCTAGACTGATGAGCTTCTGCTGCTGGGCCTGATGGACGCTGCTTGTTGCCAGGCCTGCTGCATTTCTCTGCCCGTGTGACATTAAGAATCACGACGGCCGTAGACCGGACTGTCCTCGCTCCAATCAGCAATTCCTTTTAAAATGTCACTGAAGTGATTTGTCATTCAAATAGGCTGCATTTTATTTTTGCAGCACAACTTTGTGTGTGTGTGTGTGTGTGTGTGTGTGTGTGTGTGTGTGTGTGTGTGTGTGTGTGTGTGTGTGTGTGTGTGTGTGTGATTGCTGTTTAAAAAAGGATGAGGTCGGGCTAATTCGTCATTTGATCGCTTTTATGCCACGTTTATGTGCTACTTGTTTAGCAGTGCTGTCTAAGCCTGCTGGTACCAGTCAAAGAAGACAAAGTCATGTGAGCAGTTCTTGGTGTCACTCTTTTCACTCAAGCTGTGTGACTTGATCTGATCTCTGTGATAGTCCCTTCGTGTGTGTTTTCCCCACAGAGCCACAGGACCCACCCTGAAGCATAACTCAAGCACCCAATCAATGCCCATAGATCGATGAGTGCCAGCCTTAGGAGCCAATCAGCTCCAACCACACCACCAATCAATATCTCATCATTGTCCCAAAATATCCTTTAGTGCAGATGCATGGAAAAAAGACATTTGCAGAAGCAAGTGTTTAAAGGGCTACACCATGCTGAGAAGATAGATAGTGAAGTGTACCCTAGGTTATTTTGCTTTGTGATTCTCTGGTAAAGACCTTTTAATAGTTTAATTGGCTAAGCCCTTTGTTACGTTTTTGCATTGCATACAAGAGAATGACAAAAATATTTATTATATTACTCTATCACAACGTGCCCTTTGGCAGTGTTTACAACATAACTACGGGTGTTGGGGTTAGGTCTGCCTATGTTGTTGTGGACAGACAGGTGTAGGGGTTAGGTGGTCGGTCTGTGTTTTGGACAGAGAGGTTTAGGGGTTAGGTGGCCTGTCTGTGTTGTTGTGGACGGACAGGTTTAGGGGTTAGGTCAGGGGTGGGCAATTAATTTTTACAAGGGGCCACATGGGAAACCTGGATTGGGTCAGAGGGCCAAACCAACGATAACTTGAACTTAATTCTACTTTCTTCCATTGTAAAATTCACCAAATTATATATTTTGAATAGCTGGTAGTGGTAAAGCTATTCTGTAAATATGTATAATTAGGCTATGTGAAATTGTGGTGTAGAGGTCAAATAAGAAAACACATAAGAATTTCTCCTCATGCTTGGTGGTGTAGTGACGATTCAAATAATCTTTCAACACAGCGACCTGTGTACCACAAATTAAGCACACAGCATTACCTTTTATTTCTGTTAAGACTTGTCAACTTTTCAACTTGTCAACATAAATTTTTTTTAGTGTGAGCCGACATCTTGGGGTAATCTGGCAAGCATCACTCTTCGCTGTTCACCTACAGTGGTCCTACTTCACGCACAGCTCATGCATACACGCACATACGTCCACATTCAAGTAACACAAACGTAGCACTTTCAAAATAAAAGTGGCACAGTTGTATTGTACACACGACATAGATATTTGTTTAATTTATGTCGTAATTTATGATTGGCCTCTCGCGGGCTGGACAGGGATGCACATAGGGCCAGATGTGCCCAGGTCTGGGTTAGGTGGTCTGTCTGTGTTGTGGACAGACAGGTGTAGGGGTTAGGTGGTCTGTCTGTGTTATTGTGGACAGACAGGTTTAGGGGTTAGGTGGTCTGTCTGTGTTGTGGACGGACAGGTGTAGGGGTTAGGAGGTCTGTCTGTGTTGTTGTGAATGGACAGGTTTAGAGGTTAAGTGGTCTGTGTTGTTGTGGACAGGTTTAGGGGTTAGGTGGTCTGTGTGTTGTTGTGGATGGACAGATTTAGGGGTTAGGTGGTCTGTCTGTGTTGTTGTGGACAGGTTGAGGGGTTAGGTGGTCTGTCTGTGTTGTAGACTGACAGGTTTAGGGGTTAGATGGTCTGTCTGTGTTGTGGACGGACAGGTGTAGTTAGGTGGTCTGTCTGTATTGTTGTGGACAGACAGGTGTGGTGGTTAGGTGGTCTGTCTGTGTTGAGGACAGACAGGTGTAGGGGTTAGGTGGTCTGTCTGTATTGTGGATGCACAGATTTAGGGGTTAGGTGGTTAGGGGTTAGGTCTGTCTCTGTTCTCTCATTTCCTTCACTTCATTGGGCGTGATGACAACCCTCTCAATGAGGTCTCAGGACTGTATCAAATATTAACCTGTATCCTGTCAAAATACAATTACAAATGTCTCAGTAGAGTTCTCAAGCGAAAGATAGCAGTGTGCACTCTCTGAGATATGGATTAGATGGACTTTCTTTCAATAATTAGATCCTACAAAACATCAAAACAAAAAGCACCCATTAGTTACGACGTGTGAGTGAGAGGTTTGTCTGGGAAAGTTTCATGATGTACAGGTGTGTGTATGTGAACAAATTAGTGTTTTGTGATAACTGGAGGATGTTTTGTAAGTTTTATGAATGGTGTAATTGACAGATGAATTTTATATGTTGTATGCCCGTATTTATGTTTAACGGTTTCTGTCATCCACTAAACAGTATTTTTCTGTTATTCTGTCTAAACATCAACCTGTCCAGAGACTACAGGTGGAAATTAGCATATTGCTACAACCTGGCACACTACATTTCTCCGGATTTTTAGGTTAATGTATTTGTTGTGCATTGTCTCTGATGAATAAAAAAAAACAAAACAAACAAACATTAGTTGTACATTTTATAGCCAGTTATTTATGTTTACAATTTTTTCATCTCGAGTGTTGTGTGCGTGTTCAGCACTTTTTTCACACAATTAAAACATCTGATTTGTAGTGAATTATTAAGAAGACGTTTTTTGTCTGTGTGTATTTCCATGGCGTTGTTATTCAGGTTCATGTTTTTCTTGACTTGCTAGTGCAGTCACCATAGGCCACTATATGCCTAGAGAAACCTCCAGAAAACACCTCCCTGGAGCTAATACGTATTCATTCCTGTCTCTATATTTACAGCTGCCATGACGCCAGGATTTGTACAATCCAAGTTTCAGTCTATGGTGGTGTTGGAGCGAGATGTAATTTCATCTGGTCTGTGGTGCAACGCAACAATAACAGCACAGCAGCACAATACACAAGAGCACAAACTGCAAACATATGAGAGTTCAACAGAAGCAGAAAATATGATATATACACAGAGCGTTTAGCAAAAAGGAGCGTGAAAGATGAGGAACAGAATGAGGCTCAGAGCCATTGATCATCACTGTGTGTGATCTCCTTTATTTCATGAGGGGAGTGTCAGGTGGTGACTCAGGCCGGAGTACAGATGACCAGGGGGAGATGCAGTGTTCACAGGGGTTTATATTTTTTCCTGTAGACTGATTTACTGTGTAGCTTGCACTGATGTCTGGGTGCGGGTGTTCTGATCTGGAGCGGAGCTGTAAGTCACACAACATCCACATGAAAGGTCGTATCTCCTGGAAAGACATTACAATGCAGCCAGATGAGAAGATAGCCCGTAGGGTAACAAAACCCCCCAGCAGAAGTGAAGCTTCACTGTGTGCAACTGCAAAACGTGCACACCCCGTTCTGCAGGTATGATGTAGCGGGTATAAATAGTGTTTGCTTGCATCCGCTGAGTTGTTAGAAACGCGTGGACACCTGAAACCTGGTGTTGATTAGAAGAACCAGATGAAACATTGCAGTCAGCATCACGTCAGATCCAGCCTCATTAGATAAAGAGTCCCGCTAAAATAAAAGTCTCATGATGGCAAAGGCTGTATTACCATCTTTCACTGCCTCATCACATGCAGTCAGCTACCAGACCTTGGAACGGGCCTCTAAGCTTTGGCAGTATTCCTATTTAGAAGATCATGCTAAATCCTGCTCAATTACAAGCCAGTGTTTTTCAGACTCATCGCAAAGAGTCTGAGGAATGCTAACTGCACAGAAGATTGAGAGATTTGGGAAGCCAATTAAAACATGTTAAAAGATCTTTTTGGCCTGTCACTCTAGACAGTCACATGTCTTGAAGACTCTGTGTGTCTAATTCCACATGGCCTACGATGACCCACTTCAGTAAATATCACTGGACCTCATTAGGCTCTCGGATACATCTTCTCTTTTCTAGGCTGATTTCAGAGTTCAGAACTGAAACCGTGTTATTACACTTATCTGCATGCTTACATGTAGTGTATGTAGCAATACTGAACACAATACATATGAAATCTAATAATAGTCTGAAATATAATAGTCATTTAATACTTTGAACCTAGTGTTTAATTGAGCTAATGTTAGCATTGACAAATGGAAGTCTACCATGGCTGTGAAAAGTGTTTGTGGATGTTCAATCGTAAAAACATGCAGCTGTGAAACTGCACTTAAGTGGACGGTATCACCATCTCACGGGAAACATCACTTCTGCATCTGAGCACTTTGTCCTTCAGAATGGCAGAGCTGGACTGCAGGAAGGAGACTTCAGCAATCACACAGCTGATGTGGAGGAGTGCTGGAACTCCAGAGCCTATCACAGTTCATATGAGGGATGGTGCAGAATCATCAGATGTTTGATCCTTTTCTTAAAAATTCCCCTTTTAATGTTGTTTTAGCATATTAATCATTCATTCAGATTTGTGACAGCATCTACTTAATGTTTTGTTTTTTTTATATTTTATTGTAACTGAATACATTAAATTTAATTGCATACAATCTTATAAGAAGTATCAGGTAAATTCCATTACTGTGTCTTGTATACAAAGGTAAACCCAATTCACTGTGTATGTAAGGAGTGATGCTACTACATGTTCCTCTGGACAGCTGTGTCCTGCTTCCTCTGTGTCAGTGATTTAGGTTTGCAGGGTGCCTTCTGCCTCCAAGGCTCTTGGACAAAATAATATCCATCCTGAAAACCAGCCATTAGGCACCATGCTACACCACATTCTCCAGCATTACCTCAATATTATATTCAGATTGTTTTACCTAATGGACACTTTAAACCACACCCCAACCACCACACACACACACACACACACACACACACACTTCCTTTAACCCTTATAGGAGCAACAGTAGAACTTAGTCCAAAGGTTCACCGCCCATCCTCACTGTTCTGGGAACAGCTGTCTGATCAGGGAGCTGTGAGGTTCCTTCAAACAGGGTGTGCGTTATTGCAGCAGATTTTTACATGTGATGTGTATGGTTAGAGTTGATCCTAAGCATGATAGGTTATGTCACCGATGTCCATCGATGTCCTACCACTGAATACATCAACCTCTGGATTGACACTAGCGTAACGATGTCTTCTGTGAGCGAGGACGGGGCTGATGGTGTGAAGATCTGGGCGAAGGTGTGAAGATCTGGCCGAAGGTATTACCAGCACCTTAGCTGGACATTTGCGTGAAAGCTATTTGACAGCTTCTCCTGCCTCTTCAAGCAACTATACGTAAGAAGTGGGTGCTTAGTTGCCATGGCTACAGTAGACCATATGAGGAATTACCCCCATTTGTCCTTGCTGAGATCTCCACATGCATCACAGTTTAATGCTCTAACGCGTAACTGTTTGTGGCAGGTGGGGTACAGTATCACTGCCCTGATGTGTAGCTCACCTCAGACAGATGCTCTTCTCATAAACATCCCCTGAACTATTAACATGCAGACAGCAGGTTAATGTGACAACTCACCCTGAAGGGTGATTTTTAAAATTCTGAAATATATTACGGGCTTTAACTTGTATCAAAACACCATAAAAGATGGACAGTCCTGCAGTAATTGTATTGATTTAATGTTACAACCGCAGCGCTCTGGAGCTGAAATCACGTCATGGATATACATTTTAACACATGAGTGATGAAGTTAAATAGATTTTTTTAAAAAAGCAATGTAACTTTGACCAAAGGAAAATTCCAGGACAGTTAAGTGTAAACGTTTTATTCCTAGAGTTCCAGGCATCAGCACTTTGCTGCCAGTGCTCACCCAGCTCTAGAACATGACTCCATGGGCTAATGGGAAGTGATGCTGCTTGATGTTGTTTCAGAAGCTGTACTCCCACTGTTGTTGTATTGTTCATTATCATCTCAGTAGTATTACCCAGCCACTCTTATCTAGAGCAGATTGTATATTTATTAGTATGACAGTATGGGTGGTGTCTAGGAATCAAACCCACAACCTTCCTGGGGATAGTACATTGGGCTATGTGTTCTAGCAGCAGAGTTATTAAAGTATTTTCGCCAGTAAGTCTATAATTTTTTTCATGTTCCCTCACTACCAAACTCAGAATTCAAACATCCAAATGTCTGTAACCTCTTATTATACACACTGTCTGTACAGCACTTCTATTCTAGTAGCCAAAGTCTTCACAAAACATTCAGAAAGAGAATTATATAGGTTTATAGGTTACAGCGCCAGACAAAAAGGCAACATCAGCTTTCCAAACGCAATTGATTTTCTGATCAAACTTAAAAGCGTCTTTGAGTGTGGCCTGATGTGTTCGCTTCAGATCGCATCTGCTTCCTGGGAAGAATCGGGCTTTTCTGACCGCCGGCAGTGTTTGGCCAGGCTGACATTGTTAAATAATGAGGCAGAAGGAGTCAAAGTGAAGATTTCTGGTTCTGACTCTTCACACCATATGCCTCGTTCAGAGAATACCGAACATGTGTCGAGTGTGGCAATCATTCTTTCTCTGAAACTGTGGAGCTGCTTCTGTTCCTCTGTGGGTTCTGTTCCCACACAGTGAGGGCAACTGATTTCAGTTGGAGTCATTCATGCTTCTATCGATCCTATGATTAATGCTACAGAGTGTACCTGCTTGTACAAATGTGAGTTCACTCAGAACTAAGGAATCATTACTCAAGCAGGTCTGATGCACTTAACTAAAGAAGCAATACTCAAGCAGGTCTGACTCACTATACTAAGGAAGCATTACTCAAACACATTTGATTCCCTAAGAACCTGCATGCTTCCAGCTTTGTTTTGCTCATGTAGGCTGACTAGACAGACAGAAATTGTGTCTCCTACTGCCAAAGCACTCTGGTTTGTAACGATTCTTAACGATATTGGACAAAACCGGCATCTGGCAGACACTATGGCTAAAATGTTGTGCCCGAAAGGTCAGAGTTTAATCACAGTTGTGCAATTATTGTGCCATTTCCTGGCAGTGCCTAGTGTATTAGAGTTTTGGACGCCTAAAACTCCTTTAAGTGGGAGTTTCAGTGTGCACAGCGTCCTGCATGAGATGGCGGATGAAATTGTGGCGTGTCAGAGCTAGGGCTCCATGGATGAGGAGAGACCCATCACTTCCTGGCTCTGAGGGGAGTCGAAAATCTGAAACTTTAATGAAGTTGTGCACTGCACTATGAAGCACCTCCCCCAGTGCTGGCACTGAAGTGTGTGTGTGTGGGTGGGTAGGTGGTAGGTTCGTAGAGGGGTGGTTCTTTGTGTTATTTCCATGGGCTTTTAGCATCAGCCCTTTGTCCAATGAAACTGCAAATGCAACTCACACAGCTCAGAATTTGCGGCTTGTCATTGCAACAGGGGGACAGTGAAACAATTTGGAGGGGGTATATATTTAGGGTATATATTTAGGGTATATATTTAGTGCCCCTGTCACAACATCTTTGGCCCCCCAGGTCCCCCTTATGAGGCATGGTGTGAGACACAATTTTGTGAAAGCCGATAAAGTGGCAGCAGTATTAGCAATATATTAATAATACTCACAATATTTAGTGAGTATTCAGACCACTCTAGCTACTCCTTTTATGGGGTTACGTCAGTTAGCGACTTTCAGTCACCCCACCTCCTAGTCTCACCCTCAGTTCAGATGGTCTAAAACAGGGGTGCCCACAGTTTTCAGCTTGCGAGCTACTTATAAGATGACCCAGTCAGAAAGATCTACCGGGGTGGCGGCGATCGTAATTTGTTGAGCGGGGGGGGGGGGGGGGGGGCTGGCGAACGTAATTTGTTGAGTGGATTGCAGATTGGCTACCGTGAATGTCAATCAAAATACAACCGTCAGTGCAGATGTGCGATTCATCTACTACTATTTTATGTGACGCGATCTATGCACATTCCTTCGCGATCGACCGACACTTCCTTCGCGATCGACGGATCGCGATCGACGTAATGAGCACCCCTGGTCTAAAACCTCCACTACAAGCTACATAAAAAGTAAATGTAACCCACTGTGCTATATTTTCTTTTTTAGGTTACTTAGTATTGTTACTATCCTTTGCTTAGCCTACCTGTAACCTGTTAACCAGTGAATCTTTGTGCTCTTTCCACTTCGCAGTTGAAGAACCAGTAGTCATGTTGAACTCAGCTTGTGGCCGTCACTTCAAAACCCAGTATTCAAATTTACAATGCTTTGGTTCCTCTTACAGGCCCCTTCCACAAAACTCTAACTTGAAAACTTATTTAAAGATTCAAAAACAGATATGGTTAACGTGATTCTATATCAGGCCGTGTTAAGGTCGTGGTCTGCCCCTTTCTTTTCACTGTCAGTCACTGTCTGTGAAGAGGAGAAAGATGATTCTAATTACCCGCGAGCTCAACGGGATATTGCTGTGTTGGTGCTTAACGTCAACGTGGACAGGTGGTGACTCATGCATATTCATGAGGCACCCCCACTCCCCGAGAGTACCGGTGTGACACTGCCGAGAAGTAAGCAAATGGCATTCAGGAAAGTGCTGCATGCCTTGTTACCATAGCAATAGGTCTCCAGACAGCCCACGCTAGATAATTTGATACAATTTTTCCCGTGTTTGTCCTTCTCTTTGTGTGTGTGTGTGTGTGTGTGTGTGTGTGAAATATTGTACTCTTACTGGATAGGTCGTTCAATGAGCTTATGTTTACCAATTATTCTCAATTCTCCAGTGTTTGGGATCCAAACACCTGTGGCGGTGATATCGTAGTAATAGTAGATGGTTCGCGGCTTATAAACCAAATGAAATTGTTTTGTTTCATCATCGTTGCTCTGAATAGCCTACATGTATGAGGTTTCTGAGGAGAACGTATGGTGAGACTTTCATTGTGAGCCACACTATTTGGTTTCCATGAGATTTGGCGCCTTTATTTGTATAAAACTACGCAAATTCCAAATTCACTTCAAGAAACCCGCTCACAGAGCTCAGTTGAGATTATATACGCTGCTGGTTTAGAGAAATTAATTAATTTTCACAGTCCACATGTTATTTTATATGTCAAGGTACAGTAATAATCCAATGATTATCAATTCAATGCGATCATGGCCAAAATTGGCCTCAGCATCTCCAGAAAATCAGAGAATAAATAAAACGCGAGCTATTGTCTATGCGGCGCGCGCAGTCACGCTGACCCCAGCCCACTGAGGTCATGAAGGTTCTCTCGCGCCTTCTGATTCTGATGCGCGCAACGTTTAGTTCGCACAGAGCGCGAGAAAAAGAGCAGCGGACAAAAGGGACTGTGGATTTAATAAACATATGCAAATACATCCCCGTGCCCGTAAATCCGTGTACGAGGTGATTCGGTCAAGCCCGATCTGACACGGGATTAAAAGGAAGTGTCAAGGGCATTTGCAATTTGCAATTTTTACAATATGCATTCAGCTCTAAATAATGCTTTAATTTAAATAGGTAATGTTGCTGTTGTTCAATGAATACTGATAATAGCCGGTCACGCAACTTGATCACGTCAGCGTGTTCAGTACTACCGTTTGCATTTGCCCCTTGTAACGCTCTGCACGCACAGTGTGATTTGCGTGATTACTTTGCTCATAAGTCTCTGGAGCGCACACTAAATTACTTAAACATGTGCCACTTTGACATAACTGGTTCCCAATACAAGTGTGCGTTTGATCTGATCCTGGAAACCAGGTTACAAGAGCAACCACTGCAACAACTTAGGAATTGACTTGATTTACCCCAAAACTCTTCAGAAATGCACAGATTGATCCATGGTTTGATGTTCACTTTCTTATACACGTTTTTGGTCGACTTTGAATTGAGTCCCGTTTTGCTTTTCACCCGCCGAGTGAAATCAGCTCTCCTTAACTGATTCTCTTCATTTGTTTTGCTGCATTGCAGTCCTCGTGAACGGGAGACCTGTGACATAGGGTGGGGGCGGAGCATTCTCCCATTGCCTGATACTCCCTTTAAACATGGTAGCTTTGGGGCACAAACACAGCCACTCTCTCTCTCTCTCTCTCTCTCTCTCTCTCTCTCTCTCTCTCTCTCTCTCTCTCTCTCTCTCTCTCCCATCTCTGTTTTCATCTTTCTCAATCTCTCTCTCTCCATCTATCTGTCCCATCTCTCCCATCTTTCTTCATCTTTCTCTCTTCTGTCTCTGTCTCTGCCGTCTCTGTTTCTCAGTGTGGGTCTGTAGCAGCAGTGCTTACATAACTTCATCACGATTCCAAGTTCTCCATGTAAACCCTAGTCTAGTTACTTTAAGTGCTTTCTCTATCTCCCACCCGCTGGGACACCAACTATATTTAACCCACCTCTCTTCCATTCTGAGTTCCTTACAGTATGGTATGTTAGAACTTGGACAGAGCGTCTGTCTGTTATTGCCAGTTCTGTATATATAGTTCCAAGTGAGTGTTTGGCACAGAGGTTGACAAGACACTACTTGTCATAGCACAGCAGGTCTCATTGTATATACATGCCAGTGGCAAGTGGATGTCAGCGGGCCTGATGGGACGAATGTAAATCTGGAGGATAGTGATAGGTTCAGACCTCTGGGTATTGATTAGGTCTCCCCAAGGAATAATTTAATACGGAATATTTCTGCCTCGATGGAATACACCTCTAAGGACACTGAGTCATGAGATGAGACAGACTAACAGGATGAAGGATGAATACGAAAATAAAGACTTGAGGCGTCTGTCACAATCCTGTAAAACATAACTGCAAATATTACAGAAATTCACATGCAGAAGAGTTGTAGTTGTAACTGTAGAATATAATCACATTGCTGTAATCTAAAGCAATCCAAATGAGTTAGTGAAGCCATATTGAGAATCATGCACATTACTGTGAGATAAACAGCAAATTACAGTTGTTTTAATCACAGGCTTATCATTCTAAATATTAATGTTTTATTCATAGTAAGTTGCTATTATTGCCATACTGTTCAATTATTGGATTTTTTATTTTTTTTGCTTTCGTACTTATTATTCAGTGCTGACAGGCAAATGCAATCAGATTAAAATAATGCAGGGACATGCCAAGGTGTAAACTTCCACTTGGTTATTTGAACTTAGGATTGCACATCAATGGAATACAAAAATGGTTAAAACATTTAACTGCTCCTCTTCATCTGTACACCGGTGACCAGGATTTGTTGAGAGAGTGAATCACTTGATACATCAATGCACAATTTTGTCAACAGTACCACCTGTTAAAACTCAACAGAGAGGCCAGACAGACCAGAAGTGAAATCTGAAGCTAATCTATTTTAAAGGATTTTAAGAAATCATGGCATGAAGTCAACATATATCTAAAACATAATGTTGCATGAAGTCAACATATATCTAAACATCATGTTGTCATCATATATCTACACATCATGAAGTGATCATATACAGTATCTACACATCATGCCTGTTTGCGCGTCCTTAATTTTCTTATGTGAGGTGTTGTGATACTGTTGGTCCTGTCCTCATCTTAAAAACGTCCAATGTCAGAAGTGTGTCCAAAAGATAGTTTGTTGTTTTCATCAAAACACAGTTTTATTCCTTTAAGTCTGTTAAACAGCAGATTGGGTGGAGACTGTTGAACAGAAGTGAGTAGTCAGAAATGTGTGTGATTCAGATAAAAAAAAAGAAAAGCAGAGCAGGACACCCGTACCATAGAGCAGCACTGGACACATCCTAGAGCACCAGAGATGAAGTTCATACCTCCCCGTACCATAGAGCAGCTCTGGACACATCCTAGAGCATCAGAGATGAAGTTCATACCTCCCCGTACCATAGAGCAGCTCTGGACACATCCTAGAGCATCAGAGATGAAGTTCATACCTCCCCGTACCATTGAGCAGCTCTGGACACATCCTAGAGCATCAGAGATGAGGTTCATACCTCCCCGCACCATTGAGCAGCTCTGGACACATCCTAGAGCATCAAAGATGAGGTTCATACCTCCCTGTACCATAGAGCAGCTCTGGACACATCCTAGAGCATCAAAGATGAGGTTCATGCCTCCCTGTACCATAGAGCAGCTCTGGACACATCCTAGAGCATCAGAGATTAGGTTCATACCTCCCCATATCATTGAGCAGCTCTGGACACATCCTAGAGCATCAAAGATGAGATTCATACCTCCCCGTACCCAGGGCCGGCGCCACGGGGGAGCGATTGGGGGCGTCGCCCCCTCAATGTAAAAAATAAGACCCATTTATTTTACAACAATCGCTACATGGTGCCCCCTCGGCCGCTTGACAGTCGTTACATCAAAGATGAGGTTCATACCTCCCTGTACCATAGAGCATCTTTGGGCACATCCTGGAGCATCAGAGCTGAGATTCATACCTCCATGTACTATAGAGCAGCTCTGGACACATCCTAGAGCATCAGAGATGAGGTTCATACCTCCCAGTACCATAGAACTGCTCTGGACACATCCTAGAGCATCAGAGATGAGGTTCATACCTTACCGTACCATAGAGCAGCTCTGGACACATCCTAGAGCATCAGAGATTAGGTTCATACCTCCCCATACCATAGAGCAGCTCTGGACACATCCTAGAGCATCAAAGATGAGGTTCATACCTCACTGTACCATAGAGCATCTTTGGGCACATCCTGGAGCATCAGAGATGAGATTCATACCTCCCTGTACCATAGAGCAGCTCTGGACACGTCCTAGAGCATCAGAGATGAGGTTCATACCTCCCTGTACCATAGATCACCTCTGGAAACGACCTAGAGCATCAGAGTTTAAGTTTGTACCTCTTACATGCCCTCATTATATACAACCAGATAATGCATGGAAGTTGTACAGCTCTTAGTAATCACAATCCTTTAATGTAGCAGCAGTTTGTACAGCATATTATGACATAGTTGCCATTACTGCACATGTTTGGCACACAAATGTCCCTATCACCATCATAAAAATATCATATTTTGTCTTTGCACATCTTTGAAAATATTGTCCTGTGTTTCATGCTCACATTGTTTGCTCTTCACACACAGTATTGCCCTGTGCCTGACATTCAGTTATTTGGGCTTAACCTTGTGGGAGAATGTCTGCTGAGAAATGTTTGCCACAATTTTTTTGTTTGTTTGTTTGTTTGTTAGAATGTCAGAGATCAGTGAGGTTGTGCGAGGCCACAGGTCTTCTCCTGGGTGCTGGAGAAGCAGCAGCAGTGTCTTCAGGTGAGTCCTGTATCAGTGCAGACGGTGGTTTGGAACTGGAAATCAAAACAAAACCATCCATCTTAGTTTATTATACTATGAATGAATTGTTGCTGTTACATAGTAGCATTGTATTGAAGCTGTTAAGTAATTATATTATCTCTATTAATATAGCAAACGGCCTTAGTCAAGATTACGGTTGCTAAAGGCTGTGTGTTTACAGATTACAGTCAAAGAGTTAATTTTATGAGAAAGTTTGAAGAGCTTTGGTCCTGTAAGATAGAACAAAGCCCTTCACCATGATGAACCAGCTACAGCCACATCTACAGGATAATGGGTTAAACACGTCCATTTACATTTTACATTTAGGGCATTTAGCAGAAGCTCTTATCTAGACTTACAAAGCACTTTGCATCTGCTTACAGAATGCATCCTAGATAGTAGCATAGATAGGTCAAAATTTAAGATACACTTGAACCAAACTACTACTAAACTACAGGAATCAATGCTATTACCTAGTATTCCAAATAAAGATAGGGTCAAACGTAAACTGGAATTAAAACTTATACTTAGAAGCACAGACAACCATAGACAGATAAACATACAATTTAAAGAACAAGGACAAGTGCTATCTGCAGTGTTAGTGGTCATTTAAATACTTAGCAAACAGGTGAGTCTTCAGTCTTAGTTTGAAGATGACAAAATACTCTGTAGTCTGAGCAGCTAGTGGGAGATCGTTCCATCATATCAGAACCAGGACACAGAATAGTCTTGAGATTTGTCTTCTGTGAGACTTTAAGCATGGTGTTTTGAGTCGAGCCATACTTGAGATTCGGCGTGCTTGTAGTATGGATTGAGCTTTGACCGTGGACATCATGTAGAGAGGGGCTAGTCCATTTTTGTCTTTGTAGACGAGCATCAAGATTTTATATTTGATGCGTGCTGCTACTGGAAGCCATCAGTGGAATGACATGTGAGAACTTGGGGAGATTGAAGACCAGTCGTGCTGCTGCATTCAGATGTGTTCATAGGACTATATTCAGGCTCTGTCTTTGTTCAGGGTGTCACCATGTATGAACATACTGGACACTGGCTGCTTGCCTTCGGTTGCTTCTTCTGTCTGTAACATTGTGGGTGCCATAGACCTGATCTACTGCATTGCGGGTATCATAGACCTGATCTACTGAACTGTGGTTGTCATAGACCTGACCTACTGCACTGTGGATCATAGACCTGACCTCCCGCACTGTATGTATCATAGACTTGACCTCCTATATTGTGTTTGTCATAGACCTGACCTCCTGCACTGTGGATCATAGACCTGACATATTGCACTGCAGGTGCAGGTGCCGTGACATCTTTATTTGTGCAACTTCTAACATCATTCTGTTTATTTGTATTAATGCATAAATCAGGTAATATTTTTAATTAGACATGTTACCAGACATATCTAATTTAACATCTTCTGTAACATGTTAATTGTCTAATTGCCCCAAATCACTAATGTAGCTATATACCTAATGTCTTAACCTTCTAGCCTAGTATGGGGCATTTGCCTTTGTCTGTTTACACCTGCCAATTTAGTGTAACATGATTGTTTAGTCTGCTTATTGCTCACAATCACCACTGGAACTACCTGATTCTCCAGCTGGTCCCCAGAGGCAAGTGAGAGTCTGTTGTCAGTTCTTTCACCCAGTTAGAGCTATTCTCTTTGCTGTCTGACTGGATGACAAAGATGAGACCTAGCAGGCTGAAAGAGAGAGAGAGAGAGAGAGAGAGAGAGAGAGAGAGAGAGAGAGAGAGAGAGAGAGAGAGAGAGAGAGAGAGATGAATTGTGAGAGGAACAATGAATCTGTGCTGGTCAACAAAATGGAAAGACCTCAGCAGTTCATTCACTGAAATGCAGGCTGGGACTTGTCTACTTTTAAATCTAATTAGGAACCAGATAGAGTGAAGTAATTTATTAGATAAAGTGATATAAATATGCAGAACAAAGAATCAAAACTTGTATTTATCATACAAATGCTGTTTGATTCAGCTTTGGTTCTCCTCAGTGTATAAACTAGAAGGTCCAAATTGTCATTTTCTTTTACACATGTACAGATTACACATGTACACATTGTTACAATCTGTAACACATAAAGTGTTTTGAATATATATATATATATATATATATATATATATATATATATATATATATATATATATATATATGGACATTTACATAAAGTTAATATTTCCCGCATTTTTACTAATGTATTTTTGTCTCTTTTGTGTAAATGAGTCATTTTATAGCCCCAGGGGTTATCAATTTTATAACCCTCAGGTCTACAAAATTAACCATAAATACATTGTGTTGTGTGTCAGCTGGTCCTGAGGGGGCTGCAGTGTGGTGTTTTCAGTTCTCCCATTAAGCTGATATTTTAGAGACAGCAGGTTTTCCGGTGACGGCTGCTGTATGCTGTAGGCTGTGGCCCACGCAGCCGTAACTGCAGGTTTTCATGAGAGGTGCCGTGACATGGACACGTCTGGCATAAACTGTACATTTGCGCAGAGAAGGCTGCATGCATACCGGCACAGGTGGTGGTGAGGTTCAGATCTAATACATCTGATTCAGGTGTCAGGATTAAAACCACAGCTCAACGTCACACATGTAGTTCACCTCTCAGCGCCATAATGAACATTTTACCTAACTATTGCTTTGTGTTGTGCCTGACATTCAATTCAGAGTGTACTTTGAAGGTCTGTGTCATCGAGGCTGAGAAGGGAGAGGTTTACAGTAGGTGTGTGTGTGTGTGTGTGTGTGTGTGTGTGTGTGTGTGTGTGTGTGTGTGTGTGTTTGCAATAAATACGGAGCTTGGAAGGCTCTGACCGAAGCCTTCTGACTCCCACCTGCAGCATGAGAAGACAGCATGTAGCACTTAAGCCCTATTTCATAACAAAGTGTTTTTGCATTTATTTGCATTGAAACCTGAAACACTTTCTTCCTCTCTGACATGACTTGGAATAGGCGGTTTGAACGATGAAGGATGTTACGTCACTAATGGCTGTGACATGCTGTGAACCAACAACATCAGGTCAAGGTGTCATCACTCATCAGGAATCAGTGGTTGGACGTGGCCTTCTCCATATGAGCAGCAAAGCAGTTTAAACCATTACTCCCATTGCTCCCATTACTTCCATTACTTCTAGTGTATGTGTTAAGAGAAACCTAGCTTTCGTCTGTTCTGAAAATTGTGTCGTTGCTCTGTGATATTCTTTATGATATGCTCTGGAGACTCTTGGGTCACGTTCGAGAACGATTGGATCTCATTATTTGCCATAAATGAATTACCCAATGGAGCGTCTGGGAAAGAAGCCTCTCCTAATGTCTTAAGAACTTCAAAAGGACGGGGACACCTTCTGGCTTTTCCTCAGGAAAACTTTGATGTAGCTCTGTCCCATCAATGGCATATCATGGCTTTCATCTTACAGACACAGCTGATTGGCTTTAGATGAACCGAGCTTGCCATGAAATCAGCACTACATTAACATTAACTAAATCCTCTAGAAAACAGAAGGCTTTATATCAGTGAGGACCATGTGCTCGAATGAGCCTTTAGTGATGAATGTAGAGTGAGAATTCGAAATCAAGGGAATGGATATATCACTCTTTTATCACATTAAAAAACATTGTGGTCTGCACTTCTCAGACGTGCCCCTCCTGCATTTGAGTGAGTGAAGCATTTATTTGCATGAATGAGAGGTTTCGAAAGGTACTGCTAAAAGAACAGCTTTGAAGAGAGTATGAAGTACTCTAACCCAAATGCAAATGACCTCAATTTGCTGAATGAAATTATGCAAGAGGACATGTTTCAGCTCTGATGAGACTATCAAGCCACAAAGCATTAGTGATTCTAAAATATTGTCTGCCATCTTGCATTTGGCCAGAATTTATTATATCCAAACATTAATAGTCACTACAGTATTGTGTTCTTTACAGAACATTTCCATCAAATTGCACATAAGAACCTGCTAGATCAAACCTCCAATTCTGGTTGTCATACAAAACCAGATGGTTGTTTCTGTATGTGAGGTTTCAGCTCTTAGCATGCCGTGGAGAAGGATCAGAGCTCTCAGAGGGTTGACAGTTATAAACTCTGATTTGAGAATTTTACTGTAATGTTCAGGGTGACCCTTGAACTTTGATATTTTGAAAATAATGTATATAAAAATTGCACAGTGATCTTGACAGAAATATATAAATATAGAACCATAAAATAAAAGCGTCTATAAAGGTCTGGTAATTATAGCATGTGGTTATGGGCAACTCAAAAGAGTCATTATTATACAGCATGGAAACACCTAATAACAGGCTACATGCAACAAAATGTCTCCCTGTGCTATTTCCTTAAGATGTAAGGCTTTGTTCTATCATAAACCATACAATTATTATTCTATATTTAGAGAATTGACTGTATTCAGATATGGATGTAAGCCTCTTTTGGATCGCACTGCAAGGAACTAATTTATCAAAACGCAAAAACCCATTAGAATTTAAATATTGTACCCATTTAATGCAAATCTATGTATTGTATTAAATGCTAGTGTGATATTTGCTGGTTCTAGCCTCAAACAGAATGTGTTGACACTGTAGCAATTTAATAACAACTGTTGTAATACACGAATGAATATATGAATACATGTAGTGTCCCCAGGGTCTACACTGGCAGACGTGAAGCTGTTCAGATGTGGTTTTAGGTTCAGCTTTTGCTAACTCACCCAGTGATCTGTTTACTTGTCTCTGCAATGCTGTGTGCATGTATCCACTCTTGTGGGATTGGCTAGGCAGCACTTTTGTGGTCTTCTGTGCTGGTTGTGATCAGTCTCATTACTATTGTCAAAAGCTCCAGAGTCACGTGCTCAAGTCATCTTTGTTGTGTCTTGATCTTTCGGTTGAGTATTTTGGAGGATCTCTAAACCATCCTCTATAACATTCTTGACCTAAGAAGGTCTGTAAAGAAAGGAACAGTAGGTTTGTCAGTGGGTTGGGGAGTGAAGCACATGACAGTGTGGTGACCATGTTGCTTCCATTACTGTTATTTTCCTTTAAAGCCACTGGTGGGCAAATGTTCACAAGATTTGTCTTTAAAGCCTTGTGTTTAAAGCCACAGTAAAGAGCATCGACTGGTACCACACCGTCCCCTTTAATATCTATTATTCTGAATGCATTCTCTTAAATAAGCTGTGCACTAATTTTGTGGAAAATACTAGAGCTGGGAATCTGCCAAGTAAGGCTGTCAGCAGGCTCACAACATTGAAACAAATTGTTGTAATGTCAACAGAAATTGGCATCCAACCTGGCAAGAGCAAAGCTGTTTAAAATGCCGTCGCTTTCTTCTGTCCGAGTGATGTTTGACTGAGTGCCTGTGTGAACAATGGAGAGGAATCTGTGTGGGGGTAATGCTTTTAAAAATACAGACGTGAAGCAGTGGTCAATTCGATGTGATTAGCATGACGCAGTGCAAAGACAGAGAGCAGTAATGCATGTCAGTCCAATCTCCGCTCCGCTTTGGAACGGCATTATTGCGGGAGCCTGAGTAGAGCCAACATGGCTGCTGATTCCTTCCTCTTCAATACTAAAGCATGGGCGGCTCAAACACCTATTCTTCACACATCATTTCACATATGTGACAAGCATGAGCTTTCCCCACCAACATGCCAAAATATTGCATCATAGCTAAAGTCACTTTCAGTGTTGCATTGCAGCAACAGTTAGCAAGTTCTCAGACATTCCTGTGGAATTGGTAAACAGCTATGGTAACATGGTCCCTATTTATTCTAATTTGGATTGGGTATTGACCCTGATGCCTCAGTGTGGTGACTGACTTACCCTCCAGGGCCCTGCCCTCCTGGTTACCCTCAGAGTCTGGATTAGTCTTAACCTCTCCGGAATGGTTGATACTCCAAGAGTATTTTCCTGGCTCCCTGAGTTCCCCCAGTGTTCTTCATGTTCTTCCACTGTTCTTGGAAGAACAGTGGAAGAACACTGTGAGAACACTGGGAGAACACTAGGAGAACATGGAGAACACTGGGAGAACACTAGGAGAACAGTGGAAGAACATGTTCTACCAATGTTCTCATGTTATCCCTATTTTCTCAGTGTTGACCCAGTGTTCTCCCAGTATCCCCCCAGCAGCTGCCACTGTGGGCTAACAATCAGACCCTTGCGATCGTCAGTGTGTTGCATTTCTTTCTGAAGCTCAGAGATCTCAGCTCTGTGTTTCATGGGTGGACCCTGTTGACATTGCCTTCTGAACCTGTGGATTCAGGCATGCCCTGCCAGCCCTTTTGAATTTATTACCTCATTCGGAGACTTATTCTTATACCCATTGTCAAAAGACCTGTGTCTACTCACCTAACAATGGTCCAGGACTTGCACAAGAGGCAATGTTTTTGGCAGGAGTCTGATTTAATCAAAGATGACACACTGTCATCCTCCTCTGGTTACTAATGGCTGCCATACGGGTCGCTGTGAGCGTGCTCAACTCGCACCCGCACGGCCCTGTAGTATCAGCCTGCTAAGAGCTGTACATGCAGTGCTGTCAAATTAACATTAACCTCAGTTCTTTCCAAACACCTGCTCAATTTAGCATTCAACGTATTAACACAACCTGCTGCAGTGTTCACACATTCTCCTTCTCCACCAGTAGTTTTATACACTACACACTTTAATAACAACCTAGTAGTCTTTTGGCATACTCCTTTAAAAAATCTCTCTCTCTGTCTTTCTCAATCTCTCGTTATAAGTTCTCAGAGGGTTTGCATGCAAGGGGGAGATGAGGCATTAGAATGATGTGATCAGAGGGTTGGATAACTCCTTGGCCTCTTAGTCACTAGTGCCGATTCTGATTAATCCTTAGTAGCTCTCTACTGCCGTCACAACAAGCTTAGCTGCTGACTGTGGCTGTGGTGGTCCTTGCTGTAACTGCCAACCCACGAGGCAAAGAGAAAGAACCATTAGCCATCTGGGACACAGTGATTACAACGACCAAAAGGCACTGGGTACGTCAGTTAGTGGTGTCGTGGATCAAGGAGAAGTTATCTCTTGTTAATGACATTTCCTCCACCTGTTGATTCCTGGTGATGTGGACATTGATCAGGCACTGATGCCTAATCCTAGTGCCATGACAGCACACAGCCTTTCTGACAGTTCAGGTGTAGCAGAATATTGCTCGGATATTTTGGGACACCATTGCAATGCATCTACCATCTGGTTTGTTCTCTGCTACTTGGCTGTGTTTATATTGTGCTGTGAATCAGTGTTCTGGTCAGGTATTAGCAGGGTGTTCTGGTCGAACGAGTGTTCTGGTCAGGTATTAGCAGGGCAACACAACCATCTGAGTGTTCAGAGGACAAAGCACCATACTAACAGAGCATAAGGCATTAAATGATGGGTCATCCCTGTCACCTGCCAATGTAACAGAGCCAGGATGATTTTATTTACAGCAATACAGATTTCATTGCTTATCTAGAATGAACCTGAATGACGTGAAGACTGGTGCCCTCTGCAGCTGCTAACAGGGTCCTGACGCTGGTGTACAGGTCAACCTTGTGTGAGTGTTTGTTGTGTGCGTTTGCTGTTGTTGTTTATTGTTGCTGTTGCCCCTCCCCCTTGTTCACCTGCCTTCTGTTTCACCTGTCTCTCCTTTTCCCCTCATTAATGTGTGTGTATTTATTTAAAACTAAAAGATCATAATTCCACATATTGTATCACAAAGCAAGAGAGGCAGACACATTCCCTGAGAAGAGCAAGATTTATTAAGGACAAATCCAGTATGTTTGGTTGTTTAAATGGTCCAAGGTCAGTTTTCCATTACACAGAACACCAGAAAACATGATACACAGAACAATAAAATGAAAAAGAGGCTACAAATGATATCGGTAAAGGTGCAAACAACAAGGGCTAAACGAAACAAAAACCAAGGCTAGGATAAACACAAAGTTATATACACACAAGATAGCAAGGACTGACAAAGAACTAAACTAGAAACAGGTGAAACTAATAATGTAGGGTGGAAAATTAAATGAGGGGGCATAGAAACTAAAACCAAAACAAATAAGCACATGTCATATGAAAACAAAGGGGTGAGTGACAGATGGGGGAGGGGCCATGTGTGACATACATGCTGACATGCTGTTTTTTCTGTTTTTTATTTGTATTTTAGTACCTTTTTTTTTTGTTTCCTACTTGGATTTAGTTTTTATAGACTTTTATCACACTCAAGAACATATTTAAATAAGTCACAGTAGTGTAAAATACATAAATATACATCTGTGGTAAATATACATAACGATTTCCAACAGGCCCCCAAAATCATAAGGGGTGGAAAATCAGATTGTAAATCTTGTTGACATGACATGATGTAATCTGCTTTCTCATATACAGAATTTGGATGTAGTAGAAATATGAAAAGGTAAGATGTGATATTGGTTAGGGTAAGTGTTCAACCAGAGAGTAGAGTGTCTATTTTCAGGTCTGATACAATGCCCCTGTACACATGGATATTGTATTTACATTTTGTAGACAGTATTATTTTGCTAAACAAATGGTGATTTTCTAATAGCAGGTACATTTTTCACTGCACAACAGCATACTACATAATCTGGTGACACTTCACTGAAGGGAACTGTATAGAAGTCTACATGTACATGAGACCTACATAAGGCTTTCATGTCAAATGATACATAAACATAAATGCTTATTCCGAAAGCATCGGCTGTCATAAAAGCTTTGTTTGTTCACTTTGATGACAAGTTGACATAACAATGTCAAGAGATGACGAAACAGCACAGCTTGCTGAGTGAATGTGCTAGTAAAGTTGAGCAAAAGTGAGGACTTCAGAAAGATGTTCTGCAGAATCTCCTGTACTGCTGTAACAATGACTCTGGACATACTAGACCCATAAAGGTATTCCTGCCTTAATATTCATTTATATGTGTATATTTTTCCTATATCACAAGTGATAGGCAGGAATTGTACCTGCAGTATATTTTCAACAGCTAGTTTTTAAAACATTTAGTAGTCTATAGACTATAGTTAGACCATGGCCCATCTGTTACTGTGTACAGTTAACCCTTCCTCAGCTTCTGACCAGAGGACTTCTATGGGCTGCAGGGTGAACTACTCTCACTCCAGAAGAGTCTCTGGTGCATGTCTAAACACAGAAACACCGCTGTGCCTGGTATTGTGCATGCCATTTATTCGAACAGTAAAAATCCACCGATAGGTGTTTCTGATAAACTGGCAAGTGAGCGTAGGTATAAGGTAGGTTTTTTCTAACAAAGTGCGTGAAGAAGTACAAACCCGAGCTGAGCGACTTTATGGGCGTCCTGCACGTCAGGCCTCTGACAGCCTACGTAAAATGCGCACGATATTCCAATAAGTGTAGTTAGTTCCTACCTGATCCGACCGCTGCGTTATTTTATATTCGTGTCCCTGATCTGTCAGATAAAAGACAGAAGGTATTCTTTGCGCACACTCAAAGAGCGCCATACCAAGCTCGCAAACCTCTGTGAAAGGACAACCGCTGGGAGACAGAGCTGTCCTAGCACGCAGGCTCCCCTCTTTGTGTCTCTGAACGTCACTTCACCTGCAGCGTTGCGCCTGGTCGGGCTCCTCTTCCTCCTGCCGTGATCGGTGCACTTTCTCTCACTATTCTCCTCTCATCTCAAGGAAAACTCGCTGCATCGGTCCGCTGAACAGCGAGCAGTTACACAGTACTTACCTTGTACTGTTGAAAGAACCAGACACCTTCTTCCTTCTCCTTCTTGGTAAGGTAAGACGTTTTTTCCACAATATGTGTTTGCTGTTTAGACGGAATAGATTTAAAACTCATTACTGCATGTGCAAATCGCTCGTGGAGGCGCAGCGCGTGCGTCTGTTGATCCACCAGAGTACCGCATTGCATGAACCGTATTAATTTAAAAATATGTATTTATCGTTAATGTCAGACTCTGTAGAGCTTCAAGCACTGATTAACTTCTCTAGTGTTTTCCCCCCAGATGTACGCGCCGTTTCGAGTCAGTAACTGCCAAACTAGAACCAATTTTCTTATCCAAACGGCCCTTTTCCTAAGCATTTTTATGTTGTCATTTCGAATGAATGCACCAAAAAGCTGCCAATTATTTTAACTCCAAAGTGTAGAGAGGATTTTCCGATATACTTGTTTTCCATGTCAAGCAAAGAACCCGTTGATAAGGAATACCTAGATGGACATTTTGCAGCAGATGCGTAGCTGATGTTTCTGGTGTTTATTCTCTGTCGGTATGCGCACACGGACACCCACACTGGCCGTTACATTCGTATCGCAACCGCTTGATCTGTTCGTTGAAATAAAACAAAAGCAAAAAACGTGTTGCGGTGTTGAGGTGATTTTGCGGTTTGGCTGTTAATGAATATCCTATAGTGGCCACCTCAGTGTTCATCGCTACTGAGAATGCAGATGAAACTTCCTGTGCTGCGCCGGACCACAGCGCTTAGAACTTGGACGGCAGTGGAGAAGAAGTTACCGACGTCTGTGTGTCAGTTCTGTTGTCATGTCTGTGCAGCAATTATCACTGTCGCAGCGAACACTATACTTTCAAGGTCATCGCAGGAAAAAAAAAAATGAAATAAAATGTGCCTTATATAATGTGTGGTTTTACCAACCAGATTGTGTGAAACCATTCGCCAAGAGAAATGTATATGTAATATAATTTTCGTGGATATAGACGGTACAGTCCTGGTTAAGTGAGTTTTGATGCTAACCTGGTCTCTGAACCTAGCTCATGTCATTATAACGCATTCAGTCAGCGTCGTGATGTCTAATAAACTTAGTCCTAAACATAACATTAGCTCTGCAAGTGTCAGTCATTATGATAATTGTTTCTGATGTGGTAACGAGGCGCTAAATGTACTGTTGAATAAGAATTATTCATCATAATGTAGTCACGGAGGTGGGTGTGACATGGGCTGAATGTGTTCTGCTATGTCACCACTGCCCTCAGTAGCAGGGTGTTATTCTCTCTACGTGATTGGATCAATTTAATGTAGCTGCATTAAACCCGTGTATTGCAGATTGATTCAACCTTGGCTGCTGTCCCAAAGGAGCGTCTTACGGTTCTCCTGTTACAGCAGAAATAGCAGTGATGTAGACTAAACGGAAAATACAGAAGAAGAGACAGTTACATCGTTTACACGAGCGCTGTTGACAGTGAGGTTCTGCAGGGCTGTTGGTCTGTGCAGCATGTGTGTTTATTTTTCCGGATATCTTGATTTGATCCGCACACTCGCTTCGGTCTATCTCAGTCTGAAAATGATGCAACGGTCAACAGCTGCATCTGTGCAAACGTAGAAGAAGCCAAGGCAGGACAGGAAGGTTTCACAGCAGAACCCTGCGCTCGAAAAAGCAAAAGAACGCCAACGCCAGACTCGCTTCCGTGCCCACTAGCCTCTCACGGGTGCCAGTATGCCCCTACACTGAAACCTATAGAGCCAGAAGATTTAATTAAAGGCAGTTTAAGCCTTGGCGGTTACTGCTTATATGTGTGGCCTAAGCTGTCTTACCCTTCTGCTACCCCCGTGTCCCATAATATCTTACCCTTCTGCTACCCCCGTGCCCCATAATATCTTACCCTTCTGCTACCCCCGTGCCCCATAATATCTTACCCTTCTGCTACCCCCGTGCCCCATAATATCTTACCCTTCTGCTACCCCCGTGTCCCATAATATCTTACCCTTCTGCTACCCCCGTGCCCCATAATATCTTACCCTTCTGCTACCCCCGTGTCCCATAATATCTTACCCTTCTGCTACCCCCGTGTCCCATAATATCTTACCCTTCTGCTACCCCCGTGCCCCATAATATCTTACCCTTCTGCTACCCCCGTGTCCCATAATATCTTACCCTTCTGCTACCCCCGTGTCCCATAATATCTTACCCTTCTGCTACCCCCGTGTCCCATAATATCTTACCCTTCTGCTACCCCCGTGCCCCATAATATCTTACCCTTCTGCTACCCCCGTGCCCCATAATATCTTACCCTTCTGCTACCCCCGTGCCCCATAATATCTTACCCTTCTGCTACCCCCGTGCCCCATAATATCTTACCCTTCTGCTACCCCCGTGCCCCATAATATCTTACCCTTCTGCTACCCCCGTGCCCCATAATATCTTACCCTTCTGCCACCCCCGTGCCCCATAATATCTTACCCTTCTGCTACCCCCGTGTCCCATAATATCTTACCCTTCTGCTACCCCCATGTCTCTGACACGCATGTCCCTGGCCATGACAAAGCAAAGCAGAACCTCACAGCGTTGCTACAGTGCAGAGTCCTGCTAACTGGTCACATCAGTTTACCTGCAGTCTTTGAAATGACTGAAATTGTCCTCCGTGACACCACTATGATGAAGAATAATACTTACTTCATGGAGGACTTCAAAAGCACAAATCGGCCTGATACACACTGATTAAAATGCTCTGGCAGTAACTGAGTCTTGGAAATTGGAGGAATGAGCTGGGTGGGGGTTTATTTTAGGGATGACCCAGTTTGTGTGATTACTCTGGTATCTGTCCATAATTACACTTGCTAGAGCAGAGCAAGATTGATGTGTGTTGCCTTTTCCCCGATTGCCTTGAGGGCGCTGTCATGTTGTGTGTGTGTGTGTGTGTGTGTGTGTGTGTGTGTGTGTGTGTGTGTGTGTTACCTGAGAGTGTTGGGGGGTGGGCGTCTTGGTGGAGGTCATTCTTAAGGGCCACTCTGGGACTGACCATGGTGGCTCTTTTCAGCCACCTTATTTGATCTGGATGTGTTTTGTCAGAATGGCCCCAGCGGGGGCTTCTGCGTCGCTGACGTGCTCTCCGGCCGTGACCTGGTGGTGGTGGGGGTTGGTGTTCGGTTCATGGCTTGTATGCCTGGGACACTAGTCATAGCCAGGGTGTTGCAGCATGGTACGTGACGTGGGGGGGTGAAATGAAAAAGCAATGCCACTATCTGTCAGCACACGGAACGAGAGACAAGACATGAAACAACAACAGAAAGCTGTTTATCCATGTATTGCTTTTACAAACTAAATGCTGCCCACGTGAGTAAGTGAATCAGAGGCTCTGCTCCACAATGTCTTCACTTGCTTGTTTCTTTTGCTCATTTGCGGTACGTTGCCAGTTCAAAGCAGCTACATGTATAATTATAATAAGGTAGCCACAGTGTTTCTATGAGCACCCTCTACATACCTCACAGAGATGATGACAGCTAAGAAAACATCATCATTTTATTTTGGTAACACTGGTCCTTGTGAATTCAGATGTGATGGTCTTTCTTTCTAATTATGCTAATTTACCCAACATTCTGCCAGCAGTGCAGTGTCTGTCCACGTGTGCATGTGTGTGTGTGTGTGTGTGTGTGTGTGTGTAGACCTGTCCGCAGGATGCTATGATGCGTCTAGTGCTGCACTACGATGGCTGGAGGGAAAGTGTGGATCAACATCTGCTTACAGCCTCTTAGCTGCAGCCTACTGCTGCAGGGAAACCTGGTGCAGAAGTCTCCCTGATCCAGTTCACAGCCTCTCCAGCACCAGGACTCTGCTGAGGGTCACTGGGTTCCCTGCTGTCCCAGGTTAACCTGGCAGGGGATGACAGTGGTCCCCCGAGGTTCCATGCAGTGTTGTTTCACTTTGCCAGTGGATGTTCGCCATTCATTGCCCCACTGCCTTGTGGGATGATCTGATAGGATAAAAGCTAAGGGAGTACACCTTAAGAGTAAAGCTGTGTGGGCACTGTCTGCAGCTTGGGGAGAATCCTGTCTTGGGTGTGCTTCTAGAAACCATCCTCTCACAGCGAGGATTGTCTACTGGGGATTGTGCACTTCCTGTGGTACTCAGAAGTCGGACTTAGACAGGTTTCCTCTTCCATTCTTGTGGCAAATGCCTGGTGTCAAACATCCAAAGTATGGTGGCGATGGGGTGTCAGAAGTCCTTAGTCAGACCCCTGCATGTCAGAGGCACAGGCTGTATGGTCACTAGTAGCTGTGGCACAGGGACAGCAGCTCCCAGCAGAACCCTGTGCAGATTAACATTTACGTTCTTGCAATTGCTGTGCCCATTGCAGGCCAGAGGAGGATGCCCCCCCCCCCCCCCCCCCTTGAGTCTTGGTTCCTCTCAAGGTTTCTTCCTGATGTTCTACTGAGAAGAACGGCTGTGTGTAAAAAGCACAATTCAAATAAACTTGACTTGTTTGTCCACCTTGCTCACCATCTTGTGGGGCCAGAAATGGTCATCCAAACGTTGTCCATACAGTTCACTCTTGGAAACGTTACCATGCCTGTTGGAACATTCTGCTCTGCAGATGAAATAAGAGAACAATGAATCCAGGCAGCCTGGAATGTGAGAACCTTCCTGGACTCCTATGGGAGCCACATGGGGGAAGAGTTGGTCTGAAATGCTGTAGCATCAACACTGTGAGACCTGGTGCTTGGATGAAGGTTCCCAGAAAGGAGGAAGGAATGGGTTACATCTTCTGGGAAAGAAACCCTGTTGGTGGACAGCATCTCCGCTGTGTGGGGTTTGTGATCAGAAACACACTTCTCCCAAGGAAAGATTGAGTAGGCATGACCAACATATCGGCACATCTCTCGGACTAAGAAGTGGCGTGCTGCTGTTCTTAATGCCTGGGCACCAACTCTGCCTTCTGAGAATGAGGTTACAAATTGCTTCTATCAGACACTGGATGAGGCACAGATCCCCAAGAATGGTAAAATCCTGTTGCTTGGTATCTTTAATTGCACATACAAAACACACCAGCACTAGATCGATTCTGTCAGAGAACATTTAGCTAAACAGCATGCACAGTGTACATGGGGCATCCTTGAACAACCCCCAACTCACAGAGGTATACAGAAAGTTGCACAGATTCTGCAAAGTGTGGAGAAACAAGGCACAGGAAATCCAAACTTATGTGGATAGAAATGACTTTCATCGTTTCTATAACTCGGTTAAAACTATATATAGAATCATCCTCTCACCACACAGAAATCAGCAGATGGTCTGACATTTTTTTAAAGAACAGCATAAAATACTTGTGAGATGGACAGAACTCTTCAAAGCCCATCTACACCAACACACTTTTGTAAATCATTCCAACTTAGATGAATTGTCTAAACGCCCACCTATCCCTGTTCTCAGACAGCCTCCAACTTTCCTCGAGGTTCTGACAGCTGTTTGTTCTCTCAAGAACAATAAATCCCCTGGTGCTGACAGTCTATCTGCTGAGCTGCAGAAGCAGGAGGGTCCCTCTGCACAACAACACTCCACCAATACATCACCAAGGTCTGGGAGGACGAGAACATGCCCCAACAGGGGAGAGATGCAAATATCATCATCAATCTGAAATCTATCAACAGTTGAACTGAAACAAAGCATAACAGGGTAGATTTAGAAGGAACAGGAGCAGTAAGAATGGGAGTACTAAGAACAGGAGCAGTAAGAACAGGAGCAGTAAGAACAGGAGTAGTAAGAACAGGAGTAGAACAGGAGTAGTAAGAACAGGAGTAGAACAGGAGTAGTAAGAACAGGATCAGTAAGAACAGGAGTAGAACAGGATCAGTAAGAACAGGAGTAGTAAGAACAGGAACAGTAAGAACAGGAGTAGAACAGGATCAGTAAGAACAGGAGTAGAACAGGAGTAGTAAGAACAGGAACAGTAAGAACAGGAGTAGAACAGGATCAGTAAGAACAGGAGTAGTAAGAACAGGATCAGTAAGAACAGGAGTAGAACAGGATCAGTAAGAACAGGAGTAGAACAGGAGTAGTAAGAACAGGAACAGTAAGAACAGGAGTAGAACAGGATCAGTAAGAACAGGAGTAGTAAGAACAGGAGTAGTAAGAACAGGAGTAGAACAGGAGTAGTAAGAACAGGAGTAGAACAGGATCAGTAAGAACAGGAGTAGAACAGGAACAGTAAGAACAGGAGTAGAACAGGAGTAGTAAGAACAGGAACAGTAAGAACAGGAGTAGAACAGGAGTAGTAAGAACAGGAACAGTAAGAACAGGAGTAGAACAGGAGTAGTAAGAACAGGAACAGTAAGAACAGGAGTAGAACAGGAGTAGTAAGAACAGGAACAGTAAGAACAGGAGTAGAACAGGAGTAGTAAGAACAGGAACAGTAAGAACAGGAGTAGAACAGGAGTAGAATAGGAGTAGTAAGAACAGGATCAGTAAGAACAGGAGTAGAACAGGAGTAGTAAGAACAGGAACAGTAAGAACAGGAGTAGAACAGGATCAGTAAGAACAGGAGTAGAACAGGAACAGTAAGAACAGGAGTAGAACAGGATCAGTAAGAACAGGAGTAGAACAGGAGTAGTAAGAACAGGATCAGTAAGAACAGGAGTAGTAAGAACAGGAGTAGAACAGGAGTAGTAAGAACAGGAGCAGTAAGAACAGGAGTAGAACAGGAACAGTAAGAACAGGAGTAGAACAATTGATCCCTACAGCAAGACAACTTCAGAACAAGTGTTACAAACAATACCAGGGCCTTGTCATAGTCTTCATTGACCTTCATTGACCTTCATTGACCTCTCCAAAGCCTTTGACACTGTGTAGCCGCTCTGCAGTGTGCTGCTTAAGTTTGTCTGATTAACTGATTAACTGATTAATTGATTAACGTCATTCAGCTGTTTCCTGATGGGATTATAGCCTCTGTGACCTTTGGAGTACATCAATCTGACCCTTTCCCTGGGGTAAGGCAGAGCTACACATCTATCTATGTGCCACCCATCTCATCCACGAGGAGCTGCAGGATATCACTGGTGTTGCAGTGGACTCCAGGCTGGATGGGAATCTGTTCATCATGAAGAGATTCTACATGTATGGAGACACCAAGGTGTCCAAAGAGTTTACAGTGTCTGCAGTGAACTGTATTTGCAGGACTTGCAGTGAGTCCTACAACTACAGTAAGATGATGATTTTGCTCTTGTAGCTCACTATCCATAGGACCTTCAGAGCATTATTCTGTGGTAGTTTGTGCACACAGTATGGTGGGGCTGTCTGTAAACACCTCCAAAACAGAGGCCGACTGCCACTAGAGGACTTTAACACTGCACATGCTACCTGTTTACATCATCGGCCATAAATTACATGCAATAGTTCTGTCTTTTAAATACCTGAACAGTGTTCTACCCTGGAACTGTAGTATTAGTCAAGAAATACAAAAAAAGATTAACCAAACACAATCTGGCCTTCTGAAGACTCTGCTGAAGGTTTTTGAGAACAAACATTTCCACCTTCACACCAAAGTTCCCTTGGACATTCCTACCCTCATGTTCAGCTGTTCTGCTGGGTCTTTTCTCCACTACACCATGTTGCTTGAGTCTCCTGTGCTCCACCTGGAGGTATCGAGTGTCTCACACCGAGATCTCTCAGAGGTCCAACTGCAGAAGCACCGAGGCCATGATTACCCAACAACAACTGGCTGGGCCATGTCACAAGATCCCCCAGAACACTCTGTCCCACAGACTGCTTTATGGCCAGATACAACACTGCAGGAGCTCAGCAGGTGGGCAGAAGACAAGATATTAAGACCAGATAAAGTCTTCACCAAAAATGTGAAATAAAACCAGAAACTGGAAGGTTCTGGCTGTAATAGATGGAGTCAGCTCATTCTGCACAGTACTGGCATCGTGTAGAACAGGATGGTGATGAGAAGGCAAAAGGATTCCAGGAGGAACACAACTAATAATGTGTGTGTGTGCGTGTGTGTGTGTGTGTGCGTGTGTGTGTGTGTGTGTGTGTGTGTGTGTGTGTGTGTGTGTGCGCATGTGTGTGTGCGCATGTGTGTGTGTGTGTGTGTGTTTGTGTATGTGTAGACCTGCGTGTGCATGTGGGGGTGTATGTGCACACACATATGTGTGTGTGGGTGGGTGTGTGTACTTGTGTGTGTGTGTGTGGGGGGGGGGTTATGCATGCGTGTACATGTGGGGGTGTATGTGCACTGTGTGTGCATGTGTGCTGTGCATGTGTGTGTGTGTGTGTGTGTACTGTGTTTGTTAGGGCTGTTTGGAGAGCAGGCACAAAACAGCTGCAGGCCGTACAGATAAGCGAAATCAAGTCGGTTGAAATGAACCACAGACCCAGAGTGATGGCACGGGGCTACGTTTGAGGATTTGAGCGACTTTGGCTCCTTTTTCTTGTGTGATTTCCCACAAAACTGTGTTGCTATTATTCTACCAATCTTGCACGGGGCTTTCTGGAATGCTTTCTCTTGTCCTGTGTGTGAGCCATGTGAGCGGTTCTCCACGTCTACGTGTGTTTGTCAGCGTCGAACTCACTGGCGTTGTTCCCTCTACGCACATTAGCCATTTAAATTTGCACACCACCTCTGATTGCTCATTCTATTTTTGTTAAGGCTCTTTTCTCATCTTGATTACAGCAAAACTACATTTCATTCATCTGTTCTTAGCTTTTTATATGAGATAATCCCACACCACTACCTTTGTTCGTCCCATTTTATTCCTGGATCGCAGCTCTGATTTCAACAGCCTTTATATTAATCAACAAATAGTCAGATGCTCTCCTGTGTTTCACTCAACAGTCGCCCTTTAATTTGACTCCGTTCAGAGAGTTTTATGTCTTTTTGAGCTTTATCAGATTGTTTCAGCTGATGTTCTGGGGTGTGCATCTGCACATAGAAGCAGGCTTCACACTGAAACACCTTTGCCAAATATATATTAGTACATCAAATGTCTGTTCTCCTATCCCCAATGCTTCATGCATGAGGTGCACATGTGCATCAATTCCCTCAATGAGCACTTGACATGAATTCTATAAGGCTACAGACCTAACGCAGGCGCCCCTGGGTATAACCTGTAGGTATCAGGTGTAGGTTCATGCCCCAGAGCCTAATCAGGAGTGTCTTTCACCTGCCTGTCTCCTGCAGACACGCCATGGGGAAACAGAACAGCAAGCTGACCCCTGAGGTGATGGAGGACCTGGTGAAGAACACGGAGTTTAACGAGCACGAGCTCAAGCAGTGGTACAAAGGCTTCCTGAAGGACTGCCCCAGCGGCCGCCTGAACCTGGAGGAGTTCCAGCAGCTCTACGTGAAGGTGAGTCACCTCTCCTCTTGCGTGATGCCCTACAGGCCGGGGCTCTTCCCCGCTCTACTCGGGGGGGTGGGGGGTAATCCAGACAGTGTAACGGTCTGCGGAGGGTGTCCTGATGCCAACTGTGCACTTGACTGTAAATTTGTTTAACCGTACACTTTACATAGTCCCTTGTTCATTGTCTTATTGCTCCAGAGATTGACGGAGGTGATGATCAGATCAGTCCCTATTTGTTACTGTGTAGAGACCACAAAGTATCTGCAGCACCGTTTAAAATTAACCTCACAGGGCAAGTTGTGGCCAAGCTTGCTGTCCACAGAGTGACTAAATTACACAGATGGTTGAGCTCTAACACTGAAAACCTTTTTTTTTTTGGTCAAGGATCAAGTTTATTATATGCCCAGAAAATCATCCCAGACTCTTTGTTAATAAGCATGGGAGTGGGGATGTGAGGATGTAGGCATGGCGTGATTGTTTTTGGTGGGGGGGAGTGGGTTGGGGTGAGACCAAGCAGCGCAAAAGTTATGCGAATATCCCACACAAAAGCATAAACAAACAAAGTAAATTACCAGTGAAATCATGCACGCCGTTTCAAGGGCACACTGCTTGCTGGGTAAGCTTCGCACACAGAAAGGGTCAGCCCACTGGACGCTAAACCTTTTAGTGAGTGTGTGGTGTCTCCTGGCAACAGGGTATCAGAGGGGTGGTTTTATTAAAATTTAGAAGCCAAGATAGTGAGAAAATGGATGGCCCTACATTAGTAGAGCAATGGACGCCTTGAACAGTGGTGAGACAGTGTGTTTGTGTGTGCATGTTCGTGTATGTGCATGCATGTGTGTGTGTGTGTGTGTGTTAGTGTTATGTACACACAGCCCAGACATTGAAGAGGTTTGTTTGTTTGTTACATGTATAGTGTGATGAATGCATCTACACACCAATGCATTCACTCCCTCGTTATTTAAGTAAGGTTCTTAATAAAATAATTATTCTATAATTAGTAATAATAATAATAATAATAATAATAATAATAAGGTTCTAAATAATAATCCTCTGCTTTCTCCTGAATTTCTTTTTTGCTTGCTACTGCTGACTGAAAATTCAGACTTGAATTCCCATTTTTCTTTCCACGTCCAAAATGATGGCAGAGGAAGTCTGGACTGTTTCTGTTTCTGTTCTGGTACGTGCCATATTGGTCGCTGATCATTTTCAGGCTCTTTTGTCTCAGAGCAAGCGTATGTCTTAGTGATGTTCAATAAGAGTCTGCCAGACTGAAGCGAGGATTAGATTGGTTCTGTGGATACACGTGCCTCCTGCTGGACTAGACAGTAGACACGGTTTGCATTTGTAATCATTTTGGGGTGGGGGGGCTGTTCGTAAGAGAGGGTTTGTAATTTTGCAGTGTTTGGACTGCTGAGGAGAAAATCTGGCAAGAGTTTCTGCTGACGTTTTGCTAAAGCAGTCGAATTCCCCACCGCAGCTAAAAAAAATATGTATCTGTGACGGACTCGGTCCAAGATGAGCTTCTGCATGTTAAAATCTGTGGATGCTCAAGTCTCTTACATAAAATGGAGTAGTAGTTTGCATAACATCCTCCTGTGTACTTCAAATAATCTCTAGATTATTTATAATATTTAATAAATGCAATGTAAATAGTCACTGTACTGTGTTGCTTAGAGAATAATGACAAAAGAACATCTGTACATGTTCAGTCTGTGGTGTGTCTGGCTACACAGCACACATCAGCAACATTACCTTTCTGACAGCATTTTTGCTTTCATGACATATATGTGAAATACATAGAATACATAGAATAAAACACAAAATATTTCAAACACATGTATAAAATATCATAAACAAAGACAATATACATTTAGTTTTACTCGTTGGAACTTTCTGGAATACATATTTTTGGGCAATCATGGCAGTCAGGCAGTCATAGGGCAGTCATGGCCTGGCGGTTAGGAAACTAGTCTTGTGACCGGAGGGTGGCAGGTTCGATTCCCAGACCTGAGGACATGACTGAGGTGCCCCTGAGCAAGGCCCTAACCCTCAATTGCTCACTTGTATAAAAATGTAAGTCGCTCTGGATAAGGGCGTCTGCCAAATGCCGTAAATGTAAATTTTCTCAAATATTTTTTATGTGCAGTCGGTTGAATCAATACATTACGATCTATTTTACATCTTTTACTATATGAACCTTTCGACTCGCCTTTGACAACAGATCCTGGTGAGGAGAGAGGATGAGACTGTGGTGATACTGTAGTGACACTCTTCTTGCTGGCCTGAGCGCCTGAGGGCACGATCGTCTCACATGATGCTCTGGGAGCCGTGCGGTACCTCTCAGCCAAACACCACGAACGCTCTTGTTGCTGTGTGTGCCAGCAACATAGCAACCAGGGTGAGAGGAACAAGCAGGGACAGTGAAGGGACCACACCTGCTGCTCAGTACACAGCACCTCGTTACCATGTCGATGATTTGCAAAAACAAACAAACAAACAAACAAAGAGATAAACAACAGCGCTCGGCGTGTTCCTGCTGGAACGAGGTAGCTCTACGCCAGCAGAACAGGACTTGGTCACAGGTTCATATAAAACAACAACCAGCATGTCAAGGGTGTCAGTACCAGAGATGCACCAGCTCCGTTTTGAAAAGGTGTGGGTTTATTCAGTCTGTCATACACTGCGTGAGGACCATTAACCAAAGTTACAGTCGTTGCTTCTCAACAGCCTGTCAGGTCTGACTTATATGAGTATGAATGGTTCTGTTTGTTCCCTCAGCTTACACATGCAGTGAACACACTGTTCAAACTAGCAGCCATGATCCAGCAGATTCAGTACCATCGCAATAAGTTTGGATTTTAAACCCTAGTGGGATCTGGACCGTGGCTATATGTGGGTTCAGGGTTGTCTGTGGCTTGAGCTGGGGCTGGTGAAGTAGTCCTCTGTGTTGAATTAGGACCCAGCTCGAGACCTCTTTGTGGATCGAACATGTGGCACGGTTCTGACCATGCAGTGTACCGACCTGAAACAGGGGCTTCTGGGTAGCTGCTGCGTTGAATAAGGGAACAGCTGAAATGGCTGCGTAGGGTGAAGTGCCTCCTGTTTCTATATATAAATCTCTGAGGAATATTTCAAGGAGTCATGGCAGAAAAGTGGTAGGACTGTAGAGCTCTTGTGCATATCTGGTGCAAACCTGTTCAGAGGAGCTGTTCAGGTGAGATGTTGAGGTGAGATGTTGAGGTGAGCTACACACATTCATGTCATCGTTTTGTTCATTAACATTCAGTGCCCTGAGTGGTACCATTCAGTGGTGGTCGTGTTTCATGTTTCTTATATATCTTTGCCTTGTAGGCTTTTACTTTGTAGGCCTTTCCTTTGTAGGTCTTTGCCTTGTAGGCCTTTGCCTGGCCCAGTTTAAATGTCCCTTCCCCAAACAGCCAGACTCAGTTCTTTACATTACATCTCCCACAACTGGCAGGTCGTCTAAAAATAGTGGGCTGTGTCTTCCCACTGCACACCTCCACTCTAAAGACTGTGTCTCCCTGACACAGTGCACCTCCACTCTCCAGACTGTGTCTCCCTGACACAGTGCACCTCCACTCTCCAGACTGTGTCTCCCTGACACAGTGCACCTCCACTCTCCAGACTGTGTCTCCCTGACACAGTGCACCTCCACTCTCCAGACTGTGTCTCCCTGACACAGTGCACCTCCACTCTCCAGACTGTGTCTCCCTGACACAGTGCACCTCCACTCTCCAGACTGTGTCTCCCTGACACAGTGCACCTCCACTCTCCAGACTGTGTCTCCCTGACACAGTGCACCTCCACTCTCCAGACTGTGTCTCCCTGACACAGTGCACCTCCACTCTCCAGACTGTGTCTCCCTGACACCGCACACTCTCCAGACAGCTGGAGGAATCACACCCCTCACTGCCCCACTGGGCTGCTCATTTATTGCAAGTGATTATGGGCAGATGAATATGAAACAGCATGAAACATATTACCAACATTTTGTAGTGAACTCTAACTGGCAACAACCAGTTCAACAGGGCACCATCACAGCATGGTAACACTGTATACGTATCACTGGACTGATAACACTGTTCTGATAACACTGTACTGGTTTCACTGTACTGGTATCACTGTACTGATAACACTGTCCTGTAACGCTGTAATGGTATCACTGTACTGATAACACTGTACTGGTATCACTTAATTTGTGTGAAAGAGTGTCTGTGCATTTTCAGAAAGAACACAATGACCTTTTAATATGAAAAGAGTAAAATATGGAGTATAAGAAGCTGTTAAAGCAGACAGTTGTTAAAGGAGACAGTTGTTAATGCAGACTGTTAATGCAGACTGTTGTTAAAACAGATTTTTGTTAAAGCAGACTGTTGTTAATGCAGAGTGTTGTTAAAGCACAGTTGTTAAAGCAGACTGTTGTTAAAGCAGACTGTTGTTAATGCAGACTGTTATTAATGCAGACTGTTGTTAAAGCAGGTGGTTGTTAAAGCAGACTTTTAATGCAGACTGTTGTTAAAGCAGACTGTTGTTAATGCAGACTTTTAATGCAGACGGTTGTTAAAGCAGACTGTTGTGTATGCAGACTGTTAATGCAGACTGTTGTTAATGCAGATTTCAGATGCACTGTCCCTGCAGTTGTTTTATTTATGCGCTAATGAATAAGATGGCTAGTCTCTGTGTCCTGGTCCTGCAGTCACACACTGGTGTCCTGAGAGCACTGCAGTGTCCTGGTCCTGCAGTCACACACTGGTGTCCTGAGAGCACTGCAGTGTCCTGGTCCTGCAGTCACACACTGGTGTCCTGAGAGCACTGCAGTGTTGCTCTGCTTAGCATTGCTCACTGCGGCGGACTCTCATCAAACAAATCCATCTGCATGTTCCTTCAGCAGGGGGGTCGACCTATAGGCCTGTAGACCTGTAGGCAGAAGCGTTTGATACTGCTCGTCCACGGCCAGATGGAGGACCCCTCCCCCCACACCTCTCCCAGCTTCCCCCAGCCAAATGGACATTTTAATGGCTGGCATTGCTCTGGGACAATCGTACCATCCATTTAGTTATGTGATACGCTTCTGTATTGGTGGATCTGGAAGAACTCAAGGTCACACAAGGTTGTCCCTTCAAAAGGGAAATAAATTTCTCCCTGAGAATCAATAGGAGGCCCCTCTACAAGAGCTGCCACACGTTCTGCATCTGTTAGCTGACCTGAGCACAGCACCCTTGTGTGTCTGGTAGGCGACCTTTACTGAGCACAGTAAAGGCCCTTGTATGGCCCTTGTGTGGAGTGCTGAGATTGGTTTCACTATTATTTTTCGATAGTGTTCTTTGCACAAAGACTTTCCTGGGAGGTAAAAGATATGATTGGCTGTAGTGCTTTTAAAATGACCTCCTGCACACTCAGGCATGACCCCTGTTTACGGATTTATGATTTTTGATTTTCTGAAGTGTTCCTCACCACTAATAATGTGTCACTGTGGAACATCTTGCATTGTATTTCACAGGATTGTAAGCATAGTGGTGAGCCAGATTGTCTGTGGGGTGTGCCACAGCGCAGGTTGTCTGTGGGGTGTTCCACAGTGCGGGGTCGTCTGTGGGGTGTGTCACAGCGCGGGTCGTCTGTGGGGTGTGCCACAGTGCGGGTCATCTGTGGGGTGTGTCACAGCCCGGGTCGTCTGTGGGGTGTGCCACAGCGCGGGTCGTCTGTGGGGTGTGTCACAGCATGGGTCGTCTGTGGGGTGTGTCACATCACGTGTCGTCTGTGGGGTGTTCCACAGCGCGGGTCGTCTGTGGGGTGTGCCACAGCGTGGGTCGTCTGTGGGGTGTGTCACAGCGCGGGTCGTCTGTGGGGTGTGTCACAGCGCGGGTCGTCTGTGGGGTGTGTCACAGCACGGGTCGTCTGTGGGGTGTGCCACTTTAACAGGGCTTTACCGTAACGTGCCGCTGTAACTGGCAAACAAGGTCATGGCGCCAGCAGACGGACTAAAAACATGATCTCGTAGTCATAAATCCAAGAGCGAGCTAACAAGGTCAGACCAAAGCAACAGAGCTGCTGGAAGCTGAGCACTGTAGTAAAACAACCATGCAAGCCAACCATCCCACTGAGCTCTACTAACAAGTCAATTACCTGGGAGCGAATGTGGGAATGATGGGTTGAGCTTGCCAAGGAGGAAACTAGAACTGGTGGGAGCCAATCAGAAGCTTAAGAGGTTGCTGGAGTGAATCCCCTCTGACTCCAAGTAAAACGTTGTGGCAAATTGTCACATTTTCTGTGTCCTTTTGTTCCCTTCATATGAGCATTCATATAATAATCGCATAAGATCAAACAACATACCACCAGGATTGTGTAAGGTGCTTAACGTGAAACATGCCACTGTTGCACAGTAGTCAGGACCCAGCGTGTTCAGGCTGATGCCTGCATGTTCATTGTCTCCCCAAGGCCTCCTTCCACTCTGGCCTGTCGTCTGTCTGCGACTGACCCACAGGCCGGTGGCATCTCCCAGGGGACAGCTTTCCATATACTGGATAAGCAACCACCATCGCTAACATGGCTGTGTGGTTTATGAGTCCGATAACAGAAGTCCTGCACAGAAAAATGCTCAAGTTATTAACAATTTATAGCAACAGCAGTAAATCTTGGGGAAGACTCACAAATGGGGATCAAAACAGAAGACGGTTTACCACAGACCACAGCTCAGCTGCACAGCTGAACCAAACACCTGCAAACAGACACTCAAACACACAAACTCTTCAACAAACAGACATTCAAACACACAAACTCTTCAACAAACACACAGTCAAACACACAAGCTCTTCAACAAACGCACACTCAGACACACAAACTCTTCAACCAACGCACACTCAAACACACAAACTCTTCAACCAACGCACACTCAAACACAGCCTGTGTTTGACAGCAGGTTGGAATTACAGTCTTTGTCCAGACCTGGAAGGATCACGGCCGTTTCAGCAGAGAAGGCAGGTGTTCCCTTTGCTTGGTGACCTGGTGCCAGACTTACATTAGTGTACAAATGGTTGGCGTGCTTTCTGACATGTTAATGTATTGAGTGGACAGACACCTCAGACCTGGTGTGTCCGAGGTCCTGTACAGGTTAACTCTTCTGTTCAGGTTTCAGCTGGTTCTCTTTGTCACTGGTCACATTTTAAGGGCGAGATAAGATTAACTTAGTCAGACATCATTTAATACAGATCATGGTCCAGGCATCTTGGATAGCTGACTAATATTTATCAACGCCTTTAATACTGACCTGTGGCTTTAGACTCTGCCTGTTTACTCTTAGCCTTTTTAACATGTACACTAACATCTACCGGTATACTAAGATTTATACTAACATATATACTAATATGTAAGCTCAGGTGTTTCTGAGGAATACTGGAGAATGGAATTGCTTGACAACATTTACAGCCTGTCGTTGTTTAGAATATTGAAGACAGAATTACTACAGCAATCACCACAGCACTAAAGCACATTGAATTGCCAGTCTGTATGAAAGGTGCTGTATAAATAAAGTTGCCTTGCCTTGCAATATTAAATGAATAGACTCACATTGTGGTCTTTTTAAACAACTCAGCTGGGTGAGCTCATAAAATGATTCAGATACAATGATTTTAGAAAATTTCATTTGTGTTGCGTTTGTCACAAATGAAAGAAACTGAATTTATGGGTATGAATGGGGAGGGCTAGGAGAGGTGGGTGGAGGTGGGGAGGGTTAGGAGAGGTTGGTGGAGGTGGAGAGGGTTAGGGAAGATGGGGAGGGTTAGGAGAGGTGGGTGGAGGTGGGGAGGGTTAGGAGAGGTGGGTGGAGGTGGAGAGGGTTAGGAGAGGTGGGTGGAGGTGGAGAGGGTTAGGGAAGATGGGGAGGGTTAGGAGAGGTGGGGAGGGTTAGGAGAGGTGGGTGGAGGTGGAGAGGGTTAGGGAAGATGGGGAGGGTTAGGAGAGGTGGGGAGGGTTAGGAGAGGTGGGTGGAGGTGGAGAGGGTTAGGAGAGGTGGATCTGGGTGGGGAGGGTTAGGAGAGGTGGGTGGAGGTGGGGAGGGTTAGGAGAGGTGGGTGGAGGTGGAGAGGGTTAGGAGAGGTGGGTGGAGGTGGGGAGGGTTAGGAGAGGTGGATCTGGGTGGGGAGGGTTAGGAGAGGTGGGTGGAGGTGGAGAGGGTTAGGAGAGGTGGATCTGGGTGGGGAGGGTTAGGAGAGGTGGGTGGAGGTGGAGAGGGTTAGGAGAGGTGGATCTGGGTGGGGAGGGTTAGGAGAGGTGGGTGGAGGTGGAGAGGGTTAGGAGAGGTGGGTGGAGGTGGGGAGGGTTAGGAGAGGTGGATCTGGGTGGGGAGGGTTAGGAGAGGTGGGTGGAGGTGGAGAGGGTTAGGAGAGGTGGGTGGAGGTGGGGAGGGTTAGGAGAGGTGGGTGGAGGTGGGGAGGGTTAGGAGAGGTGGGTGGAGGTGGAGAGGGTTAGGAGAGGTGGGTGGAGGTGGGGAGGGTTAGGAGAGGTGGGTGGAGGTGGGGAGGGTTAGGAGAGGTGGGTGGAGGTGGAGAGGGTTAGGAGAGGTGGGTGGAGGTGGGGAGGGTTAGGAGAGGTGGATCTGGGTGGGGAGGGTTAGGAGAGGTGGGTGGAGGTGGGGTGGGTTACGTAATGGTATCTGAGACCTGTGCAGCAGAGGGTGGTCAGCCAAGCCTAATTACCCTTGCAGGCATGTGACCTAGCCAAGTCAAAGAGGGAGAAGAATGCGCATGTGTAACCATAGGAGAGAGAGAGAGAGAGAGAGAGAGAGAGAGAGAGAGAGAGAGAGAGAGAGAGAGAGAGAGAGAGAGAGAGAGAGACATGGGGGAGAGGGAGGGGGGAGAGGAAGTGGGAGGGGGAGAGAAGGAAGGGGGAGTGAGGAAGAGGGAGAGAAAGGAAGAGAATGCTCTTTTCATGGTGTTCTCAAAATCAGTTCAAATGCATTTCATCATAAAGACTCCATCCTTCCTACATGAGCACTCTGAGGTTGTGTAGGAAACACCATCCTGCTTTCACCAGCACTGGAGACGACGCATTATCTGAAGACCTTGTGTAAAGCAAAGTGGACCATAAAGAAGCTGCCTCTTAGATAATGGTGATAATGTTTACTGTCTGCATTGATTCTAAAGGATGCTAGTGACCATTAGTCTCGATAATGGTGGGGGATGCTGTGGGGATGTTCAGAAGGAGCAGTCTACCAAAAGCTGGCTTCATTTTCAGGCAGTCTGTGTGTAGGAGGGATCGACGTTTCAAAAACAACACTCCGTTGAGTTAAACGTCAGGGTGAAGGTCGTGGCTCCTCTGTGAAATTACGTCTGTGAGAGAGCTTCAGTCTAAGCAGCTTGAAAGGCGATTGTCTCACAGGACGTGATCAGGAATTCCTCACAGTGAGAGTGAAGGCTGAGTCAGTGTCCAGAGAACAAGGATTAACCAGTTTCTCCTCTGCCAAAGGCTCCCTCTAGTGGTTGGTCTAAATGATTCCAAGAACCCATGTTTGATTCTTCCACCTAATAATTAATGTAAAAGAGAGACAGAGAGAGAAAGGGGGCATAAAAATCACTTTCAGGAAACACAACGTCATCTTCAACACAACTTCATCACAAGCATCATTTTTAAATAAACAAAAATGGAAATTTAGTAGCAGAAGGTTGTTTTGCTGTGTGCTCAGTTAAGGACTACCCTCTATTCTGAATTGTCTGCTGTGAAATGTAACCACCAGATTACACTCCGCCAGCCTAAATGTGGCTCTGTAGAGGTTCAGCACTTGCAACATCTCCCCTGTAGACACTGCAGCTGGTCAGCACAGCAAGACCTGCTCATTGCAACACTACAAAGCTACTGCAGTCGTTCCAAGCCTAATTAGCCAGTGATGAGTGATGAGCTGCACTCGGTAAGCACGTGTTTGTTGTGCGGCTCTACGGAAACACGGAGGCAGCCCAGATCCCTTCACATAACCCTGCTTTCAGACCATGGTCCAATCACACAGCCTCACATCAGACTGTGGTCCAATCACACAGCCTCACGTCAGACCGTGGTCCAATCACACACAGTCTCACATCAGGTTGTGTTTCAGTCACACACACAGGTTCGTGCATTCTAACCATACCTATTTTGACCACAGAGGTGTTTTGACTCATGAGGCACAAACTGCCAGTAAAGCAGACAGTGGCTTCACGGTTTGGCTTTTTCTGCCTGTTCAGTGTCCTAACTGTCCTAACTGTGTGTTGTGAGAGGAGACAGTTCAGTGAAAAGGTCTAATCATTCTGACATAGTTTTCTTCTTCTATACAGGTAATGTGTGTTAAAATTACTTGGTCAATTACGTGACCTGTTCCACCTTAAAATAGGCACGAGTGTCAGACGATGAGTACAGGCAGCCTAAGACCTGTCATATTCGTTGTCATTCCCTTTCATTCCCTTTCGAGTCACTCCCTTTCTGAAAAGAAAAGGATCTTTTCAGAGGGAGCCCTCTCTGCAGTTGGACTTAGCAAGGGCAGAGTTGACACATGAATCAGCTCCTTTGTTACATTTTGTTGGCTTTTGTAATTGATAAACTTGTAAACTGGGATGATGCTGTGTGTGGTGTTAGTAAAACAACGTTTAACGTTTAGTCCTCCTACTAATTCAGAAGCACTTTATGCACCTCGCTACAGTCCTGAACACACATATATGAGGTCTGTGGATGTTTGATATATAAAATATCCACAGACTTCCATTTAATACACATACTGTGCACAATATAGTGAAATTCTTTTCTTTTCAGGTATTGTCTATAGTCCTGCAAAATGAATTTTTTGCAGTTATATTGCTTTTATACATTACAGAACCAACCTCTGATAATAAGGCTGAAGTAAAAGGCGGACATTTAATGGATACACCAGAAATATTTATATTTATTGGATCATTCCATGGTCATAATTGAAGAAAACACCCAAAGAACACTCACAATTACTGTTGAATGCTGATGTAAATTCTCACTGCACACAATAATACATGTGATTTATTCCTGTAAATTCTCACTGCACACAATATATGTGTTTTATTAATCTAAATACTCATTGCACACTGCAATATGTATGATTTATTCATATAAATACTGCACACAATAAATGTGATGTATTCAAGCATGCGCTTGCTTATTGCAGTCTTCTATGACATCAGCACTGTTATGGCTAATACTGTATGGTAACAATCAACACATCACAATATGTCCTGCAGACCTAGTTTTAGACGTGTCTATAGCAGACAGAGTTACATAACAGTTTTAGACGTGTGTGCAGAGCAGTCCAATCAGGAGCTGAAGAGACTGGTCAGTTCTGGGTCAGTTCTGTGTGTTCCACGTGCCCAAGTCATGTGACAGAGTCCTGAACAAGAGGACTGTACCTGTGTGTGTCCAGTCACCTGAAAGAACATGGAAGAATATGTGTGTGTGAGAGAAAACAAAGGCTTCCCCTGTCTCTCAGCCCTGGCCTACATTATGAGTTTACCCCCCCACCCCTCATCCCCACCCCCACCCCTGCGGTTTACATAACAAAACGTTTCATAACCTGCCAGATTTGTGCGGAAGGGCGAGGAGAGGGGCTCTCGCTGTGTTCCTCCACCCCCCGTGCTTTTGTGGGGTTATTTATTCCTTTTCTCCACCCAGCGCCCCACGTTAGCGTGGAGGAGGGCCAGATGGAGCAGAAGGCGGGCCCCGTGAGAGAGTCACTTTGCATTTGCTCTGGACCTGTCGCCGAGCGGGCTGCTTCCTGATGCTCCTCCCATCCGCCCCAAGGCCCTCTGGGTCGTCGGTGGTGGGGGTTGGAGGAATGGAGCAGTTGGAGGTGTTTGGGCTTCTTGACTGACCCTGAGGACAGTGTGTGTGCTCACAGGGTTAACCCCTCACGGGGACATGGTGTCCAGTCTGACTTGGCCTGCAGGAGAGGATGAAGAGTGTGATTTGATCATCCTCTATCGTGGCACTTTCATCTGCACAGCTGAGGGTAATGGGCCTTCAACACAGCGGCACTGCTTAATGTTGTGAAATCATCTGAACTTTTTTATTATTATTAAAGATTTATTGGACATAAAAATGTCTTTAAAAAATGACTGCTTGAATCAGGCACATCGAATATGAGCTAATAGCAGTTTGTCTAGTTTTATTACATTAGGTGCTGCATAAACCTCCCAGACCCCACGATGGGGTCCCATGTGCTTATCGCCTCGGTGCTCGTTTGCTTTAGGCTGATGAAGCACCTATCACCTAGGAGACACTCCTTCATCAACAACCAAGACGAAGAGTCCTGAGTGAGAAGTATTTGTATTCAGCAACAGTAGATCAAGATTAAACTAAGCTGTAAGTGCATCGAGAACAGTTCTGCTGCCTGAGACAAACGGTTTTTATTTTGTTTTATTGATTTATTTTTAAAGTGCCAATCGTATCCTTCATGCCAAATATGACCACATTCCACCATCAACTGTGTAAGACTGTATAATAACACGTTGCCCTCCGCCCATACAGAAGGTCATGAATAGAGAGACTGTAATGATGAGTTCTTTACTCAGTATTTGGAAAACTCCCACAATCCTCCAGTGTTCACAGGTACCGCTGCAGTAATTTGACCTGAGGGAATGTTAGCTGAGGTCCATGGCAATTCTATCAAATAATTAACAGAAACTGGGTCATTTTGATTTAAACAGCAACACACATACACGTGCACACACAGAAAAACATTCTCCTCCCTCACACTCTGTCTTTTCAGTGACAGGTTTATTAGAGATTCGCTGGGACTCAGAACTCACCCTTTGAGCAGGATCCACCCAAATGGCACTGATTCATCAGGGTGTAATTAGAGAAAACAGTATTCATGTATTCGTTTAAAGCTCACAGGCGACACTAAGGCAAGAATTGCTTTTAAGTCAAATAAAATTAAAGCCGTTTTTATCTGTTTTTCATTTCTGTCACTAAGCCCACCATAAAGGTGGCACTTATCTGATTCTGGGTCAGTCTGCTTATGCCTATTATAGATTCTTTCTGTTTAAAGATAAACAGCCAAGATGCCTCTGATGGTCTGATTCTTAACCTCAGATAAAAGCATGTTTTTAACCTCAGATAAATGCCTGTGTGATGAAGAGGAAAAGTCACCAACGAAGGTTAAACGGGGCCCTCTGGCTCCTGCGCTAGAGAGCTGCTTCTTTGGTCTGGTGGTCAGCGCCTCGTGTGAGACGTGGGCTTGAGTCGTGTGTAGGGTGGTGTCCTGCGGCCCTCGTCACGGTCCTCTAACAGAACCGACTGCTCGAGAGAAGCTCAGATTCTCCATTTCCTCCTGCACTGGTTTGGTTGTGCTGCCGTAGACACACAGTGGGGCTTTAGTGCACTGGTTGCTGGGGTGGTGTACTGGTTACTGGGGTGGTGTATGGGTGCAGCTACCATGCATTTTACGCAATGCAGCCAACCTGTCAATACAAATACACACACACACACACACACACACACACACACACACACACACACACACACACACACTTGCCAAACACACACAGACACAGAAAATGCCCAGGAAGGAAACTTCTCCCTCCGTATACCATACAGTAATGATATAGTTATTTTCTTGTATGTTAGAATTCATTTGATATTGCATTGATATTGCTGTTTGGTGTTTGAAACTAAAGCTAGCAGCCTGTACTGTAATGCTCTACGACGGTGGTGTGATCAACACAACATTGTTCGAATTCAAAGTGCTGGACCTTGGAACAAAACCAATCAAAAGGTGGGAGCACTTGCTTCCGTCCGGCATTCATGGCATCTTTCCGTCTCTCTTGCAGTTTTTCCCTTACGGCGATGCGTCCAAGTTTGCCCAGCATGCATTCCGCACCTTCGACAAAAACGGAGATGGCACCATCGACTTCCGGGAGTTCATCTGTGCCCTGTCCATCACATCGCGGGGGAGCTTTGAACAGAAACTCAACTGGGCCTTCAACATGTATGACTTGGATGGGGATGGCAAGATCACGAGAGTGGAAATGCTGGAAATCATTGAGGTACGTTTGTTAGCTGCAGCCAACAGGAGCCTAACTAATGCAGAGATGCGTTAGCCACACAGGTCTGAGCCCAAGCTCAGGACAGACCCAAGCCCGAGACAGACCCAAGCCCAAGACAGACCCAAGCCCGGGACAGGCCCAAGCCAGAGACAGGTCCAAGCCCGGGACAGGTCCAAGCCCGAGACAGACCCAAGCCCAGGACAGGCCCAAGCCCGGGACAGGTCTAAGCCCGAGACAGGCCCAAGCCCGGGACAGGTCCAAGCCCGAGACAGGCCCAAGCCCATGGTCTCTGCTCCTGATGCAGCTCTACGATACTCACAGGTCCTGCAGAAGTTCAGAAAGGCAGGTTTCCTGTATAACAAAACTAATAACTAAACTAGTTTTAACTGGCTGTTGAGAATTCCTTCCTCTGGTTCTGGAGTTTAGGAGCAGTAGTGATGAATTAACTAACTGAGTTTGACAGTGCTACACTTCATGGTCAAAAGTATGTGGACAGTGAAAAGTATGTGGACCCTCATCCTAATTATTGAAGTCATGTGTTTCAGCCACAGTCATTGCTATCAGGAGTTTAAAACCAAGCACATAGCTATGTTGTCTCCGTTAACAACCACTGACTGGGGCTGAGGAGCTCAGTGACTGTGGAGCTATTATGGGATGTCACCCACAATGTGGACAGTCTGAGCTGCTAGATCGGCTCCATCTGGGACTTTTAAGCTCTATTGTTTTAAAATGGAAAGGAACAAGATCTGAGCCATGGAGTGCACTCTGTGGCACCATTCATACAGTTGCGAAGCTCCTGTATATATCAACCACATAGCTGCATCCATAGATTCATGAACCAGGACAGCTGCACCACAGCCTGAAATGCCAAACCTGAGCTGGACTGGTGTAGAGACTGAAGAGAGTGGTGTAGAGAGAGTGGTGTAGAGAGAGTGGTGTAGAGAGTGAAGAGAGTGATGTAGAGTGTAGAGACAGTGGTGTAGAGTATAGAGAGTGATGTAGAGTATAGAGAGAGTGATGTAGAGAGTGGAGAGAGTGGTGTAGAGTGTGCAGAGTGGTGTAGAGAGTAGAGAGAGTGGTGTAGAGTGTAGAGAGTGGTGTAGAGTGTAGAGAGTAGAGAGAGTGGTGTGGAGAGTGGTGTAGAGAGAGTGGTGTAGAGTGTACAGAGTGGTGTAGAGAGTTGTGTAGATTGTGGAGAGAGTGGTGTAGAGTGTAGAGACAATGGTGTAGAGAGTGGAGAGAGTGGTGTAGAGTGTAGAGAGAGTGGTGTAGAGTGTGGAGAGAGTGGTGTAGAGAGTAGAGAGAGTGGTGTAGAGTGTAGAGAGTGGTGTAGAGAGTAGAGAGAGTGGTGTAGAGAGTAGGGAGAGTGGTGTAGAGTGTAGAGAGAGTAGAGAGAGTGGTGTAGAGAGTGGTGTAGAGTGTAGAGAGAGTTGTGTAGAGTGTAGAGAGAGTGGTGTAGAGTGTAGAGAGAGTTGTGTAGAGAGTGGAGAGAGTGGTGTAGAGTGTAGAGAGAGTGGTGTAGAGAGTGGAGAGAGTGGTGTAGAGTGTAGAGAGAGTGGTGTAGAGAGTGGAGAGAGTGGTGTAGAGAGTGTAGAGAGTGGTGTAGAGTGTAGCGAGAGTGGTGTAGAGAGTGTAGAGAGTGGTGTAGAGTGTAGAGAGAGTGGTGTAGAGAGTGTAGAGAGTGGTGTAGAGTGTAGAGAGAGTGGTGTAGAGAGTGGTGTAGAGTGTAGATAGAGTGGTGTAGAGAGTGGTGTAGAGTGTAGAGAGAGTGGTGTAGAGAGTGTAGAGAGTGGTGTAGAGTGTAGAGAGAGTGGTGTAGAGAGTGTAGAGAGTGGTGTACAGTGTAGAGAGAGTGGTGTAGAGAGTGTTATTTATTAGCAGTTCAATTATTACATTTATTAATTAACAGTTCTGTATGTATCTTTTCATTGTTCTATGTTATGGATATACATGCATATTGATACTTTATGTTTACATTGATGTACAATTTTTTTTAATTTTTTTATTTTTTTATTTTATTTACTAATTTATTTATCATTTTTATATATGAATGCTTTGACAATACAAATGTGAATTTGTCATGTCAATAAAGCAACTTGAACTTGAGTGTAGAGAGTGGTGTAGAGTGTAGAGAGAGTGGTGTAGAGAGTAGAGAGAGTGGTGTAGAGAGTGTAGAGAGTGGTGTAGAGTGTAGAGAGTGGTGTAGAGTGTAGAGAGAGTGGTGTAGAGAGTGATGTAGAGAGTGTAGAGAGTGGTGTAGAGAGTGTAGAGAGTGGTGTAGAGTGTAGAGAGAGTGGTGTAGAGAGTGTAGAGAGTGGTGTAGAGTGTAGAGAGAGTGGTGTAGAGAGTAGAGAGAGTGGTGTAGAGAGTGTAGAGAGTCGTGTAGAGTGTAGAGAGAGTGGTGTAGAGAGTGTAGAGAGTGTAGAGAGAGTGGTGTAGAGAGTGGTGTAGAGTGTAGAGAGAGTGGTGTAGAGAGTGGTGTAGAGTGTAGAGAGAGTGGTGTAGAGAGTAGAGAGTGGTGTAGAGTGTAGAGAGAGTGGTGTAGAGAGTGTAGAGAGTGGTGTAGAGTGTAGAGAGAGTGGTGTAGAGAGTGGTGTAGAGAGTGTAGAGAGTGGTGTAGAGTGTAGAGAGAGTGGTGTAGAGAGTGTAGAGAATGGTGTAGAGAGTGTAGAGAGTGGTGTAGAGTGTAGAGAGAGTGGTGTAGAGAGTAGAGAGAGTGGTGTAGAGAGTGTAGAGAGAGTGGTGTAGAGAGTGATGTAGAGAGTGTAGAGAGTGGTGTAGAGTGTAGAGAGAGTGGTGTAGAGAGTGTAGAGAGTGGTGTAGAGTGTAGAGAGAGTGGTGGAGAGAGTGTAGAGAGTGGTGTAGAGTGTAGAGAGAGTGGTGTAGAGAGTGGAGGCAGTGGAGTAGCTGTCTAGGATGGAGGACAAGTTCTCTTAGTGCCCATGGTTTTGGAACAGGATATCAAACATTCAATTTTAATCTGTCAAGTTATATTTGGTTTCTGGAGTATTCTTATTATTGTGGAGCTATGAAGCTAATGTAGCAAGCTATGAAGCTAATGTAGCAAGCTAGTATTGCACTAAAAGCCTTTCTGTAAGTGCCTGTCCAACTGCTCCAACTTCAACTGCTTCACATGGCATTAGGAAATCTCATTTATACATAAAAAATGCAATTTGGCAAACACACACTTCCTTTGTAAAGGATAGCATTTGTGTTCTGTGGAAATTTATTATCTTCCTAACAGCCAGATCACTGGTACAGTTTCCCCTTAAAAGGAAGAAAGTAAATCTTGTTGTCCAAGCTGGCTGACCCTTAATGTTCATTGATCATTTTTATCGATTACTGTAAATGATCCTGTTCCCTGAACCACACAGGCAAGTTTGCATTCTTCAGAGATCCATTCTTCAGAGTCTTCATTTTTACAAGGCTAATTTGGTTTAAGGCAAGTGTGTATAGATTTGGGCAATATTTCCAAGAAATTATTTTGGTTTCCAATATTTTGCTAGATAATATTTTTTCAGCTCCACTGCAGAACTAATGAAGGTAACATGAGACGTGTGGAACATCATGGCTGAACAAACACGTCTGGCAGAAGTGGCTGAATGATTCAATTAGTTCTGTCTAAGTCAGTGCTTTCAAAGGTTTATTAGAAGAAAAAAGGAAAGCTTTATTAATTCTGTGTTGACTCTTTTCTGGGCGCTGTGGACTGGAGGAGATGTTCCCCCTTTAGCTCTGTTTCTCTCCAGGTTTCTTGCTCTTCCTGTCAGGAAGTTTTTTGTCAACTCTGCCCGTTAGTAGACTGGGCCTGTATTCTCTGTAAAGCCGATTACTGTAAATCTGCTTTATAATTACATGTAAAAGCATGATACAAAAACAAAAAAAAACATTTCCTTTTGCTGAACCAATACATTAAGATCTCAATCCAGTGTGAAAATGAATTTGCATTGAGGAACTGTAAACCATCTTTCATAAAGGGCCAGTGAAGACCCACTCTCATCTCTCCCTCTCTAGGCGATCTACAAGATGGTGGGCACCGTAATCATGATGAAGATGAACGAGGATGGCCTAACGCCTGTGCAGCGCGTCGACAAAATCTTCAGCAAGATGGACAAGAACAACGATGACCAGATCTCGCTGGAGGAGTTCAAAGAGGCAGCAAAGAGTGACCCGTCCATTGTATTACTGCTGCAGTGCGACCTGCAGAAATGAGGGAGGGGGGGGTGGACGTGCAACAGGACTGCACAGAAGAGTTCATGTTCCATTCAGTTTGCAGCTATTTCCACTGAAAAAAAATCGCTTGGACTACCTTTCAATGGATCCGCTTCCTGTGTTTGAAACACTCGTGTGCATGAGAATGTTCTTTGCTAACATATTTTACACATGCACGCACACAAGCACCCACTTCTTCACACACAAATACACACACACACACAAAACACACAGACACACCCTCATGCATACAGTACAGGCTCGTAAACACATACAGAACATACCATGCACAAATCAAATAGCTATAGAAAGAAATAATAAATAAATAAAAATTATAAAATTATATATATATATATATATATATATATATATATATATATATAATTCAAATAAACTGCCAAAATGTGAATGGTGAACAGTACTTCCCATACAGTCTCATCCAACTGGAGCTTGCGCATCACTGATGTGCTCTGTTGAATTAAGCGACTATACTAACGCTAGCGATGTTTATCATAATACTGCATAACGCCAACCAAATCTGTTCCTGTGGTCATGGCAAGTGTTCCAATTTACCCATTCACATGTCGTTTGAGCACGTGTACTCTATTCCAGCCTTCACATTCAAACGTGCTTGTACTGTCGGTGAATATAAAAGTAGTTTGTTTGCATGCCATTAGGTCTGCCTTAAAAAAATGTCTCATACTAAAGAAAGACAGGAACGCCTTACTGACAACAGAAGTGAAAATGTTGGTCTTTATAATACGAGTAATAGGACCTTTTTTCACTAGGATATGCAAAATGCTGTGATGGTACAAGGGATATGTTTCATTGCGATTGATTTAGTCATTTGAGTTTGGTTTGGTCATCTGCAGGAAAATGAGTTTCTCATCAAGTGAACAGCAGCACATCCAGTATTGTGCGCGCACTGTGGAGCAGGAGAACAGAACAACAAACACTGTTGGTAAGGCAACCAGGAAAAGATCAAAGAGTGAAGTTAAATATAAAGGAGAACTACCAAGCATGTGCACACCGAGCAGGTTGTAGCTGCATCCTGGACCAGAGTTTCCAAAGGGAAACAGTCACAGATTCACACAGTTCACAGAAGATGCTCCGCTGTTCGTCTTAACAGCACTTTATTTTTTCAATAATTCCAATATGCCCGTTCCTCAATAAGAACATAGAGATCCGCATATCACTGGTTTGAACATATTGCTGTGCGAAATCAGAAACTATTAGGAAATACGGTGGGCTCCCTGGAAGGTAGAAGATCTTGCGATAAAGTTTCCCTCAAAAAGATCCAGCTGGGAATATTGTTTAAGGCTTTTTTCGTAGTCTTACCTAAGTCAGATATACAAAATATAATGGTCAGTTTAGTTTCGAAAGAAGCTGTTTTGGGAGAGGACGTATATAAACTGTCCGCAGTCCTTTGTCGTGTCTACAGTTAAATGTGCTTACTCGAACTCTGGATCGCTGTCTAGCCTAATGTTACACAATGAATCGAAATACTGTATTCTGTGCGTCAGCTATATAATTTATATTCACTTGCTCACCAAATACATGTCTCAATTTTAGTGCCCTCTGTCTCTGTCAAATACAAGCTTTACACACATAGGTTTACACACATGTAATGTTTACCTACTTGCCTGTCACCAAATTCATGCAATGGCAACGCTTTAAATTTCGAAGATTATTTTGTACATGTCGCATGTATTGTGCCCCTAATGTCATGGCTGCACTATTCCTTGTGTTGTGATTTAAACTAATAAAAAAATATATGGGCTTTTTTCTCAAGTGTGTGAGTTTGATGAAGAAAATGTTTTTGTACATTATTTCTTTTATATTTACCCGGTGGAGTTGAGCAATCAGTGCTCAACATCAACAGCATGGGTTAGATTCCCTATGAGCACACATACTGCAATACTGAGGCTCCCCCACAGAGTGACTCAACGCAGTGATAGAGTCGTAGTTCTCTATACCGCCACTAGATGGCAGTACGCCTCAATTAATATTGCTGCAATAACGACGTTATAACGTTTCCGGAAGAACGTCATTATTATGCGCCACGAGACATTACACATTGCGTAGCTACAAGTAACATTGTTGAACACGGTTAGCAAAATTTCAGAGGTTTCTTTGAAGTGTACGGTGTTTTATTTAGATCATCCGGCTAACTAAAAAGTCCCAATCATGGCTATGCAAGCAGCGAAGCGCGCGAATGTAAGTCCTGTTTTGTTTGCGAAATGTCTGGTTCTGCGATCTAACTTCGTGATGTTTTGCTAGCCGTAGAAAGGTAGTTAACAGGCTAGCTAGCGTTAGCTCAGCTGAGGATACGTCGATACAGTGGACGTTTGGCCAGGTTAGCTATCTATCTGTAGCGCCACTTGGACAATAAGGTACAGCGGACTATTTCCAGATTACAAAGGAGTGTTAGTTTTTGATGTATCATATGATGTCCATTTGCTAGCTTGCTGGCTATCTACGTTAGCTTGAATCGGTAGAACCGTCTGATACAAACAACGAAGCTACAACCCTCTTAGTTTACCATTTGTGTGGTATTTTAAAACATTTTTCTTAAGGTTTCCTAAAACCCATCACAAGAAAGTTTTGGATGGGGAGATGTAGTCCTGACGTGTAGGTACAACTCCGTTTGGTATGTCAATCTAGTCTTATTTTACAAGCAAATTGTGTTTTCTCTCTCCTGCAGATTCGCTTGCCTCCGGAGGTGAACAGAATATTATACATACGTAACCTTCCATACAAGATCACAGCAGAAGAAATGTATGATATCTTTGGGAAATATGGGCCTATTCGTCAAATCAGAGTGTAAGTTCCACATCATGATCTGAACTCAAGCAATGGCTTTGATGACCAGATACTTTCTCTTTTCAATATAGTTTTGAAAGATGTGTCTCTTATGTGATGTTATTGTTTACTATTTGTTGCTTAGTTATGCTTATATATTCCCATAATTCACAAGTGCAAATTAATCAGAACACGTTTCTGGAACACCTGGTCGGTTTTCTTGGTATATTCATGGTTGATGAATGTCCTGGTACAGTGGGTCCAAAAATCATGGAACGAACTCCTTGGTTGTTTGTTCCACTGTTCATGCTGACCGATCTGTAAGATGTGTAATCAGGATAGACCACAAGCTAAGAGCATTTTGTTGGTCGAGCGATATGGGTGTTTTTTCCCTCATGTTGTACAACAATTTAATATATATAAATGACATCTCTGATCTTAAATGAACTTTGCACTTATTATATTGCACAGTATTATATACAGTACGAATATGAAATATCAACCTAAAGCCCACATGCAATAAATTTTTTTTCCTATGCTCATTTTCAACTTGGCACTTAATTTCTTAACAAATGTGTCTGTAGTGCATACCTTTTGTGTGTGTTTGTATTTATGTAGTTGTGTTTTTATGAATTTGGTTTGCGCTTGCAGTGGGAACACACCAGAGACCAGAGGGACAGCCTATGTAGTGTATGAGGACATCTTTGATGCCAAAAATGCCTGTGACCACCTCTCTGGATTCAACGTTTGCAACAGATACTTGGTGGTTTTGTACTACAATGCAAACAGAGTAAGTTTAAGGTTCCTCTGTTACCATGTTTTCATTCCTGCTGTTTGAGGTACTAAAGTTCTAGTGTGTGTCTGCTGGGTATTTTTCATTTCTAGATTCATGTGAATTGGCTCATTTTGATGGTCCCTGTTTTGTTTTTCTCCTTTTCAGGCATTCCAGAAAATGGACACAAAGAAAAAGGAAGAGCAGCTGAAATTATTGAAAGAGAAATATGGCATAAATACAGACCCTCCCAAGTAGTTGGCTTTAGCTTATTTTTTTAGCAATAAAAAAAGATGAAAATAAACCCCTTGTTTTGTACAGTTCACTATCCATCGTGTGCGTTAACCATTGTGCTGGTGAAGTGTTCCTTGCCTGCTGTTAATCTTGAGTAATGACATATCATATTTACATGATTATTGGGCATATTTAACCTAAATGTTTCATTATTAAATGGCTGTTTTATAGTAAACAAATTTGTTGTTAATTGAATGTGTCTGGTTTTCCACTGAGCATCATCTGTTCATTGTAATGTTGCACCGTATTTTTAGAAATAGAACTACATTTCTACTTTATAGGTAGTAGCTAGGGGCAGTCATGGCCTGGCGGTTAGGGAACTGGTCTTTTGACCAGAGTGTTGTGGGTTCGATTCCCAGACCTGAGGCCATGACTGAGGTGCCCCTAAGCAAGGCCCTTAACCCTCAATTGCTCACTTGTATAAAAATTAGATAAAAATGTAAGTCGCTCTGGGTAAGGGTGTCTGCCAAATGCCCTAAAATGTACTGGCTGACTTCAAACCTAAAATTTGTGCTAGTGATTTAATGTTTTTACAACCGCATCTCTGCCTTTGGAGAAGACTATAATCTACAAAGGTTACATATAAACGAGGTGTCTCAGATCATGCTATTATTACCACCAGTACTTATTTCCAACAATAACACTAATCATTTGAAACCTTAATTACAGATCTCATTATTTTACTCAAAAATAAAACTCCGAATGAATAACCGGTCAAGAACTACTTTTAGGTGGCTGGTTTCCAAAGCACCTCACAATCAACGATAATAACACCCAGATGGCACCTAGCGCCTCTCACGGGCCTCATGCAGGACCTTTCTGCCTCAGGGCTGCAAGTGACTGGCGCTGAAGCTGAAGTTGGACTCGCAGTTTTAGATTTAGCAGATGTTCCCTGGACAACGTTAGTTTATTTGCACATACATGTTGACATAAATCCCTGGTCCACTAGGATCGTGGCGCAACGGCGTCCACGTCTTAATTTGAGGCGGTTGCGTTGTGGCGTAAATTGGGGCTGTAACTAATTGAAGTGTTGCACGTAGCTGGGTTCACCAGCGCGTATTTGTAGACTGGGACTTTAAGGTAAGTAATTTTCGCAATGTAAGTGTTGCATTCTGCGCTTGCACACGATATATATATATTTTTTATATGTACAATTTGTGTTAAACCGGACAACGTTGATCTGTAACTAACCAATGTGCGCACTGACTAGCTAATATTAGCTAACAACTGACTAGCTAATAAAAATTGAATTCGACGAATGTCTTCACAACTCCACCGTGTCCTTTTCCTAGTTATCAATTAATTTTGTGTATACCAGTTTTAATAGGTGTTTAATGTGTTAGCTGAAGCTGCCAGTATCGCCACTTTCCAAACCGTCTCCATTTAGCTAAGGTGAGCCGTGCTAGCGGGAGCCATGTGCAGGTCCGACCATCTCGACAAGTTAGTTCGTGTTTGGACTGGAAATGGGTGACAATTGTAGGATTATACATTTGTGTTTGGTAGTGTGATCAAGTGTTTTGCCTGGTATTACTACTGCGTCTTAATAAAAAGATCACAACTCTGAAGTAAAAAGTTTGTAAAGTCCCCCCTCCCCCCTCTCTCTCTCCAGATATATGACATGTCATCGAATCTGGCGCCAGGTTCAAGGGCAGGACAGAGAAGTGGATATGTGAGTATTTGAAGACTTGTACATGATGTAGCTATCCGTGAATATACTAGGTATTGGGTTCACCTGCTCTAGTGATCTTTGGTGTTTATAGAATGCTTTACCTGGGGGAGTAAATTTGTAATCTGAGAAGTACAAGGAACATTTCTGGCCTGTCGGGTGAGGCATGTGTGGAAAAAAATGTATTTTGCCATTGAATAGAGTTCATTGGGTACAGAGGGACAGCTGTATTTTAATTAGCCTTGTCAAACAGTGTTTACCAAGTGTGAGGTGAAGGTTGTATTCTTCCCTCCTTAAACAAAGCAGCACACATTTACCCTTTTGGTGGCTAACAGCATTTTGTGGTTCTGTTTCTTTTCTGGTGTGCTTGGCATTCATTGATATGGTGAATTAATTAGTTAAGAAGACTGTAGTCAGACCCTGCCATTTGTAGATATTTTGCAACTCCTAGGAGAGAAAGCAGTGAGCAGTTACAACTGTGTCAAGCTGGTTTTCACATGTGAAGTACATTCCAACTTGTGGTGCTGTTTAGCTTCCAGTTTGCTGATTGGAGTATGAGTTTAAGCAAGGCTTGCGGAGAGAAATCAAATAACAGCTCATCCCTTCTTTGAATAATGACTCGGATGTACAGTAATGCTGATGGTACATGCAATGATTTCAGTTGTAGTTTAGGCTCCTTGCTTGGAAGTTAGGTTATTTTTAATAAACTCCAACCTGTACATAATCTCTATATGGAGATATGGATTCTATGAATGTGGCCCCAAGAGTTAGGTTCAATATGATGCACAACATGTGCACCTAAGATGAATGAATGTTCGATTTATGGAGAAAAAAGATGAATAGATATTATGAATATATCCAAGTAGGATTGTTTTGTTTTTATAGAGGACTGTTAAATGTTCACCTTCATGTAGACACGAAACAGCTGTGTTGCTCGCTAACAAGTTCCTTACTTATGCTATGGTATTCAGTATACATTTTTTTAGTACTTTAATAGAGATTAGATGTCATGTGGTTTACACATTTTGATGCTCCATGGACAATTTTTTTCCAAAACAGACCAACAATTGTCTCTAATGACACGCCTTAATTGTTTCCTTGCTGTATCATTATGGACCTGATATCAACCCAGTTTTATATTGTGCTGTGTCCACTAACAAATAGCATATGTCTTGAGTTGCCTTGTATTGGGTATGCATTATCATGCTGAACTAAAACTGGTCATTTCTTTAGTGTTATTTAGTAACCATGGCTGAAACGGATAAATCAGTAGTTCATGGTGGCTTTTCTAATTACATGTAGAGTAGTTTGCATCAGATATTGGGTTTGTGTCCTTCTGTGCAGATTTAATGAATAGTCCAAGTCCATTATTTCTGTTGAATTTCATGTAGAGTCCTTTTCCAAGATGGCCTGAACAATTAAACATCAATGAGAGTCACTCCAGACCCAAATCCTGTACATTTTCTATATGTTGGCTAATCCTTTGTTTTCTTTGCAGATACCCACACCTTTCATCACAGACAATCTCATGAATGTGGAAGCTTGAATCCTGAAAAACAACATAATGTGTTCAATTCCCGGTCTCCCGTTACCTGGTTCACGTGTGTCCGTGCTCATTACCAGAGTAAACCTGAATCCTCTCTGTGTTCTGGTAGAATTTTGGGGAAATTTTGACCAAGACCGCAGACTTTCATATCAGCGAATGAAAAAAGAGATTCAGTACCCCAAAGTGGTATTTAATGAGACTGAAGGGAATCCTGGTGACTTATGTCTTGTACGTATCTATGAAACATGGTACAGAGCCCGTATAGTGTCGAGAAATGCTAGTGACTACAGTGTCTTTCTCATTGATGAAGGCAGAACACTTCGGGCTTCTACCAGCACTTTGGCTTGGGGCCAAACAGACTTTTTCTATCTGCCTCCTGAAGTTGAATTTTGTGTTCTGGCCAATGTCCTACCATTGTCCCCTGAAAATAGATGGTCACCAATGGCCTTGGAATTCCTGAAAACCTTCTGTGGGAGAACGGTCATGGCCTCTGTTCAGGATGTTATAGTACCTCAGCGTACATTTCTGCTTGATATTCCATGCCTGTCTAAGCAAATGTATGAGATGGGATTCGTGAAGAAATTGTCAAATGAAAGGTTCAAAGACTTTGTCACAAAGTCTTTACAAGATTGTAGTGGATCTGTAGAGCCCCAGAAGACAACAGCCCTGAGAAATGAACGAGTTGAAGTCATTGAGCAAACTGAGAAACAGCAGTGGTACATGTACCCAGAGCTGCAGACTGAAACTGTTGAGACTGTGGTTGTTACAGAGGTAACAAATCCCCTTCGTGTCTTTTGTCAGCTGAAGGTTTTCTCACAGGAGCTCAAGAAGTTGACGGATCAGTTAACTCAGCATTTTGAAGGAAGAGTTGGAACTCATTTTGCCAGGGTAGAGAACTTGGGGACTCCTTGTGCATCAAGAGGAAATGATGGGAAATGGTACCGCTCTGTCTTGCAGCAGGTCATGTCCTCCAACAATGTCGCAGAGGTGCTCCATGTGGATTATGGAAAGAAACAGTTTGTTCAAGTGGAGCATGTCCGACCACTTCCTCCTGAATTTTTCAGAATGCCTGTTGTAACTTACGTGTGTTCTCTCCATGGAGTCGTTGACAGGGGAGTTGGCTGGACAGCTCCACAGATTGATTACCTAAAGTCCTTACTGCTCAACAGGACCGTCATTGCCAGATTTGAGTATCAAAGCCTTTCAGAAGGCGTACACTATGTTACACTCTATGGGGATGAAAACACCAACATAAACAGTTTATTTGGATCAAGAGAGAAATGCACAGTAGACCCCAAGTCTCATGGAGATTATACGGTTCAGAAGAGTCCAACTGAAAAATGCCAGATTTCAGTTAAAGCCCATAAAGAATCCACAGATCCAACCAACCTGGGTGATTCGAAAGGGAATAAACCTGTTTTTTTTACAGCATGTCTGTCACCTAACACTTCCCATGTGGCTGTTGTGCAACATGTTGACAGTCCCTCTAAGTTTTGGATTCAGACACAGGAATATGGTGATGAGTTTGACCACCTGATGGTGGCCCTGGGAGAGCTGTACACTGATCCAACCAGTGCTGAGGGATTGATTAGAAAGCCAGTGGTTGGCCTAGTCTGTGTGGCTAAATCTCAAGATGACGTGTTCTATAGAGCTGCTATTTCCAAAGTGGTTAATAAACAAGTTGAGGTTTTCTTCCTTGACTATGGAAACACAGAACTTGTTGATTGTCTAAGTCTTCGTGAGTTGCCTCTTGAGTATCAAAAGCTACCAGCCTTGGCAATAAAATGTGCTCTTTATGGAATTAAACCAAATTGTGAACATTGGGATCAAAAGACAACATCATTCTTTTCAAAAGCTGTTCAAGATAAAGTTCTTAATGTACATGTACTTGCAAAGTCCCAAGACACTCATGTTGTTCAGGTGATGGACCCTTTGTCAGACGGAGAACAGGATTTAACCAAGTTGCTATGCAATGCTGGTTTGGCTGACAGAGCAACTCTTGGAAAAACCCTGAGTAACCCTATTGTCAAACCTTGCTCCAGTGTGATGCAGACTTCTGACATTATCCAGACAAGTGCTGTCTCTCAGTCATCCAGTTCACTTGCAAGACCCAGATCTGCTTTCAAGGAGTACTTATTTCCAATTGGGAGCTTGGTTGAGGTTACTGTGTCTTACATTGAGAGCCCAAATGACTTTTGGTGTCAAAAAGCTAACAACAAAGAAAGCCTGAAATTGCTAATGCAAGACCTCCAGGAATACTATGCAAACTCTGAATTTCATCCCCCTTTGGAAGCAGCCTGTGTTGCTCGTAATCCTGACAATGGGATGTGGTATCGAGGCTTGGTCATCCAAAAGCACCAAACACCACATATGACCGTGCTATTTGTCGATTACGGGCAGACCAAGAAGGTTGCGCTGCATGACCTTCGTCACATTGATCCAGCATTTGTGAAGCTAAAAGGACAAGCGTTCCGGTGCAGCTTATATAACCTGAACCATCCTGCCTCCTGTTTCACATCAGCCTGGAGTCCGGATGCCACCATGCAGTTTCGAGAGTTTGTGGACACTGCCACATCCATGAACATCGACTTGAAGTGCACTGTGTATGCAGTTATGTACAATGCTCAGAAAGTGGTGTTCAACGTGGTTGATCTAGAGACTCCATTCCAAAGTGTTTGCAGTCTTCTTATCCAGAGGGGTTTGGCTGACTGTGCACCATCTAAAAAGGCAGTCCTTCATCCTTTTCACTTGGACTCGTACTATTTCTCCACACATGGCATCAAAACTGGATCTGAGGAAGACGTAAGCATCATCAGTGTGACAAATGTCAATCACTTCTTTTGCCATCTGAGAAGAAATTCTGTGCAAGTTGAAGAACTTGCGACTAAAGTGAATAACATATGCCGCCAGCTTGAGAACATTGAGTGTCCAAAAACTTTTGGAAAGGTTTGCTTTGCAAAATACACAGATGGATTGTGGTATAGAGGACAGATTAAGTCCACAAAGTCTTCTATTGTAGTCTACTTTGTAGATTATGGTGACACTCAAGAAGTTCAGAAAGCAGACCTACTGCCAGTTCCATTTGAGGCTAGTGAAATCATGTCGGTTCCAGTACAGGCAATTGAATGTGGGCTATCTGGCATGCCTGACAATGTCCCAGATGAAGTCAATAACTGGTTTGAGAATTTTGTGATTGATCGCAGCCTCAAAGCATTAGTAGTAGCCAAAGAACAAGACAGTAAACTAATTGTTGAGCTCTATGATGGAACAATTCAGGTGAATGCAGCGATCAAAGAAAAATTTCATGTTGAAAGTGAGAGAAAAGAAATAACCAAAAAGAGATTTCTTGCCAAGGATATGGATGCCTGCAGTAAGCCTCACTATAGAATTGAAAACGGCAGTGATGACAAGGCACCTGGAAAGAAAAAGACTGAAATTGGTGAAGACGGTGTTCAAAGATTTAAAAGAGAGAAAGAACCACAGTGGACTTGTGGACCCTGGAAAACTCAGAACAGTGACGGACTAGTAGCAACCCCAAAGAAATCCCATGATGGAGACACGAGAGGAAAGGTGCAACAAATGGAATCAAATCATCAAGAAGAATCCCATGGTGAATCTACTGAACAAAATGGCCTCCAACCAGCAAACCTTCCTTTGAAAGTTGTGAAACCTGGACAGAAAACGGAAGTGTTCATCTCTCATTGCAACAGTCCTTTGAGTTTCTTTGTCCAGTTAGTATCGGATGAAACTGAAATTTACTCTATGGTGGAAAAGCTGAATAATGACCAAGCAGAGTTTGTGCCCGTTACCTTCAGTGACATTCATGAAGGTGACTTGGTTAGTGCAGTGTTCCCTGATGACAACTGTTGGTATCGCGCAGTTATAAGAAAAGCACCCTGTAATGATATAGTTGGTGTAGAATTCATTGACTTTGGAAACTCTGCAGAAGTTTCAGTCTCAAAAATAGGACGTCTGGACAGATCATTCTTTTTACATCCAAGATATAGCATTCACTGCTCCCTGACTGGAGTGCTTTATGTTGATGATAGTGAAATGACCTCTAGCTTCAAAAAAGAAATGGAAGAAAATGCTGATGGGCTTGTATGTACATTTATCAAACTGTCAGGCTCTGTGTGGGAGGTCAGTCTCGAGGCTCATGGTCTGTTACTCGGATCTTCGTGCTCTAGAGACACTGCAGTTGCAGATGCTCCTAAGAGCCCAGTCACTGAGCAGGAGCCATCTCCCATCAACCCCTGTACATACAAGAGTCCTGACATTTCAAGTGGGCAAATGATTGCTGCATATGCCACGTTCATTAGTGGGCCACATCTCTTCTGGTGTCAGTATGCAGAAACAGAAAATCTGCAAGAAATTTCTGATATAATCCAAAAGGCTGGGAATGCTATGGAGACTAAAGCTTTGAGTGAAGAATTGCTGTCAGTTGGAAGTGGCTGTATTTCTCTTTTTGCTGAGGACGAGTTGTGGTATCGTGCAAAGGTGACTTCCAGAGAACACGATACTCTGTCCGTTCTGTTTGTGGACTATGGAAATGAATCAAAAGTTAAAGTGAGTGAGGTTAGACCATTGCCATCTGAGGTTTCTGATTTTCCTCCTCAGGCATTTGCTTGTCAGCTTGATGGTTTTGATGTTTCAGAGGGCTTTTGGAATGACGGGGCAAACGATCATTTCTTTGAGCTAATCATTGACCGCCTCTTGGAAGTCACAATTTTGAAATTGGGCAGTTCCCATGATGTGGAATCTCCACATTTTGTTAAGCTGGAATGTGATAAACTTGTAATCAATGATGCAATTAAGAGTTTTTGGCATCAGTGCGGTGAGAAGACATCTCTTGAGCTGACAAATGCACTAGTTGAGATGGCTGATGATTTTTCAGTAGTTACTGAAATTGAGTCCTGTGAACATGGATCTGAATCTCTTGGACCAAATGACCTATTTCAGTCAGATACAAAGTGTCTGTCCAGTGATCCTTTTATTTTGACACCTGAGTTACTGCCTCCTAAAGTGGAAGGCACAGTGGCTGGGCAAGCTGAAATGCTGGATGAATCCAATTTTGACATTGGCATGGTATCTTCTCAAGATGATGTTGAATTAGAAAACATAAAAGTATCGATTGTAGATGAGTTGGAGTTAAAAGCCAGTGAAAACCATGAACATGATGATAAAAACACAGAGGTGAAAGATTCAAATGTAGATGTTGGCTCAGACATTTGTGCCAATCAACCAGCAGATGTGGTAAGAGAATGTTTATTGGATGGCTCAGGAGAAGCCTCTCAGTATCCACAAGCAGATCTACCCCAGAATAATGAAAGAAAGGAGATCAGCAAACCTTTGAGTGACATTGACAAGGATGCAATGGCTACTTTGCCACAAGAGGAGCAGCCTTGTGAATTTGATGAAAATGTATACACGTGCACACAGATGGATTCACCTATTTCAGAACTTGAAAAAGACCTTCATGAGACCATTAAATCAGGTATGTCACAAACACAAAGGGAATTCTGATTCTAAAATTTGTAAATGCATAACATTATTCATGTACATGCAAAAACAAATGCTCTTTTCTTAAGACTTGGGACAACTAAGGAGGCCCGCACAAAGGAGTCCTGTTGGATCCGAATGTGTGGTCCGGTCCTATGCACATGCAAATTGGTGTCGTGCACAAATTTTAAAGCTTTATGACGATTCTACCTTAGTAAGTACATCTCTGTTTTGAATTCATTCATGTAAGTGACGGTCCTGTGCAGTTGTTAGTTAAATTTAACTCTATAATGTTTGTCCTCTATGCTCACAGGTGCTGCTTTTGGAGCATGATTCTGAGATGCTGGTTGATCCAGTTAATATCTTTGAAATTGTACCAGAGAAAACAGTAGAGGTAGGAAGCATCACTTGATGCTGTCTTTAAAGTCGGAGTACATCAGTCACATTAGTGTCCGTGATCTGCGAACGCTGTAACTTGTTCCAAAATTGACGGAAGACGGTTTGTGTTTTAAACAATGGTAGAGTGTTGGATTTTAGTGGAGTCCCAATTGACTCCACTGTAGAAAAATGTTGGGTGTTTGACTAGCTTTTTTTCCTGAACATACATGCTTACACTGAGTCTACTTGGAAACTTTGTATTTATGGTAAATGTATTATTACTTCAGGATTTAGTATATTTAGTCTTTTTAAAAGGTTAGGCTTTTTAATCATCACTATTATAAAAACTAAATTTTAATTTACTCAAGTATGTTTTGCAAGACAATTTACACTTCAGTTATTTAATACTGCAAAAAAAATCCTCAAACACTACCAATCTCATGTTTGTTTTAGAATTTTAGTATAGCAATTTCTGCCAATGTGTTTCAACACTTATGGTACCATAAACAGTTTGAATACAGTGACATTATGCAATGCTCCAATAAACATAATGTTCTTGTGTTCATCTCACAGTTTTACATGATTAAGTGGTGAGGTAAAATGATGAAAGCAGATGTGAGTAAAGAGTGAGATTTGTGAGGCAGACACCAAAACCTTTTACTACACCCAAATCTAAATGATGATTACTATCTCTGAGAGCTGCTTGGGCTTGATGATGTGTTTACCAGGTCTGGGTAGTATTCATTTATTAGTTCTGTTTTAAATGCCTGTAGATAAAATTTCCCATTTGATGACACAATCTTTTAGAAAGTCACTTAGAATTTGGACAGAAGTTTTACATCTTTTTTTTTTTTTCTGAAGGTCAAAGTGCAAGATTGATATGTGAATCATCAAATATGTGAATCTCACCTAGTTTTAATTTAGAATAAAACTGCGTTTGGGTGTGGGTGAATTTGGGTGGGGTTGTAGAGTTGATTACAAGTTTATTCATTTACCGTGATTGTAATTGCAGGTCTCATGTGGTGCAGATTCTAAAAGGTCAGAAGGTACGTTCTCTATTGAATCAAGTTAATGGTTCTTGTAAAGGTTTTAATGCCATGACAATATGAGGACCGCTATAAAAAATTATTATTGTTGCTGCTGTTAAAAAAAATATTTTAAAAAAGTTAAATAAAATAAACTGACTCTTCAGATTAAACTGTATAAATAAATTATTTCACAAAGTCATGAAGTCAAACATGTTAAGAGCACTCATGTAAGAACATTCATGACTGGAATGGATGGTTATCTTGTAGAAGACATGATGTTTGATGGAAGAACCCCTGCCGTTGGCCCTGTGAATACTCTTCCAAAGGTAAATGTACTGTCTAATGGCAGGAGAATGACATGAAAACAAATTAAATGCCAGACTGATGCCAGAGTAATGATTTTAATGATGATCAATTTCATGACACTTCATATTAGGCTGATGAAACTGAGGCTGGGGTCAGATTTTCCTCTTCAGAATCTTCTGGTAAGAGACCATCTTAATTTCAAAGGTCTCATCAGGTTTGCATCAGCTGTGCAGTCAAACTCATCTGGGGTTCTAGAAGGTAGATTCAAAGAAATGGCATTGATGCAGTATTGGCATTTAAAATGCCTTGCCACCGGAGACATCCTTAAACTTGATGATTCTGATGGTCAGGAGACAAATGACCAGTTTGACTAATAACTGTGGCCCAGCTGCTGCATACTTGCATATAAATGTGAAGGAGTTTCCAGGTGAGTACCTTCAGTACTGTAGTAAAAGATGTAGAGTGATGAAAAATTATAGTGAAGTGCCCAAGGTTTACACAGACAGACAAGGTGTTTTGGACAGGGGTCTTTCATCAGCTGTGCAAGCAAAGTGCTCCTGAAGTTCTAGATGGAGGAACCAGTTTTTAGTTGAATTCATTCTTACAGATGTATTAAAATCCATTTTAAATAGATAATGGTGGAGAGGTGGTTACAGAGTCGTCGTCAGATCTGGACATTTCCGTTGAGGAACAGGTAAATTGGTTTTGAGGTTTTAATTAATACATTTATTTACTTTGCTCTTACTTTGTTGTTTGCTTGATCTGTCCTTAGATTCATGCCTAATTATACTAGCACAGGGATAAGTTCAAAGAAGACAGCAGAACACTTGTGCACATTGCTGTAAACGAGTGAACTACTAAATGCTTTAAATGGGATGTAAATGAGGGCCAGAGCATGCAGTCCAGTTGAGCATCATGAATGATTGGAATGTTTCTTCTCCACACCACTGCAGCCTGAAGACCATGAGAACTCCTGTTCTGGTGATCTAGAAGCAGAGTCTGAGCGTGAGTGATCTTGGTTGATTATCCTGCTTCAATAGTGAAATGATGATACCCATGCAAGTCTGTTCTGTCTTATTCAACAGTACCTTTACATGAAGATATGAACGGACCCTCAAATTCCAGAACACGTGCTCTTGAAACGGCAAGCCTAACTATCCTCCCTGGATTCAAATAACGTGTACATTTTCTGAAAGACCAATTACAACAATGTCTAATGACAATATTTCTTCTGCAGAGTGAAATGTTTAATGAGGTTATATCAGTGGAGCAAGAAGGTGAGTAAAGCACTTAGAATTATATTTTAAATATTTTCTTAGTTTGTATTAAACCAGAGCATGGTGGTATTTTTTCATGAATCAGTCAGGACTTCAGCACCCAGTTAGATTTATTAATTGAACTGCGGAGTTAAGCATTACAATTCTGAGGTAGCAATAATGTGCTGTTACCCTCTCCCATCCCCAAAATGTAACTGGCTTCTTCTCATCTTCCTGTGCAGATCCTGCCTTGGCCGCGGAGCCCGGAGTGGATCCCGCCTTGGCCGCGGAGCCCGGAGTGGATCCCGCCTTGGCCGCGGAGCCCGGAGTGGATCCCGCCTTGGCCGCGGAGCCCGGAGTGGATCCCGCCTTGGCCGCGGAGCCCGGAGCGGATCCCGCCTTGGCCGCGGAGCCCGGAGCGGATCCCGCCTTGGCCGCGGAGCCCGGAGCGGATCCCGCCTTGGCCGCGGAGCCCGGAGCGGATCCCGCCTTGGCCGCGGAGCCCGGAGCGGATCCCGCCTTGGCCGCGGAGCCCGGAGCGGATCCCGCCTTGGCCGCGGAGCCCGGAGCGGATCCCGCCTTGGCCGCGGAGCCCGGAGCGGATCCCGCCTTGGCCGCAGAGCCTGGAGCGGATCCCGCCTTGGCCGCTGAGCCCACTTTGGCCGCAGAGCCCGGAGCGGATCCCACCTTGGCCGCGGAGCCCAGAACAGATCCTGCCTTGGCCGCGGAGCCCGGAACGGACCCAGAACAGTGCTTCAATTTTGCTTTGAATGTCCTGGTAAATCAAAATGCCTAGTCTGTATTTTGGGAATTGCACTTGCGGTCTGTTTTTAGCCAAATTGGTGTGTGTATCTATCATTAGATCATTAATGAGGATGCTGAGGAGAGTCCACCACAAGAGAAGCAAACAGGTGGTTATTTTATTTTATTTTTATATTGATATCTCGCTGTTTGTTTTTTCTTACATAAGGCCTGATCTTTTACATTGCTAAATGTTGTTGGGTTACATTAGATCAAAGCAGTAAGACAAGTGAGGGGACACACGAGCTGTTGAAGTCTCTTGCCGTGACGCCTCTGGATCAGGTTTATTTATTCATAATCTTAATTCCTCAATCATAATACTTCAATAGAGACACATAAGAGGGCGCACGCTTAGTCAATGCTGAAGCCTCATCTTCAATGTGTTTATAGGTCCAGGATGTGGAAGCTGAGGGTGATCCTTATCAGGGAGACTTGACTGATAAAGTTAATGGCAAGTTATTTAGATGAACCTATATTAGTTTGTGCCGTTCTGCAACAATTTATGGTGTCCAGGGTGTGGTGGATCTGTCCAGTATGCTGTGCGAACTGTAAAACGTTCTGCATCCAGTCAATGTGACCTTCATGTCTTCCTGATATACAGAAGATCTGGTCAATCTTGCAAGCGATTCTGAACTGGAGTCAGATACTGCGTCTGATGATACGGTATTTAACTTGTGTTGCTACTCTTGGAAATTTCATACTAAATTTAAAACACAATACTATGATATACTTGGAATATTTGCATGCTGTGTTCACTATTATCTTAGCTTCAAGGAGATACTGTGGAGGCCAACCCTCTTCCTGCTGTGGAGGAAGCTTGTGGTGAGTAATCACATTGTGGTGAATCATAAAATTAACAGAAAATGGTGGGTAGTACCTTGAGGCTATTTTAATATGCGATGTTGAGCATCACTAATGACATGGAGTGTTGAGTGCCAGATGTGCATTATGCCATTAAATGTCTCACCTGTGAAGGCTCACCTGTCAAGCCATCAACATTTGAACACCATGACTCGAGTGAGCTAGATTTCCCAGTAACTCATCTGACCCTGAAAGTGGAGGACAGATCTGATGAAGATGTGATTTTGTAAAAGTGTGGCAGGGGTCATCGACACAGGCAAGTGACCCACCCAGGTGCTGAGAAGTAGCTACAGCTGTTCATGACGCATGGCTGTACGTTTGAAAACGGGCCTCTGAAGTTCAGCTGCCAATTTGTTTTTTTTTCTTGTATTGAATTCTTGAGCATTTTTCAGTGACGTCTGTTCTCACATCCTTTGTTTTGAAGCTTAAAATTTAGCATCTCACTTAACAGTTGTAGCTGTTTTATCATTTCAGAATTGCAAATGAAAACTAGACTGAATGTTTTCTTGCTCTTTGTTTTTCTGTCATGGTTCCTTCTTGTTCTGAGTATTTCGGTGTATTTACCAAAACAACCTTAATTTACACCAGAGATGTTATTTCATTGTTTCACATAGGTCGAGTTTAAAGTTGTCTCCTAGTATTACATGTTCTGAAAAGAAAACAATGGGATTTTTGTTTGTGTAAAATAAACAAACCTTTTCCTAATTTTTTTTTTAGCCGGTTGCATTATATTATCAAAATGAACAAATAGTCAGTGTTTCACTATTGTGTCTAGTGAATTGCTGTCAGCCAGAACTCCCATGAAAAAGTAGCAAGCGTTAAAGAAAAAAATGGCATTTTTGAGCATTAAAATTTGAATCTCTTTTAATAACAGAATATACATCAACATTTCAGCCTCTGAAAAAACTGTAAAACCCATCACTTTAGTTTCACTAATGGCATCACAAATGAAAAGTAAATTAGTAAATAAATCTTGTGTACAACTGAAAATCAGGCTTATGGAAGGAACCCAACCCACGATTAACTGTTGGAGGTACAGAAGACCGCAAAATAGTTCTACGCTAACCATTGCGGTACCGTGAGTGCACCATAGTGTGATATTAAATGGAAATAACACTTGTTTCTTTATATAAAAAGGCAGTGCTACAGCAACAAGGCATGTCACGGTGATGCAATAAAATACACTCCACCCACTTCATTAAACACCTACCTTTTAATTCTAAGTTTATTGGCCACTTTATTAGGCACATCTGGCCTAAAGGTGTATTGGAGAGCAGTCAACACCACTGTTTGACAACTGCAGACTGGATATTGTGTAGATGCCAGTTTCAGCAAAGGTATAACAGCAGTAAGTGATTCCTGGGATCAGGTACTGGCCATTGGTGGAGTTTAGATATGGTTAGCACATTGGCAAATAGGCTAAACTTGCATCTACATGGTGTGTATTGCATGCTTCCAATAAAAATGTTAAACTTTAAAACATATTGCACAGACTTATTGTAACAAGATCCTTTTATAATTAAATCATTGAGCTAATTAGACAAGATGGTGGCGCTATATATATATATATATATATATATATATGATAAGTAGCTTGCAAACAAATTACGTGGCTACCATGAATGTCAATCAAAATATAACCGTCAGTGTAGATGGGCGATTCATCTACTACTTTTTAATGTCACACGATCGATGTAATGAGCACCCCTGCTGTAGTGTCTGGAAACCGCTGCAGTTTGGACTGCTAGAAGGCTCTTTCCACATCACATGCACTGTAGGCATGTGAAGTACCTCATCTCGTAACGTACAAGTGACGTGACTTGTGGGAATGACTGGAATGTATGACACTAATATCCAGGCTGTGTGTGTGTGTACTGCAAAGTTCATCTATTATATCCAAGGTTTGATTCCAGTCCTTGAACCTCAAACTGCAGGGTTGTTCAAGTCCAGATGATCCACTGTCCTGCGAGGTTTAGTTCCAATCCTAACGTAACATCTGGATCCAGTTAATCAAAGCCTCCAGTCACAGTGAACAGTGGAGCCAGGTATGAGAAATGAAAACTGCTCACGGTCTGTAGGAGCAGAGCTGGACACCTGATCAGGTTCAATGTAGGGCCAGCATTATGATTCCAGATATAAACAAATATAAAATCTCAAATTGAGCTGCTGTTGACTTTAGTAATAACATTTTAGATTGATGCCTGAAGTGTAGTGATATTGCTGCCTTGAATCAGGTTGTCGTCTTTTCCATCAATTAAATGATCCCATTGATTGAAGCCTCTGTCTAAATCTGTCAAACAAGATGTCTCATTAGTTTATTGCTAAGGTCGCTGCTTAGTAACTCCATAAAATTCTGAAATCGATAAGTATGAATTAATGAAATGCATAAGAGGCGAGTCAATGATACAAATTTGCAAACCATCAGTACATGAACTTCAGTTTAAAGCCAAATATGCATAGGTTTAAAACAAAAACCTAAAAATGGTTTAACTTACGCAAGTGTCGTTGAAGGAATGCTAACGAAGCTCTGTTGCACAGATCCATTGCTACATGAGGATCTATTTCTCCTTTAAGCTTCAAAATTTTCCCAACCCAGTTACCGGTCATGAATGTGAAATCAGGAAAGCTCTGATGGACGCTTCCCCTACCAAGAGAAATTGTTTAAAGCCCTTTTTAAAATTCTCATTGTACACTTGGACTATTCTACATGCCGGTTTCATGCAAAGTATTAGGGAAAACATAACTGACCTGATGGTTATCATTTTCCTTGGAATAATTTCGGAGTCTAACTTTTTCATTCGAGCGACATTCCCTGCCCACTGGAACTTGTCAGAGTTTATAAAAAAAAGAGGCTGTTTCACACTTGGAAAAATCTCATCACTGAGAGGGAACATCCAGGTATCCAATGCAACACCACAACTGAGGAGAAAATTACAATTACAAGCTCCTCAAACCAGTTTTTGAAATAAATGTCAAACTGTTAAATAAAACTGATCTGAAACTGAATGCCTGAATGGCACTATAAGCTTACAACACGTACCTGAACTTGACTTCCTTGTACAAGCACTCAATCACTGTTGCCCCACCAAAGGAATGTCCTATAGCTGCTATTCTACACAAGTCCATGCAATTCTGGCAAGGAACAGGAAGGGTGTAAGTTGTAGTTTGTACCAATTGGTGGGGGGCTTCTGATAATTGTAGATAATTGTCTTTACAACTGGACTTCAATTGCAGCGGATTCCTTTTACTGTTATATTCACCTTCAATGCTGACCAGTCAAACTGAGAAACTAAGACGTTTTCCACAGACTTTCCTGAGTTGATCTCAATAAGAAGCTCCAAAGCTCTGATGCACTCATCCGCTCTTTGTTTAACCTAAAACACATTACACAAACACAGTTCACACAGTTGTAATAAGCGGAGTTTAGGAATATCAACACTCCTTTGTAGTTTCTGATGACAGACACTGCAAGTTGGGGAATATTGTGTGGTTTAGTTGTTCTGCAAGAACGGAAGGATGGTGGATCTCACTTGCTTGTTTCTCAGAGGGAATTCGCTCTCTCCAGGTTTCAGTGGTCTGTAATACATCCACTGCTCCTCCAGATTATCGGAGACAGGCTGAAAAGTTTGGTGTGATGGAGGAGTATTTTTTCCTGTCTTCTCTTTGAAGTAGTATGTGGCACATGCTGACTCGTCCCTGAGGAAAGAGAAGGAAAAACACATTTTAATACATTTATTACGCTTTTAACTGGTCAAGGACTCACTATAGGATAAAAACAGGAGCAAATATGCTTTGTTTGTTTGTGTAGCTGTAACAAAATCTCTGTTCATGAGTAACTGTAACTTGGTACTGTTACAAATCAACCTTTTTTTATATCGGTGAAATATATTTCTATGATTGATGTATAATGTATGTCTGTCAGTCCCATAGATTAGCCAGATGTGACAGTGCCACACAACAGGTTGTTTTGCAGGTGTCCTTTTGTGTTGTCAGATCTATTAACAGTATACTGTTGCCTCTAGCCCAAGCTACGCACACACAGTTACAGAGACTGTGTGTTCAAATTCTGGTTCAAAGGGCGAACCTGTGTTCCACGGCAGCAACAATGAAGCCCTGTGAGGCCAGCTCAACGCATATGGCTGAATACAACGTCCTGCAAAACACAGCACACACGACCACGGGCAGAATGCAGGACATTGATTTATGACTTAAATCACGATAATATTGTAATAATAATTGTGTTAAAATTATCCCGTTAAAAGCTTTTGAATGAACATTACCTGAAAGCTCCCAGACCATGGGAAAAGATAATTAAGGGATATTTGCCATCTGCTTTGAAAGGTGCGTTCCATGTAGCCGGGATTTTAAATGAACCTTTCCAGAGGGGGAAATAAAAGCAAACTTTTACACAACTATCATACTTAAATGCCTAATGTGTGCCATTTATAAATACAGTTTAAACTATTTTAAAATACATTTATGTATACATTTCTACTTTAAACATTTAAAATACTCCATGTACAAGGCAACTAATGCTACACAAATAACCAGTCACTGAACTTACCAAAGAGGTAGTTAAAAGTTCCTTCACTCAGCACTCGGTTCATTTTCATGAAGTCTGCAAGGCCATTGAAGTATTCTCTGCATGGAACCCAGGCTGGCCTGACAGAATCCGTCGACATTTGGCATGGATAGTACAGTCGTAAAAAAGTGCCCTGTGAATCAATAGACTACTGGTTAGACAAATGGATGAAATTAGATTTTAAGAAGCTCTCTATGATGCACAGTCCAAAGAGGGGGGTATATCACAAAGGCCAATTGAGTCAAACAATGGGGCTGAACACCAACGTCCCAGGCAACGCTAAGTCAAAGGTCAAAGTTCATAGTAGCTCACAATGTGTTTTTAGAAATGGCCACAAATACAAAAGTTCTTTCATGTTTATCTCTTTGTCTCCAATTCTTGTTCAAATAACTTTAACGACATCAGTTTCACAATTATAGATCATAAAATAATAAAATAGATCATATCAGCACATTACTACTGGTTTGGTACAATATTGTACTGCCAACACAGATTTGAGGCAACTCATTTGTTCAGAACTATGGCTCTTGGCAGGACAGGCCTTAAGGCATCCATTAAACAGCAGACGCTGCTCTTTTACCTGTATTGTGTGGCCAGCCATTAAATCAGTGCAACCCACTTCGTGTGGTCCTTTTCCAGAGGGTATCCCCAAATTATGACGGCTTGAATTCCCCATCGCAACAGAAGCCCGGTAGTTCCACTGGTACCGCAGACCTGTCAGGCGCACATTTCATGAGATACAAGAGTTTTGACGCATGCGTGTCACCGGTGATTAGAGTGTTTCCACGAGAAAGAACTTGAAATACGTATTTCCGCTTTTCCAGGACGTGGCGTCGAAATCCACTGGAAAAACACGACTGTTTGTGTACATACATAGTGTTTCCTGTCACGTTATCATTGTTATTTCGATGCATTCTTACGTATTTTAAGTAGCGTCTGTGTAGAAAACACGGTAATTGCGACACCACATTTTCAATTAGGCTAATGTTCCTATTGGTTTAAGTCAACAAGAGGCATACATACTGCACTATATAATTATTATATATAATATTTGATCTATTGTAAATTGTCAAGTTTTCTAAAAAACTTGATCATAGGTAAATTCATAACGATCTTCATAATGGTTTATTTGTCATAAGTTCCACTCCAACTGTAACATCGATTTATTCACTTGTGATAATTACTTTTTTACTCTACTTCGTTGGACTAACTGGCGTTTTGAACACTGATGAGGTGGCCAAAAAGTGTGGTGTAGTAGTGCTGTGCAGGTCATATTCTGGAGTGGATTACCCACCCGCAAAAGAGGAAACCCACGCTTATATTCGTCTATGTTAAATGGGTTAACCAGAGGACTGACGCCTGTAGTTAAAGGAATTTTAACACAACCGCGATTAACCAGGTGTTCACACACCCGATTAAATAACCCAACACCTGACCCACGGCTCACGTTGTGCTTATTTTGAAGTGGCGACTTAAATTAACTTGCTAGGCGGCTTAATGTAATCCTAACCGATAATCACGGGGAACTGTGGATAATATCACACAGGACTGAGAGGAAGCACCACTCTCCAACCAGTTTAGAAGAGACACGGCAGTTTAGACTGTTTAGTACGGTGCTCTATAGCTAGCATTCTGCCTAAATTTAACAGTGTTTACTATCGGGAGCGCCGTGCAGGCTATCTAGTTGGTTAAATGCAGCTATACATTAAGGTCCTAATAGTTTGTGAGACATGCTGTAATTGAAGGTAAGAAACGTGGCGAAACAGTGCGCGTACAGTCTATGGTGTCAGGACAAATAGCTAAGCGAAGGCATTTCACTACCTGATTTTGCGATTGTCCGCTTATATATCTTCCGGATTAGTAGTACAGATTTACTTGAAGTCAACATAGACTTTAGGTTCTACGCCCAAATCCAAACTCTTGTTCTTCCTACACGACCGACATCTAGCGAGCTGTAATTCTCCGCCGTGCTGTTGTTGCCATTCTGCTCTACTTCCGGGTCGGTTTCTGTACGGTGGCCCCGAAAGTCCCTCGCAAAATAGTCAAAACATAACCTGGTAAGGCAAAGGAAATAACACACAGTTGGCTGAATACATTTATAATGCTATTTATGAAACCTGGTGGCTATTATCTATGTCTGAAGACGATATCAAAACCTTTACACTGTATAACAATCTATATATTTTTAATAGCTTTTAGCTTTTTTCTTTTTAGATCTCAGCATAAAGTAAATACAGTCTACAGAAACAAGCAAAATTGTAAGGTAACAGGTGTAAGAACGATACAGTCCAGTTCATGAGCAGTTCAGGAATTTCCCTCTGGGATCAATAATGTATGTATGTATGTATGTATGTATGTATGTATGTATGTATGTATGTATGTATGTATGTATGTATGTATGTATGTATGTATGTATGTATGTATGTATGTATGTATGTATGTATGTATGTATGTATGTATGTATGTATGTATGTATGTATGTATGTATGTATGTATGTATGTATGTATGTATGTATGTATGTATGTATGTATGTATGTATGTATGTATGTATGTATGTATGTATGTATGTATGTATGTATGTATGTATGTATGTATGTATGTATGTATGTATGTATGTATGTATGTATGTATGTATGTATGTATGTATGTATGTATGTATGTATGTATGTATGTATGTATGTATGTATGTATGTATGTATGTATGTATGTATGTATGTATGTATGTATGTATGTATGTATGTATGTATGTATGTATGTATGTATGTATGTATGTATGTATGTATGTATGTATGTATGTATGTATGTATGTATGTATGTATGTATGTATGTATGTATGTATGTATGTATGTATGTATGTATGTATGTATGTATGTATGTATGTATGTATGTATGTATGTATGTATGTATGTATGTATGTATGTATGTATGTATGTATGTATGTATGTATGTATGTATGTATGTATGTATGTATGTATGTATGTATGTATGTATGTATGTATGTATGTATGTATGTATGTATGTATGTATGTATGTATGTATGTATGTATGTATGTATGTATGTATGTATGTATGTATGTATGTATGTATGTATGTATGTATGTATGTATGTATGTATGTATGTATGTATGTATGTATGTATGTATGTATGTATGTATGTATGTATGTATGTATGTATGTATGTATGTATGTATGTATGTATGTATGTATGTATGTATGTATGTATGTATGTATGTATGTATGTATGTATGTATGTATGTATGTATGTATGTATGTATGTATGTATGTATGTATGTATGTATGTATGTATGTATGTATGTATGTATGTATGTATGTATGTATGTATGTATGTATGTATGTATGTATGTATGTATGTATGTATGTATGTATGTATGTATGTATGTATGTATGTATGTATGTATGTATGTATGTATGTATGTATGTATGTATGTATGTATGTATGTATGTATGTATGTATGTATGTATGTATGTATGTATGTATGTATGTATGTATGTATGTATGTATGTATGTATGTATGTATGTATGTATGTATGTATGTATGTATGTATGTATGTATGTATGTATGTATGTATGTATGTATGTATGTATGTATGTATGTATGTATGTATGTATGTATGTATGTATGTATGTATGTATGTATGTATGTATGTATGTATGTATGTATGTATGTATGTATGTATGTATGTATGTATGTATGTATGTATGTATGTATGTATGTATGTATGTATGTATGTATGTATGTATGTATGTATGTATGTATGTATGTATGTATGTATGTATGTATGTATGTATGTATGTATGTATGTATGTATGTATGTATGTATGTATGTATGTATGTATGTATGTATGTATGTATGTATGTATGTATGTATGTATGTATGTATGTATGTATGTATGTATGTATGTATGTATGTATGTATGTATGTATGTATGTATGTATGTATGTATGTATGTATGTATGTATGTATGTATGTATGTATGTATGTATGTATGTATGTATGTATGTATGTATGTATGTATGTATGTATGTATGTATGTATGTATGTATGTATGTATGTATGTATGTATGTATGTATGTATGTATGTATGTATGTATGTATGTATGTATGTATGTATGTATGTATGTATGTATGTATGTATGTATGTATGTATGTATGTATGTATGTATGTATGTATGTATGTATGTATGTATGTATGTATGTATGTATGTATGTATGTATGTATGTATGTATGTATGTATGTATGTATGTATGTATGTATGTATGTATGTATGTATGTATGTATGTATGTATGTATGTATGTATGTATGTATGTATGTATGTATGTATGTATGTATGTATGTATGTATGTATGTATGTATGTATGTATGTATGTATGTATGTATGTATGTATGTATGTATGTATGTATGTATGTATGTATGTATGTATGTATGTATGTATGTATGTATGTATGTATGTATGTATGTATGTATGTATGTATGTATGTATGTATGTATGTATGTATGTATGTATGTATGTATGTATGTATGTATGTATGTATGTATGTATGTATGTATGTATGTATGTATGTATGTATGTATGTATGTATGTATGTATGTATGTATGTATGTATGTATGTATGTATGTATGTATGTATGTATGTATGTATGTATGTACACCAATGTCTTCCTCCAAATGAATGATCCAGCTACTTATTTTATCATGAGCTGTAACAAATTCATTCAAGTACCTATCCACAGTCATTTTTTATGAGATGATATAAAAATAACTTTGGCCACTTTACCTTATTATACTGGATTAGTCTACTCATGTTGTGGGAGTATGAATAAGTATGAAAGAAGTAGCTTTCCGTACAGCATGTGAGTGATAAGGAGAATCATAGTGCTACAGGAAGCAAGTGTAACCTATACCTCGGTCATAAACTATACACAAGCCTGCGCACAGTCACTTCATGACCTTTCAGATTTCTTAGGGCTGTATCAAAATGGTCAAAGTTCTCTCCCATTTAAGCCAAAGCACCATCTCTGCGTGTGCAGTCAGGATGTCTTTCCCAAGGCTTTTTTGTCTTGCTGCACTGGCTGCTGTGTCAGTGTCTCTTGCAGTGAGTATTAAATTCTATTTACATTTGATGTTTTTGGCTTTTGCACATTTTAAAATGATATCAATGTAACCTCTCTATTTAAAAAAATACTCTCTGTTTTTTTTATCAAGATTCCAGTATCACCTCAAGTGCATGGTAAGTTAAATCGTTTTCAGTTGCACATGTAAATTAACGAAGAGTTCAAGCTATATTCAGGTATTTTCTATTCACAGAGATTGAAGATACACCAAATGACAACCCATTCATTAACCTGGGTAAGCTGATACAACTTCCCATGAATGCTGTATAATGCTTTTCCTATTTTGCATCAATATTTTGTTTATTTTGTTTATTTCTTCTCACAAAGAGGTACAACAAATATTTGAGGATTTCTTATCAATATGGATTTAGCAGCTGTTCAAATAATAATATAATTTTATTAACAGGGGCAAAAACCCCCCTAATTGAAGGGGACATTTTTCTTCCTGTGAGTAAATGTAATATTTTTAATATAGCTGTTACATCATGCTTACATCACTACGTCATACCAGACTACCATTTATTTATTTTTCCTGCCATTGTCTTGTAAACCTGCATTAGATATTGTGCATTTCTTTCCTAAAAGCCTGGGCGAAATGCTCTTATCAACACTGCTTACAGATGGAAGTTCCCTATTCCTTACATTCTGTCTGACAGCCTAGGTATTTTGGAACAATATAAAATATTTTAGTTCTCTGATGTAATGTTGGCCAACTGTAATAACGTGGTTGAATTATTAATCTCTGATTTCATCAGACCTGAATGCTAAAGGAGCTGTCTTTCAAGCCTTTGAGATGTATCGATTGAAGTCCTGTGTTGATTTTAAGCCTTATGAAGGAGAAAAGACCTACATCAAGTTCGAGAAGCTAGATGGGTGTGTTTCTAACATCTTTCCATATGTATGCTAAAAATGATTTAATTGAAATTGTTACACTTATTTTGTTCTTCAAGATCACACAATCACATCTGATTCACATTTAATAACTGACACATAAGATATTACACACATCCTAAAATAATAAGACCTGTTGTTTGCAATAGAGACACATCTCTGATTATCATTGTGTGGTTTAGGACACCATGAAGTGTAATTCCTCTGGGCATCTAGTACAACACAAGCTCTTTCTTGAATGTGAGTCGGCGTGTTGTGCTGAAAGGGCGTGGCTTCATGACTGTGTTCAGGTGCTTCTCGAGTGTGGGGGAGCAGCCCCAAGGACAGGTGCTCTCGCTGGGGCCTGGCTGTGACCATAAGGCTATTGTGGAACATGAGCTGCTCCATGCTCTGGGCTTTTACCACATGCAGTCCCGTCAGGACCGGGACGACTACGTGAAGATCTGGCTAGACCAAGTCAGCGATGGTTAGCTGATCAGAAGTGCTTTTACATGCCCGTGTACTGTTTAGAGTTAAGTTGACATTGTCAGTAGAAATGTTTATGGAAGAAACCTAAAACTTTAAACAACTAAATAATGTCTGCATCATGAATATATGATTGAAGGCCATAACCAAATGAGTCAGATACAATGAGGTAACTGCATTTACTGGCTTACTGTGTCTGTTTTATCAGGCCTTCAGCACAACTTCAACAAATATGATGACAGCTTTGTGACTGATCTAAATACGCCATACGACTATGAGTCAGTCATGCACTACAGACCTTTCTCCTTCAATAAAGACCCCAACATCCCCACCATCACCACCAACATCCCAGAGTTCTACAACATCATAGGGCAGTATCTTGACTTCAGTGAGCAAGACATTGTGAGACTGAATCGAATGTATAACTGCAGTAAGTGTCTGTCAGCGTGATGCTAAATGATGTTCATCAGCTGATTTAAATTATGTTTATCAGCTGATTTAAATGATGTTCATCAGCTGATTTAAATCATAATGTTCCTTAGCTGATTTAAATTATGTTCATCATCTGATTTAAATGATGTTCATCAGCTGATTTAAATGATGTTCATCAGCGGATTTAAATGATGTTCATCAGCTGATTTTAATGGTGTTCATCAGTTGATTTAAATGATGATGTTCATCAGCTGATTTAAATGGTTGTCATCAGCTGATTTAAATGATGTTCATCAGCTGACTTAAATGGTTGTCATCAGCTGATTTAAATGGTTGTCATCAGCTGATTTCAATGATGTTCATCAGCTGATTTAACTGATAATATTCATTAGCTGATTTAAATGATAATGTTCATTGTAAGAATTGTACATCCAGGTGTACAATAATGTTTAGATCCAGGTTTATTATCAGTTATCCTCTATTATTCATGTGTTGACGTAAGGAAAACAAGTAAAAATGAGGACGTTTGTTATTCAGCTTCCAGTCTGACCTTGCTGGACCAGTGCACATTTGAACACATCAGTATATGTGGTATGATTCAGAGTTCTACCGATGATGGAGACTGGGCTCACACCAAGAGCACCTCCGGCCCTGAAGTTCCCACTCTCATTGGCCAGTCTAGGGGTCAGTGTTTGTCTCTCCATCCTTTTGCCTAAGCCTAGTCCTTTTCCATTTTGTTAATAATCCTAACTGTCACATTTTGGTTTGCAGATTTAGGATATGCTATGTACTTTGACACAGCGGTTGGAAAGGAGGGAGATTCCGGCTTAATCGAGTCTCGCCTCCTGTACCCTAGAAGAAAGTTGCAGTGTCTTCAGTTCTTTTACAAAATGAACGGCAGCTCAAATGACAGGCTGGTCATCTGGGTCAAAATGGATGATGGGACAGGGACAGTGCGCAAGCTGAAGAAACTGCACACAGTTTGGGGTAGAGGCTTCACTCAGCTCCCTGGCACTTTTGTATCTCCAGGAATACACTTTTGGTTTTCAATACCAGTCTAAAGGACTCAGAATGGCCTGAGTGCACAGTGGCATGTTTATTTTCTTATAGCAAATCCCTGTTACTACACATATGCCATCATCCAAGAATGACTTGTCTCACTTGTGTGTGTTTTGTAGCCGATGCGGATCAGAGCTGGAAGGTCGCTCATGTTCCCATGCAAGTCGGAGTGAAATTCCGCTACATGTTTCAGGCGGTCAGCGGAGACCCTGCTACGTCCGCAGGGGGCGTGTTCGTGGATGACATCAGCCTGGTGGAGACCCGCTGCCCTGCCGCCGTGTGGCGCATTCAGAATTTCTCGCACGTCCTGCAGACTGCAGACCCCAGTACGGTGCTAGACAGCCCTCGGTTCTACAGTCCCGAGGGCTACGCCTTCGGGGTGCGCGTGCAACCTCTCTCCTCCCACTATGACTACACAGGCAACTATACGGGACTCTACTTCCATCTGTTCAGTGGAGAGAATGATGCAGCCTTCCACTGGCCTGCCGTGGACCGCCAGGCCACCATCGTAGTAATGGACCAGGATGCAGACATCAGACTGCGAATGTCTTCTGCCCGAAGCCTCACCACAGACCTCGCCACAAGTAGGTTCATTAGAAAGTACGTTAGGCTCTGCTTAATGAGGCTTGTTTTTTTTTTGTTTTGTTTTTAACTTTCTTCTGTCTGTAACTTTCATGCTGTCTCCTGATAATTGTATGTGTCTCTGTATAAGAACATGGGCCAAATACTAACAATGTATAGAAATTGCTCATAGAAATACAACGTGTTCACTTTATTTGTTTATTTGTTCAGCTCCTCAAGGGAAATTGTATTGGGACAATCCAACAAAGGTCGGGACCCTTGACCCTAATTGCAATTGCTACAGAGGTGAATCAAAGGGCTGGAAAAACTTCATTAAACATTTTGACCTCCGCCGAAGGAATTACCTGAAAAATGATGACCTCATCATTCTTGTTGACTTTGAGGGTAAGCGTGAAGTGTTGTTTAGTTTGTCTATAAAGCAGTTCAACTTGATTTTAATTTGTAATCTACTCTTTGTGCTATGTTCTCTGTTTTGAAGACTTAACACCTTTGAAAAATAGTGAAGTGCCTGTTGCCACAGACATTTGAGCTTGAATAGGTGAGCTTGCTGCAGAAAAATGTGATCAGTATGTCTGATGTCCTGTGATTTGTAATAATCAGTGTGTGTGATGTCCTGTGATGTGTAATAATCAGTGTGTGTGATGTCCTGTGATGTGTAATAATGAGTGTGTCTGATGTCCTGTGAACTGTAATAATCAGTGTGTCTGATGTCCTGTGATCTGTAAAAATGAGTGTATCTGATGTCCTGTGATATATAATAATGAGTGTATCTGATGTCCTGTGATCTGTAATAATCAGTGTGTGATGTTCTGTTATCTGTAATAAGTGTGTGATGTCCTGTAATCTTCTGTAATCACACACTCTTCAGTTCAGAGATGAAAAGCTCCTGAAATCAGACAGCAGCTGACCTCGCACTGATGTCAGTGTAGTCTGGATGCACAGAGCGCAGGTCAGTCCTGCAGCATCTCTCATGTGTGCAGTGACTCTGACGCTCTACATGTCTGTCTCTGTCGGCAGCTCCTCCACCAGCCGTTTCCTTGAGCTCCGTGGCACTGCCACCATTGGCACAGCTGATGAGGGACGTCTGTACGAAACGTCCTGTTTCTCTGGAAACTTTGTGAACTTCACTACAATTTTTAATATCTCTATGATATCTCCATAATCTCTACGATATCCTATATATCTCTATATATTTTTTAAATAAACATTCAAATTTTCTCAAACACATGTATTAAACAGTAATATCCACTTTCCTTTCTACACTAAGCTTTTACATTAAAGAGATCTTATTGCCTCTAATTTGCTCAGGATTTCTTCTGTGTTTAGCTGGTGAGTGACCTCAGATCACCCTTCTCCACCTGTTTCATGTTTCTTTGAACACACAAGCTCTAATGGATGTACCCTCAGGATAATGCAGTTCATTATTATTTGAACTGAATTATTTTATTACTTTCCAACGTTACGACCCCACCGGATGTTATACAGTCAAAACAGGCAGTGTGATCTTACTATTTTCTTACTACTTACTACTTTTCTTACTGTGGGTTTTACCATTGGCATGCTTGCATATCTTTGTCATAAAAATAAGATTTAATATAACACCAACATTTGTAATAGAACATTGCATTATTTCTAGAAATATTTAAAAAACACATTACATTTGCATTACATTTGAATATATCACTGCCAAGCAGGACCTGTCCTGATCACATGGAAAGTAAAGTGTGCTGTGATGTTTTCTTTCTGTGAAAGTGGTGGACACTTTGAACTTGCCAGGGTTCTCTACATCTTGATAAGACTTTATATTATATTATTTTTTTCATTGACGCATGAAGAATTAGCAGCAATTAATAACTGGTGATATAAGCTTGCATTGCATAAGAGGATTTTTAGCTTATTCTGTGTCTCCTATTGTAGACATTTATTCATTCAGCTCTTATAAAACCTTTAATAAAAACTTCAATTTCTTTCTGCCATGTTTGCTCAGAGGTTTTATAGACTGCAGTTGTTTTCTGCACATTGCATCCCAGACCATAAATGAAATTGCTGTAATAAACAGTTTGCAAATCCTTGAGAGATAAAGAGTGTAGTGGTGCTGACAGTGATTATGCATCAGCTTGATAAAGCACGTGGCCTGAAGTAGCTGCTCTTCCCGCGTGTAGAGAGCAGGTAGCAGGTGTCCGAGACTTTCAGACCAAAGTCCTCCTCAGGTTCAGCTTTTATTGGTCTGTTTAGCCTGCTGTGGAGACACATTCAACTCCGTCAGCAGCCATGGGCTTCTCATGGACATTAATGACCGTCACTCTTTTTCTCAGCTTAAAGGTATTTAAACACTTCTTCCAATTTAAATGTAGGTAAATTAATGTGCATTCTCAAATACAGTTTAACCGAATGAACAAAAGAAGTATTTAACCATTAAAACATTGTAGAAAATTGGTAAAGAAGACTGTTTGGAAGATAAAAATAATAAACAAAGTTTTATCTTAATAAAAATACACCTATTTCACTTTTAGGTACAGTCTCTTTCATCAGAATATGGTAAATTTTTACTTTATCTCAGTGTATGTAGATGAAATTCATAGTTGACATTGTCACCAAGACGTCATTCACGTCACGTCATTTTCATTCTGGGACTTGTATTTTGTAATTCACGTTAGGTGGAGATGCTGACGCTGGAGAGCTGCGGGAGGATATTCCTGAAATAAACCTAAGTAAGGGATTCTTATTTTAAAATGAAAGCCCACTCAGCCTTGGATGCTCTACATTTAGGTACTGCCGCAGTAAAGTTGCTTAACGTATGTAAAGCTGTCCCTGGAGCTGTTGTGGTTTTTTCCTGGCACACATGTCCCTCTCTTTTTTGCCCAGATTTGTAAATATGTTTTTAAGGAAATACAACTTAGCATATGTAAATGATTTGTCCTGTGTTTGCATACTGTTACTCACCATTTTAACCTTTTTCTGAATATTTTAATTACATTTCCCAGAATCCCAGCGAGATTTGTTTGAGGGAGATATTGCTAGAGATGTAAGTATATATTTTATACACAGTGTAGTTATTAATGAATTTCAATGTCGTATAAAAATGTATAAACATGTAGTTTATGTACACTGCATACATGACAAATATCTATTTTCTAGCCAAGAAAGAATGCAATTTTGGATGAAACTAAAAGATGGAAGATTCCCATTCCTTACATACTGACTGATAGTTTAGGTAGGAACTGTTCATTTATCAACTGCTTACTGGAAAATATAAGCTTAATTGGTTGATTCTTTTTTTAATTCATATTATTTATTTTTTTAATGTGTTTGTTTCTTTAGATCTAAATGCAAAAGGCGTAATCCTTCAGGCATTTGATATGTATCGACTGAAGTCCTGTGTGGACTTCAAGCCCTATGAAGGAGAGAGTACCTACCTCTCTTTCACCAAATTGGATGGGTATGCTTTAGTTCCTGCTGAAATAAAACTCAACAAGCCTCATTTGCTCTATTCTTCATGACCCCCTTTTACACCCTGTCAACTGGTCTTCATTTGGTAATGCCTTGAGAGGGTTTACACCCTGTTTGATCTACTGTGGTTTGTTTGATATTGCCTTGAGAGGGTTTACACCCTGTCTGATCTACTGTGGTTCGTTTGGTAATGTCTTGAGAGGGTTTACACCCTGTTTGATCTACTGTGGTTCGTTTGGTAATGTCTTGAGAGGGTTTACACCCTGTTTGATCTACTGAGGTTTGTTTGGTAATGTCTTGAGAGGGTTTACACCCCGGCTGATTGTTGCTCTTTCTCCTCCAACAACAGATGCTGGTCGGAAGTTGGAGATTTGCAGACGGGGCAGAATATCTCCATTGGGGAGAGGTGTGACACAAAGGCCATTGTAGAGCACGAAGTCCTTCATGCCCTGGGCTTCTACCATGAGCAGTCACGCTCCGACAGAGATGACTATGTCAGGATCTGGTGGGACCAGATCATCCCAGGTCAGTTCTTTTCCTGGCATCTGTCAGCAGGGACCACGTGCAATAGACGCTTCTCGAGCTCAGTTTGCAATTTCACATGACAGTGTAACACTACATGGTCACAATATATGAAAGAACTGTTTACTGCAAGAACACTTGTTTTATTATTAGGTGTTGGTTATTTGCAAGAACAGTGCATCTTATTCTTCTGCTTATGCCATTTGTAGGGAAGGCAAACAATTTCAACAAATACAGTGATGACCTCATCACTGATCTAAATACCCCATACGATTATGAATCTATCATGCACTACAGACCTCTCTCCTTCAACAAAGACCCCAACATCCCCACCATCACCACAGCCATTCCCGCTTTCAACGAAGTCATCGGGCAGCGTATGGATTTCAGTGCCATTGACCTGGAGAGACTCAACCGCATGTACAACTGCAGTAAGCACTGAATTATCTGCGCACAAAAAATAATGAGTTTGACTGGGTTTGACTAGGTTTGGCTGTATTTGACTGTGGGTTTGACTGGGTTTAACTATGGGTTTGACTGTGGGTTTGACTGAGTTTGACTGTGGGTTTGGCTGAGTTTGACTGTGGGTTTGACTGAGTTTGACTGGGTTTGACTGTGGGTTTGACTGTGGCTTTGACTGGGTTTTACTGGGTTTTACTGGGTTTGACTGAGTTTGAATGGGTTTGCTGTGGGTTTGATTAGGTTTGGCTGGGTTTGGCTGTGGGTTTGACTGGGTTTGGCTGTGGGTTTGAGTGTGGGTTTGGCTGTGGGTTTGATTGGGTTTGACTGGGTTTGCCTGGGGGTTTGACTGAGGGTTTGACTGAGTTTGGCTGTGGGTTTGATTGGGTTTGGCTGTGGGTTTGACTGGGGGTTTGACTGTGTGTTTATTTGGGTTTGACTGGGTTTGATTGGGTTTGGCTGGATTTGACTGGGTTTGGCTGTGATTTTCACTCTTACTATTCCACTTGCCTTCACCTTCAGCATTCATTGCAGGCTATGTTCCTGTAAGAAAGAGAATTCCTGTTGTGGATATTGCAAAAGCAGACACTAGAAAAATCTTCTCTTGAGTGACATGTTTTAATTAATGCTGTGATTCTAGCTGAAACACGTACACTTCTGGACCAGTGTGCCTTTGAGAAGATCAATATATGCGGAATGATCCAGAATGAGGAAGACAGTGCAGACTGGGTGCAAACTGTGAGCTCCGCAGACCTGCAAGACCACACCCTAGGAGGACAGTGTCAAGGTAAAGACAGTCTGAATGTCACTGTTTTTAAAATCATACTTTTAAAAAACAACATTTACAACATTGGATAAAGTGAAACTACTGTTTATTGTGAAGTACGTTTCCTTCTTCTCCACTTACAATGGAATGTAAATATTTCATCTACAATGTCAAAATCGCCATTTTTATCTCTACAGCAGTGCATATGATGACAGAGATGTTCAGACTTACATGCCAAACCTAACTATTACAAACCTAACTATTACAAAGCCACTTCTCTGAATGTGCACATAGGCTCATGTGAATTTTCTCATTATCTGAAGATAAAATGTAAGCATTTTTACAAACACAGTGTGAGGTTTGGGAAAGCAGAGAGTACATGACCATGCCCCAAAATGAAAGAAAAAATGAACAAGTGCTAGTTTAACAGTCATAAAACTGTAAGAAATAACATATATAAGAAATTGCACCGTACCCCAAATCCCGCAAACCTTACTTTTTCTTTAAAAATGATATGTAACTGTACAGAATCACAGTGCAAACGCAGATGCACTTAGATTCAATATCCCCTTTGAGTGTTTTTGTGAATATACATGCTTCCTCCAAAGTGTTCCTGGGATTATTACAGTCAAACCTTCTCTCTTTTCTCGTTTCTCGTGAAGACGCAGGCTACTACATGAAATTTGACACTGCCAACCACGAAGAGGGGCACAGCGCTTTGCTGGAGTCTCGTCTCATCTACCCCAGGAAGGGCGAACAGTGTCTGCAGTTCTTCTACAGGATGACGGGAGGCGCAGGAGACCTGCTGGTGGTGTGGGTCAGGACAGACGATGGCACTGGCCATGTTCGCAAACTCAGCAAAGTGCAGACCATTAAAGGTCAGGACATCAGCACAGCCCAGTACTGTCTCATCATACAGAAATTTCCAGCATGTTTCATTTGTTTTTACTTAGAGCCGTTAGGCATGTGTTGTTCTAACACCTTTGTCTGTCTGATTCTTAATACTTAAGGCGATGAGGACGGTTCATGGAAGGTCGACTTTGTAACTCTCAACATAAAAAAAAAGTTTCGATACGTCTTCCAGGGCGTAGTGGGTTCAATTAAGACGTCTGGGGGGATCTTCATTGATGACGTCACCCTATCTGAGACAGCGTGTCCCAATGCTGTTTGGAGGATCCATAACTTCACCAAACTGCTCACAAGCACCCCACAAAACAGCTACATTCGCAGTTCTCGTTTCTACAGCTCAGAGGGATATTGTTACAGCATCGACGTGTACCCAAACGGCAAGAGCAATGCATCAGCGGAGTGTCTAGCAGTGACCTTTCACCTCTGCAGTGGTGAAAATGATGCAGTGTTAGAATGGCCTGCTGCTAACAGACAGGTCACCATCACTGTCCTGGATCAGCACCCTGATGCCACACTCCAGATGTCCAACAGCAGGAGTTTCACCACCGGTCCGTTAAAAAGGAGTAACCCGATTATTCATTTTTAGCTCACCCATGAGTGCTTCTACTGAGATACGTAACATCCAGTGCCTCAGCAGATGAGATTATATCACATTATAGAGAACAGGTTAGATTCATGTGTATTGGAATGGTCCATGAATGTCTCCATTTTGAAAATGACCAGTGATGACATGTTCCTCTTTCAGATGGATCCCCTTTGTGGAATAAGCCGTCCATAAATGGAGAGTGGGACGACAGCTGCATGTGTTTCAGGAACCTTGACTTCGGATGGTCCAACTTTATGTCTCATCAGCAACTCAAGAGGAGAAATTTCCTCAAGAACAATGACCTCATTATTACTGTTAACTTTGATGGTGATTATTATTTCCTTCAGATACAAATAAATTCTAGATCTTTGTTACATTTATTTATGAATGTTTATTTTAGTAAACTAGTTTATTATTATTATACCTCATCATTCCCAGATTTGACACATCTTTTGAAATCAGAGGTTCCGGTCCAAACTCATTTCTCTGGGGAACCTCTGGCTGTAGAAGAGAGTTCTGCCCACTTGGTAGCGAGAGCCCGGGACTCTCGTGCCATCAGTGACCCATGCGTTCCTAACCCCTGCCATCACGGAGGAGTGTGTGTCCTCAACCGGGGCCGGGCTTCCTGCAGGTGAGAGCCAATCACAAGACAAACCCTTCCACATCCATCCAGCACCACTCAGTGAGGTCACATCATGCTTGACAGTGTTTCCTCAAACCCAGAGTTCCTTTATAACAACACACAAGGTCTGTGTGCTTCATTTATGTGTGTGTGTGTTTTGAAGAAAAAATTAATTTCAAAATTGAATGCATATTGGATGAATATTAGTTGCTATACATTTACTTGACCCAATGAAAAGGCCCACTTGTATAGGCAAATATCGCCTAGCTGATGTTGTAGTGATGAAAAACACTGGTGTAATCCCATATGCTCCATAAACACTGGATGTGTTTGAACAGTTTATGAATAGTCACCTGTGACCGTTCCCCACAGGTGTCTACCTGGCCAAGTAATCGCATTTTCAGGAGAAGCATGTGAGAACCGGCACATTCGTGGGGGAATTCTAGGGCTTCTGATTGGTGGAGCCGCTGGCACAGTGGTTCTCACTGCTGCCTTCTTTATAACCATCCGCAGACAACACTGAGATTCCCAACGAATATTTTAAGCACCTTTAAAAACCAGAATCAATAAAACTAGGTATTTTAAGTGTCTTAGCAACAAATTTCACTTCTCACTCCACAAATTAATGTACAGTGAACGAACAAATGTTTATTGATTGATTGCAATATTATGTGTCAAATATTTCTTCTTTCTGTTTTTTAAATAAAAAATTCCATAAGTGTATTTTTTGTTTCTTTCAGTAATACATATTTCCACACATTGATAAAGTACTGCCTGAAATAATATGCCATAAAATATTGAGATATTGAAAACTGGCCATTCTTTATTAGTTGTATTAGAGCATATGTTGTGTCTATTAAATAAAAATAGCTTTGTACAGTATTTCCAAAAGAAAAATGATAAACTAGATTACAGCTAAATTGGATATGATGAAATCAAACAGGGAAGTATAATATAATATACTTATAATACGTGTGTGTGTATATAACACACATTTTCAGTTTCTGACATTAGATGTCTTTTGAGATATAATCTACATTAACCCTGCATTCTTGCTGGAGGCATTAGAATCCTGTCCAACGACTCACATGAAGGCGAGCATGAGCTGAACTGTATGACAGGTTTTACACTCTAGCTACACTTTTGGCTTCTCTCTTGGTTCATAATTGTGGGTGTTGGGCATATAAACTGGTTTAGCAAGGGATGCATGTTTAGCTCCTGTCAAGCTGTCAGCACAGAGCAATTTTGAATCTCTCCTGTGTGTCTCTTTTGTGTCTCCTGTGTCTCACTGTCCTGCTGCAGAGTTAATGGGGCATCTTCATCCTGTATTGTGCACAATTTAATCCACTGCAAAATAAGGTGGAAGATGTCATGACTTGCACAATATTCTGTTTAGTCTACAAAATGCATAATCTACTGTAGTACCCGTTTACACAAGCATAGCCCTCATAATGTGTCTGCTTCCACCTACCTGTAAAGATTCTTCATTGTTTTGCAACGGATGTCAGTTTGGTCTTCCCTTCACGTTTGCTATTTTTATTCTAAAGGGGACAGACATGTTGAAGTTTAAAAATAATTTGGTGTGAGTGTTTAATGTAATGAAATGACATTACATGACTTTAGTGGCCTGCACTAGTAAAACTTCAAAAGTAAAACAAGGATATAAAAACAAAACAGGAAATACAGCAAGAAAAACTTGCAAAAGAAAATATTAAAAAATGTTTTTCAACAACACATAAAGAATAGTTAACTTACATTAGAAAGTACAAGTTTCACAATTTCATCTCGGACCTAGTGGGAAACAGATGATCAAACAAGAAGATCAAACGTGAACATTTTTTGCCTGTAAGACTCCATACATTTCCAACAAACAGCTATTGATAAAGGGAAAAAAATAAAAACTTACTCTTTTTTCTGCAAAACAACCTGTCAGCAAAATTAAGAAGCCCTATAATATAGAGGAGAAACAAATGTAGCCAACGCATTTGTCATGTATCAAATGTACCATCAGTGCTTTTGTGGAGAAATACTATTAAATGTACCTGTAAGGAGTTAACAATGGTGAAGGCATATTGCATCAAGACGCTGCTAAACGACTTGGGGTCCAGCAGAAACACAAACAGGCCCAAGATCCAAGTCCCTCCGAACACAGGAGTGAGGAAGACGATGACTTTGATGATGCTCCTGGCTGCCTCCTTGTTGTCTTTCTTGTTGCTCTCCGCTGCTCCGGGTTTCAGTAGAGTCGCCATCACCATAGCCATGCAAAATATATTAATGAACACGATGATGCCGACAGGGAGAAGAAAAGCAAACAGCGATCCCTTCAGCGTCCCGGCGTACGTCAGCCAACAGGTGGATCGGCTGTAATAGCTTACATCAGTCCTCTTGTTATAGTATATATACGTACTTCCCACTGTTAGCACTGGGCAAACGTAGCCAATAGTGTAGGAGAGAATCATGTACACCTTTTTCCTCAGTGTACTGAAGACAAAAATGAGCTGATGGAGAAGCATGACACTCAAGCAAAGCATCCAGAAGAACATAGCCAGGTAGAAGAAGTGCTTCACCAGCACCAGAACGAGGCAGAGAGTGTCCGTGAGGATGCTTTCAACACTAGAGGCTACGAAGCTACAGTCGGCTATGAGCAAACAAAAGGAAATGTTGAGGAGGGAGGTGTGACGGAAATGGGAGAGGTTGCTTTTAACCACGGCATTCCAGACCAAGAACTCGATGATGATGAAGACCACCAGGGAGCAAATGGAGATTCCCAGACCAACGTAAGTGATTTCGTCTAGTAGAGGCAGGGAGACTGGAGTCCTGGACATCAGCATAGAGAAGGAGGTCAGATGATCACACTCACAGTACCTGAAGTCACCAGAGCCTTGAGTCAGGTTGCAGCCTTCTTCTGACCACTGTTGTTCTGTGGTGTTCCAAAACACGCAGTACAGGTCCGCGTTGCTAGAATCACCCACTGAAAAGCCCATTCTGATATTAACAGGGGAGGTTCTGTTCTCTGTGGTGACACTAACAACCAAGCTTGGAAAAATTGAGTCCTTAAAATCCCCTTTGGGAAGTCGATCCGCCAGGCTTTGGAGTCCTACAGTTTTCACCACAGAAGCGGAGGAGTTCAGCTCAAGATCCACATTAAACACTGTTCTGTTGCAAACACTGCTTTGCCGACAGACCTGAAGTTGGATGTTTGAAGTGTTATATCCATCATTGGTGTTTAGTTTGATGTTATGAACCAGAGTTTCCACGGAGGACAAGTAACTTGAAGCCAGGGCACCATCACGTGTGTCATCTCCAGACACCCAGCTGTTGTTCAACATATTGCTTGCTGAGTCAATGAAATTCTGAAACATACAGTTTTACTTTTTGGAATAGTTTTTGACAAAATAAGTAATTTTCTCTGCCATTTTCAAAATATGTCAGAGTTCATTTGTGCACTCAACACTTTAAGCAGCTTATGTTTGAACATTCTGTGCATAACCAGTTGTGCAATTTTATGTTCTTTTCATGTCTAAAGCTGTTTGTTATTTAATTAGAAACAGTGTCCAGTTTTATTATCTTTACCAGTCATACAAGTTACTGCACAAATAACAACCAAAGACTGTCTGAAAGTTTAAACCTAACCCTAGATTGCCAACAAATCCTCATAAACCACATCAAAGGACAAGTCATTGTTGCAGTATAGCAGCATAGCAGCTTTCAGAGAATGAAAGTACACCCTCCTAAAGTTTTGATTTGGGGAAAGTGGGGGTTAAAGGTCACATACAAGCTAACAGTTGAGCAGTGGCCACATGAAACTGGGTGCTGGGGGGGGGGGGGGGGGGGTCACTCACAGGCAGCAGGCTTTCATTTAGAGTGAATCTGACTGATGCACGGCTCATGGTGTCGAAAACGCTGACTGTAGACGAAACGTCGCCATAAGTGATGTTTCCGTTTCCAGTGGTGTTCCTCAGATTATCGAAGATGGAATGTGCTTGGTCCTGAGTAGCCCCTACTCCTTTCTCGAAATCCTGAAATGAGGTTCATGAATGAAGAAATCAGTGAACATCTGCAGGAAATGAATAAGTTAAATAATAAAGTAGCGCTTACCCCTGCTGTGGAAGTCAATACATTTATTTCCTGTTTGACACAGAAACTGACAGGATCTCCCCAGACTCCACCGTTGCACGTTCGTATAATCGTACCGAGCCTGCCGAGCTCAGTACAGAGGATTGTTGCTGTCGTCCCATTCTTTGACTTTGGCCAGATACCGTCTACTTCACAGAATTCATCGCCAGCTAGATAAACATTTTGGTCACTTAGAGGTTGCAAATTTGGTTTTCCATAAAAATGATTTAAAGGGCCACTGCATTCCAGTTGCTCCACAGCATAACTGCAGCCATAATTATTACTCTTACTGTACTCACGGTATATGATCGGTATGCTAAGATTGACAGTTCGAGTCTGGTCCACACTGTTTGTGATTTTACAGCCAATTATTTCTGGTGATGGCACACTCTTTTTGTTGCAGTGGATCGTAAACGTTTTGTTATAGACGATTATATTGTTGTAAACTGAAAAACAAAACCAGTGATATAAAATTTCTGCTGGTGTTTCTTAGAATACTATCATTGTTAATTGAACATTTATTAAAATATAAGTAAATGATCTTTTTATCCTTTGGAAATAGATTATGTATAATATTCATGAGCTCGGTGGTGTGATGAATACCTGACTGTTGTGGTGTTACGTCATTGAGTGTAACTGTGTAATTCTCCACACTGGTCTTAATGGAACACTTCACATTGAATGAAACGTCGAGTGCGGCGGTGCAGTCCAGGTTTGTTGGTGTGCTCGTGACGTTAACTATTTCTGGTAGGAGTGCAACTTTAAGTTCTGCTGAAGCCATATGAGACACTGAGCCTTGGGTTAGCATGCAGGTGTAAATTCCTGAAATGTAGTCAACATTACGAAGAAATTGCATGGCACAAGAAGAAAAGAATCAACATGTCTGTCTGCCTGCCTGTTTGTTTGCTTGTTTTGTGCCAGTTAGTGTTGTGGATTTGCTTGTATGGCACATAGAAGAGCAGCATAACTGGAAGAATTTCAGTTCTGTTAAATAAACATGCTGTTAAGTTTCCTCAGGATCTTGCATCATTCGTATCGATTATGCAGGATAATTGTTTTTGCAAGTAAATGCCCAATTTTGAACATTCACTGTGCAGACACCCATATTCTACTGACGGCTGGTAATGAAAGAATTAAATGAAAGAAACACCCAGGTGACCTGAGTGATGCATTTGATGACATCTGGAGCTTTTAAAAAGCTAAAAATGCCTATAATTTGATACAAGATCTCTTTTGACCTTTTCAGAAAGGGCAAAAAGTTCCGCAGTCTTCATAGCAGATCTGCCAGGTTAAAACAGTTTGCTCCCACCTGCTACTCCAGGTCTTTTGATTGTTCCACACCTGGGAGTTCCAGTGCAGTACACCTTTTGTGTAACATTCCTATTTATTATTTATTCATTTATTTTTGTGGTGTACCAACATCATAATCTTTTAATCTACTTTGCAACATTTGTACTACTGCTGATGTTTATTCAGATCTAATCTGAGCCAATGCAACGTAATTTCTTTTGAAATGCACACAGTGAGGTATAAATTTGAATGATAAAGTCTGTCAAAGTCTAAGTCTAATAAGAGGTGGAATCTTAATTGGTGTCCTTATGAAATAGAGGTGGAATCTTATTGGTGTTCTTATGAAAAGCTTTCAGTATGGCTACTCCTGACATCAACAATGTTTTAGGAAATAAAAAAATTGCAATGTCATTTTCACTACAATAAAGTAATGAAAATATTCTATAGGGTTGTGGCACTTACCTGCCCAAAACCATGTTATGTTGGTGAGGCTGATGGTTGTCCTGTCTGTACAAGATGCTGATAGGATGACCTCTGACCCAGCACCAATGATCTGTGGGTCTTGGCCCGGACGGGTAACCTGCCACATGCATGTATCCATTTTTTCCTCCATGCTGCAGTTTAGGGTGTATTGTGAGTTATAGCACACCTTTTGTGGAGGAACTTCAATAATGACCAGTCCTGTGAGGTTTAAAAATCAAATATACATATAGACAATTTACAATGTTGTTCAAAACTATAGCTCTTTTAAGATGTGATGTGAAAGTGAAGATGAAGGTGTCATATTCACCTTGGGATGTAGCATTAACAGTTATTATGTTACTATAATTCGCCTGCAGTGTGGTAATTAATTTTTGCAGTTTTTCAGTCTTAAATGTGGCATTGAGAGTCACTATAAAATCCTGAATACTGATGTGTCCAAAGTTAGAACAGAAGAAAATTATGTTAGTAAAAAGAACATAATAATCATCTGAAAGTCAAATGGATGTAAGGGTAGCACTTTAGGACAAAGGGGTTGAGGTTTTAAATACCCGCTTTGTGGTGTTGTGGTGGTAATGGAGTCGAACCCATTCAAGAGTTTGAATGATGATAAGAGCTGATGGGAGGAGAAATATTGTAAGCATTCAGATGTTTGATTCCTAATCTTGAGGATAAGAATTCATACTGCATAATAATCTGGTGTGAACAAGTTATGACTCTCAGTAGCATATACATTTGTGACTGCACTGCTACTTTTAGTTAAACTTCTGGGTTGTGGGTCACAGATTCAGTACACTGGAGAGGTTATACTTGAGAAAGAAGAGGTTCAAGCATACTGCAGGTTCATAATCCGTTGCTGTTGTCATGGTAATAGTTCCAATGATGGAAACTGTGTAAAAAAAAAAAACATTTTAGAGTGTGTAAACAGCCACAAGGTGTTATTGTGGTTACCGCTGTAGTGTTCCCTCACCGTTTGTTTGCGGTACACACAGTGGGATGGAATCCGATATATCTGCCATGCACAGGTAGTTGTTGCAACAGGTGCTCACTTTGTCGCACACAGTGTCGCTCCAAATGTAGCCCTCTTCACACCAGCAGGTTGTGTCTTTGCCAATGATCTCGCATTCTAAGGCAGCACACAGGAACCCAATCAACAGGATTAAATCAGCAATAATTATAATGTACACAATTTCCATCCAGACTGACAAGTACAATTTGTTGGTATCGCTGCTGTCTTGTGATGTATTGAACACCATTTAAGCCTTGTGTGTGTTATAATCTTCACTTTAGTATGTTTGCATTAACTGCTACACTCACTAGGATTATGGTTGCCAGAAAACTTTGAAAGTAAAAAGCAAATAAACAGAAAAGTACTTTAAAATTATCATTAAACTTTGTGTACTCATCAATAATAATGCAAGTACAGGTTAATAATTTGGAATTATGAATCAATATATGCTGGGAAGTATTAACTCTCAACCCTCAACCAATGGGCCAACACAGGTGTTGGTCGTACAAATGGGCAGTCTGGGTAGACTGTGGAATTATACATTTTGAACTATTAAGATATTAAGAACTGCACATTGATTGATGTATATGATTAATCATTATGCCCAGGGATATTCTACTACTAGTATAAATTAAGAGGAATTTAAGTTGAGTTAAATTTTGCAATTGTTATTTGCATATTTGTAAGAATATCTGAGACAATGGCATACATATATTACACAAAAATGACTACAAAAGTACTTTATTATTATTAAAGTTTCGCTTTTGTAAGGATATACTGAGGCCTACGTCCAGTCATTGTAGCTTCCACAATGGTTGCAGAGTCTATGATGAGCTGATCAAGTCCAGACAGAAAGTTTGCCACATCTAGGGATGAATTTCCCTCTATCAGCACCTCTGCCATGTATATGTTGGAAGTGTCCCCCGAGGAAACTTGAACAGAACACATTTACACCGATTAGGAATCATGTATGAAGGGAAGCAACCTCTCCACGCAGCTCTGGACCACTGAATGGATTCAGTAGTCTCTGTAACTGGGGCTTATGTTGCACAATGCTGATACTGAAGAACACATGTTCTCTGATCATGAGATGCCACAACATGTGAGGTATTAAACACAGAATATATTTAAATACAAAAATCAGATTAAGGTGCTGGTCAGTGCTGCATACAAACAATACAATACTGCATAAAAATACTTTATTTTAGAGTTGAAAGAACTTTGGTTGTGTCCATATTAAAACCACTAGAAACCCAGTTATTGTTGATACAATATACTCACCCATATGTGAGATCTGTTGGACGAGAAATAAAAGGAAGTGATTCTCTAAGTGTGTAGCCAGTGTCTCTTAACCACAGTTAAACTGTACAGTACACAAAACTCTGAGCTTTACCTGGAAGCAAAACAGTAGAAATCCACATAGAGGCATGCTGGGGACTTTTATTTTATTGACCCTAAGAGAGACACAACATACAACATGTTCAAAACAGAAGCACCAATGGCAGTAACAGTAAACATATTGGAATAGATTTGAAGCATATAGTATGTTACATCTATGATGGTATCAGTACTGTATGTATGAAACCTTTGGTCCATCAACTCTTTGGGACAGCCGACCAAACACATGTGAATCATGTTTACCAAGAGCATGCTCATTGGCTGGATGTTCTTTATCTCTTAGTTTTTACAGTAAGAATGCACAATTGCAGTTTAACAACAATCTAAAACATTATTTGCTTAGATAATGATGCTAAGTGCTGGTCACTAAAGCAGGATGTTAAATTTGGCTGTACACGTCCTTTAATTGGAAGGACATAAAAAGCTCCAGGCCTATCAACTGACAGAACAGAAATTACTACCCATAGTAGTTCATTACAATGTCCTGGAAAGCCAAAGTACACTCACAATGAAAATACTCCTGGCCACTAGGGGCACTTCACAAGTTGAGCTTTTATATATATATATATATATATATATATATATATATATATATATATATATATATATATATATATATATATAAAGAAGAAGAACTAAAACAGAGTGGACAGAAGGATTTTAGCACCCCACATTAAAACAGTGTGAGTCTTAAAGAAAGGTATTCATTTTTTTGGACATTTACAGCAAGAAGGAAAACTAATGAAGAGTAAATAGTTTTCTGATGAGTCCATGATTCAGTCTTCACAAATTCACATTGAAAATGTCGACCTCTAGTGGCCAACTTCAGCTTTTTGTGAAGTTTTTTTTCCCATTTTGCTTAATACTGTTGTGTTGCGGTTTAATTCTAATGGCACTTAATGTTTTAGTGCAGTGAGCTTTTGATTATTTATACAATTTTCTTTCCCTAACACCTATAAGGAATGTAGATGCACTGAGTGGTGTATATACTTTATATTATTGGTTAAAATATTTTAAGCAGTTGGATACTGACTTTGGAGCTAGTAGGCAAGAAATTGTTTATCATGGATGAGTAATAATTAAAATGACTTTGGAGCTGCACAGGTCAGAACTAGAGCAGGATCTTCTCTGCTTTAGTTACTTTGCATGTGGGCACCTGGATAATCTAATCCAATCTCCCTGTACCTGCATAATCTAACCCACTTTCACTGTATCTGCATAATCTAATCCAATCTCCCTGTACCTACATAATCTAACCCACTCTCACTGTATCTACATAATCTAATCCAATCTCCATGTACCTGCATAATCTAAACCACTCTCACTGTATGTGCATAATCTAATCTAATCTCCCTGTACCTGCATAATCTAAACCACTCTCACTGTATCTGCATAATCTAACCCACTCTCCCTGTACCTGGATAACCTAACCCATTCTCACTGTACCTCCATCCTTGAAATAAATAGCATCTTTCCACATTTGTTTTGGTATAGTGCTAAAAACATCTTTTGTTTGTATGCAGGCCTGTTTGATAACCACACTCACAGATACACTATATTGCCAAAAGTGTTCGCTCATCCATCCAAATTATCGGAATCAGGTGTTCCAATCACTTTCATGGCCACAGGTGAATAAAATTAAGCACCTAGGCATGTAGACTATTACAAGAATTTATGAAAGAATGGGTCACTCTCAGGAGCTCAGTGAATTCCAGCGTGGAACTGTGATAGGATGCCACCACTGCAACAAATCCAGATGAAATTTCCTCGCTCCTAAATATTCTACAGTCAACAGTCAGCTGTATTATAAGAAAATGGAAGTGTTTGGGAATGACAGCAACTCAGTCACAAAGTGGTAGGCCACGTAAACTGACGGAGTGGGGTCAGTGGATGCTGAAGTGCATAGTGCGAATAAGCCGCTAACTTTCTGCAGAGTCAATCACTACAGACATCCAAACTTCATGTGGCCTTCAGATTAGCTCAAGAACAGTGTGCAGAGAGCTTCATGGAATGGGTTCCATGGTCGAGCAGCTGCACCCAAGCCATACATCACCAAGTGCAATGCCTAGTGTCGGATGCAGTGGTGTAAAGTACGCCACCACTGGACTCTAGAGCAGTGGAGGCGCGTTCTCTGGAGTGACAAATCACACTTCTTCATCTGGCAATCTGATGGACATGTCTGGGTTTGGCAGTTGCTAGGAGAACTGTACTTGTCTGACTGCATTGTGCCAAGTGTAAAGTTTGGTGGAGGGGGGATTGTGGTGTGGGGTTGTTTTTCAGGAGCTGGGCTTAGCCCTTTAGTTCCAGTGAAAGGAACGCTGAATGCTTCAGCATACCAAGACATTTTGGACATTTCTATGCTCCCAACTTTGTGGGAACAGTTTGGAGCTGGCCCCTTCCTTTTCCAACATGACTGTGCACCAGTGCACAAAGCAAGGTCCATAAAGACATGGATGGCAGAGTCTGGTGTGGATGAACTTGACTGGCCTGCACAGAGTCCTGACCTCAACCCAATAGAACACCTTTGGGATGAATTAGAGCAGAGACTGAGAGCCAGGCATGGTTGTCCAACATCAGTATGTCACCTCACAAATGTGCTTCTGGAAGAATGGTCAACAATTCCCATAAACACACGCCTAAACATTGTGGACAGCCTTCCTAGAAGAGTGGAAGCTGCTCTAGCTACAAAGGGTGGACCAGCTTTATATTGAACCCTATGGATTAGGAATGTGATGCCACTTAAGCTCATATGTGAGTCTAGGAAGGAGAGTACTTTTGGCAATATAGTGTATATCAGGTATTCAGAGCTCTCCTCATGCATGAGTGCAGCTGTAATTGAACCATGCATAACCATGTATATAAGACGTCATCTCATTTACATTTCAAATATTGTCCTCTGTAGTTCACACGATGCATTTGAACTTTTCTTGTCACTGAATAAAACAAAATATAATTTCAGCAAATTCTGCATTCTTAGCTCGTTCAGGTATGACGTGCTCCTCACTGCTATCATGCGTGATAGCAGACGATGCTGTTTTGCATTTTAGGTGAAGATAATTATCTTTGTGCTCTGAAACTTTGAAACTCTCTGTATCTCTGAATGCTTCTCTCATTTCCAAAAAGCTTGTTGTGCGTTTGATTTTTAATAGCAGCATTTGCAAAATTTGCAAAACTTTACAGAAAGGCAAAGAAAAGAGGCAAAATAATCCCATCAAGCTTTTCTGTGTGACCAATCAGCAGTTTTCCCTCAGCTCTCCCAGTGACATGATCAGACTCACTGCAGTGGTAACACAAGCTGAACTGCAGTGGTAACAGAAATACAATTCTACTGCTGTGATTCTTTACATTTATTTATTTAATTATTATTATTATTTTTTTACTAATTACAGTTTTAGCCAGATAATCTGTACTATGTAAGGAGGGAATATATGTGTCAAGATCACGAGCACACAAATTCACTATATGAATTGTCAACATTTTACTTTTTACATGTTGGTAAAAAATTAATATTCTTTATTTATTAAGTCATTACAATTGATATTTTAAAAGGAAATTTGCTAATGTGCTACTATTAGCTACTAATGTGCTAATGTGCTACTAATTAAATGTGCTACTTTATCTTAATATCACTAATAAGGGATAAATGTAAACAAGTATACAGAAAGATGATACTGACCTTAAGATCTGCATTATAAAGGTGGCGTGAGGCTTGGGGCGCTTTGTCATAACATCACAGTGCCAGCACCACGGCTGTGAGAGGGAGTCTGTAATGAAGAAGATTACCTAACCCGAGGTGGAACGAACAAGTCAAGGCCATTTACAAACGCCCCATCTCCATTTGCATTTTTGCATGCTGTAGTTTCTTGTGCCATCTGGCCAAGTCAACAAATAATTTTATGGGTTCACGTTTTCCATTGACATTTGGCTAACAAATCTAGCTGTGTTCTTGTTGGACTTCCAAGAGCTTTACAACTTGTTTATAGAGGTCGCCGTAACTTGCACTTTGTAATTAAGGGTCCCTGGCAATGATTCTGCAGATTGTTCTTTCTTATTGGCTATAATTTAGATTTTGTGGAACAACTCTAAACATGTTCAGCTGTGAAAAAAAAAAACATGTGAATCCTTTAGAATTATCTAAATTTCTTCATGATTATATGGTCCGGCTAGTCAAACGTTTTGAAGGGAAAAACATAAATACATAGTGGTACAATATTTGAACTTATGTCTGTCTAAAAGTGGTTTAAGTTCATGTATATTTTAGTCTTGTTTGAATGGCTAGCTTCAGATCACACCATAGTACTTTAATATATCTGAGTTCAGGTCTGAGGCCATGAAAGGTTTATGAAAGGGAACCTGAACATCCAAATAGAAACGGTTTCAGCTGTCCTCCCCAATTCAACTGGAAATTACATTTCTTGCCAGTTTTTGAATGTGAACATATATAGTGTTAAGTGAAACTTGTTTGTAATTCAGCTTGTGAGGTTAAATCAAGGGGCCCTGTTTTCCTGACACAATACCAAATTCCAGTCACAGTCCCAAGATGTGAGGAAGCATACATTTTCATTCAAACACTTGTGTGCTATGCAAAAAACATTTGTGCAGCCTTGTACAAATGTTTCATGTAATGTGTGACATATTCATTGGTCAGCGCATCTTAAATGTGCCTAAATGTTTGCGCCTTGACAGTTAGTTTATATTCCCATAAACTGGCAATAAAGTGTATTTGTAGTCTGTAGTATGTGATCTGAGTTTTGGACACAGCAATGCTAAGGTGTGGGTTTCAATGGTGAAACGGTAAATATACTTTCCAAAATTCTGTATTGGATTAAATATTTCCAGAGCAAAACAAATTTTGTTGATTTGCCATGTTGTCCTAGAGTATACCACAAATAATACGCTGGTATTCCGAGGGGTTGTTTTTCCCGGGCTCATTGTGGTCACGTGTCCGTTAGCCTTAGCCTGTCTTGGCCTGCATATCTATTACTGTGCCTGACATAAGGGTTTTACACCTAGCAGCACCATGCCAAATATTTGACTACATGTGCATATGATCGTCTAGTTATGAAAATTGAGCACTACAGTCATATATCTCATTCCATTCCAGTCTCAGAAACCTGGCAAATGAGCAAAGGGCATGTTGAGGGGAAGAATTACCACACAAGTTAATGAAAAGCTACACACCATCTACAAAAAAGACAAACTGCTTTACATTATGTTGGCTTGCACCTTATAATAAATATATTTAGATGGATTCCAAATAATCCACCATATCAGCTTTATTGAGATAAAATGGATAAGAGGAAAAACATCTTTGCAGCCATTCAGAGTGTGCAAAGTTATTTACTCCTATATAACAGTCAAACAGACCTAGATGAATAAATCACTGAATGAATGGGTCAGACCAGAATACTAATGGTTATCAAGCATTGCCATTACTCATCGCTGACTTACAGCGCTAGGCCTTGTGGTAGGATGAGAATAAAGTTATCATTAAAACAAACATTTATGCAAAAGGACACTTTTTCATCCTCTCCTGCACATTGAAATCATCTCCCAAAAGCTATGTATGTCAAGGAGTTGGACTGTCATTTGCAAATGAGTCAGCCTTGTTTTCTTGGAATTTGTTAGTGAAATTGGCATCCACGGAACCCTCAGTGTTTTGTGTCCTCATTCAAAATGAGGAGACATCATTTAGGTGACAAAGACCTATTACTGTGTGTGACGCCTGATGTGAGCTAACTCCTTAACTAACACAAATCAGAAAAATCTAAGTATAAAAAACAAAACACCCAAGTAAATAAGAAAACCCTTCCTCCTTACGAATTATGTGTATATTCAAGAAAAAAAAAACATGTTGGTTCATCATGTTCAGGCTTCAAAATATATACTTCACGAGATGCCTCAGCAGTACGAGAGGAGCTATATGCTGTTCATACCACTAAGTCAACAAATACTGTTTACCAAATAGGCCACAATATTCACACAATAGAGTGAGCTGCTGGACAGAAATCACGCCAGAAGGAAGTATCCAACTTCTGGTGCTCATCATCGTGCTCCTTATAGGTTACTCCCCCTGCTGGCAAGCATCTGTCACGTACCCACCTAAAAATACTCGACAAAAAGACTGCAACAAGTAGTACACGGTCGTAACACGGAGTCCAGATGACCTACCGAATACCCCAGATGAGTTTAAAGTCTGGACTGTAAACAGTACAATGAAGTACCAGGTACGGTCACCAGAGTTGTCAATTCCAGGTTCAGAAAGTAAATAAATGACTTTTACTTTCTGAACCTGGAATTGACACCTCTGACGGTCATAAAATCAGAGGTGGACATTACAGGTTCAGAAAGTAAAACTCCTTCCCAGGAATTTATTCAGGCTTGCTGGATTTTCTAATTAGTGTAAGCAGGTAAAATTAGTGCAATCAACACAATCCAGGAAGCCTGGCAAAATCTTGGTGAGGACTTTTACTTTCTGAACCTGGAATGTGCACCTCTGCATAAAACCAGAAACAATCATTTAATCTTTATTTTATGCAGAGCTTAACACCCCCACATTTGCTGAACCACACCCATCTCAAAACTTTTTAAAATCATCGTAAAACTGTGATTTTAACTCCAACTACCTGATGATTATGGCATATAATTTGGTGGAAATGCTTGTTTATCTACTGGACAGGCCTTATGCTGCAGAAATCCTATAATATTCTAGGACGTTGTAGAAGAATCCTGTGTGCTTTGATAATAACTAGATGAAACTGGTAAATGTTTGTGGATCCCTTATGCAACACACTACTTAAATGACATGTACATTTCGCCTAATGAGAAGACATAGTTCACGTAGGCATCCACCCGTCCATTCACCTACCCAAATGTGTCAACCTATTTTGGTGCGGAGAAAGCGTACTTAAGTATATAATGGCCAAGGCCTCCACCGCTACAAATGGCTTTACTGTTCAAAATATTCAAACAAAACCAAACCGCGGGACATGTTACGAAAGCGGTGCTAATATGCTGAGTTAAAGGAAAGGCGACGAAGAGTAAACTCTCGCGAGGCAGGAGGAGCGACAGCCACTCTCAAAAGGAGGGAAAACACCTTTCGCAAAAACGCCTCATTTTGTGAGTAAAGTTTAAGTAAAAACCTAAAACCGTTGCACTGTGATACTCTTGTAAACACCACTGTATTTCTAAACCAGAATAACATTACCATGTTCCAAGGCTTAGGAGTTGGATAATGGTAGAAAGCTCGTGAAACGTGCTGTATTTCAGTCCTTGCTTCTCGTAGTAAAGAAAGAAACATGGATTAACCAGCAGAGGGCACTGTTGTTACGATGCTGATTATACTGTATTCTTAGCGGTTTTTTGTAGGCCCTACACGTACACTGCCTAGTGGGTTGATGTTGTTTTAAATGATAACACTCTTAACTTAAGACCTACTTGTGCCCATCGAGATTATACAACGAGTTTTATTTTTTAGCTGACATTTGGCTGACATTCCTAATACTCCAAAATATAACAAATGCTGCATGCATCTATTTATTTTTAAGAATTACTGGTCTGTGTACCTGTAGCCCAAGAATGAAACCTAGTGTGGCAAATAGTATGTGCACATAGTGTATTACTGTTTTATTAATATATGGTTAATTTATTTATTAGAAGTGAATGTTGTATGAAACAAGATCAACTTATGACTGACGGATGCCCAGCAACAGAAGTATAACGCAAAACACAAAAGTGGCCTTATTTCATGGTGCTGGACACCTGGCCGGTTAACCTGTGTTTTGAGAGATGCCAGGTCATATGCTGAGTTTCACAGTGGAATGGCCTCTACAGCCACAAGAACTGATAAGAGGAAATATATAAAATAAGAGTCAAACATTATGCGTTACGCAAGTTAGTGGAGAGATATAATTAAAGGTTTCCATTCGTTTTGTGTCTGCATGGGTTGTGGGTTTGGTTCCCAAGCTCCAGGCCATGACTGAATTGCCCTTGTGCAAGGCACTTAACCCCTGCTCCCCGGGCATCAAGCTAGTGGCTGCCCACCGCTCTGGGTACGTGTGCACCACAGCCTCCTCGTGATCTCTAGTGTGTGTGTTTTCACTGCACAGATGGGTAAATGTGGAGGACAATTTTCATTTTGAGTGAATCACAATTGACAAATATGGCACATTTACATTTTTTAAGAGAGCTACTGAAAAGATCATTAGAGCAGCAAGTAAATCAACAGGTAAAAATATGTAATGTATATGTAAATCACCAGAAAGTTGACAAAGTTGGAGTTATATACAACCATTCAGTGCAAATATTACATACATTCCTAACTATGAAATAATTATCTAAGCAGATAATTGTTTACAAAATTAACCAAGCCAAGGCACTGGCCTTTGGAAGTAAGCTGGTTTTTATCCAAAGCTCTGTAATACCTTTTGTTTTAACAGTCAGAGATGTTCTGTGATTGACAGCCAGTGTAGTTTATGTGCACATTCTGTGGATGACTCAAGATTGCACCGGATAACTTGATGTGCCAGTGAATTTAAATGTGAGTGAGTTGCTTGAAGAAACAGCCGAAGACTAAGAAACTTCTGATATGTAGTAGATGTCTGGGAATAGTATGAAGTCAGGATATTAGTGCTTTACAGTAGACGTGGGGACAGGGTGTACGGACATACAAATGAAAACCAAAAACAAAACAAGAAATATAGGCAGATATATGAAACACTGATAAACACAATATAAATTCAGTTAAACAATTCAAGCATTTGTATACCTCATGTTGAAAATAATTTAATGATTTTAAACTTTATATAGATTGTGGGTTTGAAAATGTGCAGGTATGTATGCATTGTAATTTACAATATGCCGTCACTTACCTGTCCTCGGGAATGTGTGAATCGCCACCATTAAAAGGTGACGGGCCTCCACGAGTAGCCTAAAACGGAAAGGTAACATATAAACCATTAACTTAAAATTACATAAATTACATAACTTAAAAAGACAAAAAAAAATCACAGAAAAAGCACAGGAGCCCAGACTGCAGGGGATTTTACCTTGACTGAGGTTTGAGAGAATATTTGTTAATTTCAGTTTTCTTGAGAGTTCCTCCCGGATCTGTGAGCCAAAACCAGGAAACAGCTTCAGAAGATAATTTATTATATCGCACGCTCCATTTTTACACTTAAGCCGCAGCAATGATCACTGTGAGGTCACTGACCCTAAAGCCCATAACTCCTTATAGAGTATATCTAGATATTATAATGAACACAGATATATGTGTATCACAGACATACGTGTATCACAACAGAGATTAGAATCTTGAAGGTCCAGTCTCTGTTATATCAAGTATTTATTTTGATGTTAAAATTTGTGTTACAAACTTTACTCTAAGTAGGCTAAAATAGGTCCTGGAACCTGAAATCTGAACCACACAAGGTGACCCAGACAGGGCTTTCTCTGTGATACACCACTCAAATGTCATATATCAGATGCCATATATAGATATGATCATAATGATCTCAATCTTCTAGGTAACATTAAAATTTTTGATTCACAAAGATTTCCCAGTTTCTAGAGTTTCCCTGCTGAATTACTACACTGCCCCAGTGTGGGTGGCTTATTGTGGTGGTAACAGTGCTGAGTTGGTGTCCTGTGTGGGTCTGGAATTTAATCCCCCATCTACACAAGTGTACCACACTGTACCATTACGAGGCCCCTGGGCAAGACTCCTAGCACATCATTCACCCACCTCTACAGCATTGTGATTTTCAATGACATTTTTTAAAAGTAAAAATGTAAAAGTAGTCTGTGTGTTTATGTAAGAGGGCACCCCTTTTTGGCCAGCCGAATAGCTATTTGTAGTCTGGACTATAATGTGAACAGGATTACTTAAGGTGCCTATACACCATTAAGCTTTTTGAGTCTTAGAGTATTAAGTTCTCATTTTCACCTGTGTCGGTGATCATTGGTAAGGATTGACATAGGCACATGGGAACACACACCTTATTATCCAGTAGAATTCCGAATACCAAAATAAAAAAGCCCTGTAAAGAGATAACGGTAAGCATCTGTACGTATTACCTCAGACTGTGCTCTTTAGAGATAAAGTTAATACAGTGTTCTATATTAATACTACATATTTAAGCATTTGTTTGTTTTTTTATATTTTACAGTGTAAATCTAAAATAGCTAAATAATTATAATGTTGTTATTTACACGTCTTTAACTCAAAACCTCCTGACTGATCAGTGGAAAGTATTTGCTTTCTAGGTCAGTCTTTTAAGGAAAAGAAAGTGAACACTGCTGTTTAGACATGTGTCTTTCACTATACAACAAACACATGAAAAAATAATATTAGTACCTGCAGTGAATTGAGGAATGCAAAGACAGCATGAATGGCAAAATCTGAGGATACCACGGTCCCGATGCCGAATCCCCAGGTCAGACCAAAGAGAGGGGTTAAAATCCCCACACATCTGGCAATGACCACTAACGCATGTTTCTCATCTGGCTGTCTGGAGGCAGTAACTCCTCTCCTCAACATCTTATGTATGACCACGATGAGCACCAAGAAATTTGTAAATACAATCGTCAGAGCTGGAATCACAAATGCCAGGAGGGCCTTTGTTTGATACCAGTTCAGCCAACATGCGTTCATTTCTTCAACATATCCTTTGTTTCCAGCTGTTGATGCCACAGTGATGACAGCTATGAGTAACGGGGCCCCATAGCCCACAGTGAACGCTATGGCCATCATTCTTGTCCTGGACATTCTAGAAAAGACCATGACGGTGCGGTAGAGGAGCAAGAGTGCTGACAGCAACATCCAAAAGAAAAGGACAAGATAAAAGAAGTGGATGAAGAACGTCACTGCACTGCAGGGACCAAATGGTGTCTCCTCTCCTGGATTCACAATGGATGCTCCAATGATGAAGCATATGTCCGCAATAAGGAGGGACAGAGCGATGTTGACTATGGAGACATGCCGCATGTAGGACGTGTTGTTCCTTGTGAGGGGCTTCCAAACAATGGTCTCAATAATGAGGCATAAAACCAAGCTGCCTATGGAAATGGCAATTCCAATGCAAGTCATGTAAGTTAGGACAGAACTGCTGGAAAAGAATGGTGACATCAGGATTGAAAAAGACGTGGTGTGGGTGCATTCACACGTCACTGTGTTTCTTCGGTTCCTTGATGCCTTTACTTCACATCCAGTCGAGTCCCATCCGCCAATCCCATCCAAAAGACTAAAGTTCCAAAACACACACTCAGGATTTCCCAGTTTGTTGTTTATAATATTAAAGGAAAGGGAGATGTTATGAATATTTGGGTCCACCTTGATTACAACGACATTTCCATTGATTCTGCTACCTGTTTGACTGCCATTGGTGTGGGAAGCATTTCTAAAAGGCAAGACATTGTGAAAAGCTGAAAGAACTATTATGGTGATCATGTTTGATCCATTGGTGTGTGGAATATCTACTTCAGTAGAAAATGCCTGAAATGAGCGGTTTAACAATGTCCTGTTGAGCTGGATTCTTGGTGTTTTTATTGAGAAGGGCTCATTTGAGAGACTGCCTCCAGTATTTTCGATTAGCTGCAGAAGTGCTGAGCTAGCGTTCCTGCTGGTGCTGGCTGCATTCAGAACCTTCCAGGTTGCCCGAGCTTCCTCAGATGCAATGACGTCCACCGTTTTAAGGAAATCCTTGAAATTAAATATACAAATCAGACATAAAATATATAGATCAGATGCTAAATAAAAAGTCCATGACACTACAGATTCAGAAATATGTGGAGGTTCATAGTTAACATTTTATCATGAGGAATGTGACCCATGTGTTTCATATGCTGCATGTATACATTCAGTAGTCATCACCGAACAGGTTAAAGGGAAAAAACATATACATACCGTCATCAGGTCTTTATCAATTGTGAATGGTTGTGAAAAAGATGCTATTGTCCCGAGTAATTCCACAACTTTTAGAAGTGTGACAGAAACCTTTGTTATGTTTTCTGAGTACTTCTCTGCAGTACGACTGAGATTAGCAGCAAACTGTCGAACATCAGTCACTTCCAAGCTCTAGGACCAAAAGTGACACACACCTGCATATCATTTGTTGCCATGCCAATGTGAAACTTTATAAATATTAATTCTACACATAAAATAAATTACTTCAGCTCTCTCTGCCAGATCTTGGATGACACGAAGGATGCAAGTGTTAGATGTGTGTCTCCACTCCCCCGTTGAACTACACACCACCCTCTGGATTCCAGTGTTGTCCCCTTCACACACACTGAATGCTGTCTGATTCACAACTCCAACTCCAAACTTGTTATCTGAGCAGAACAACTCTAAGAGGAGAAATGTTTAAGCTGTTAATGTTCAAGCTGTAAATTATCAGCCCTAATTGGACATGGTATAACACACGTAAAACAGTGCTTCTCCCATCCTCTCGTAGGCAAAACTGGCCTAACATCTTTTGTCTGAAATATGTTAATGATTTTTTTTTAAGCAAAAGGAGGTGTGTTTAATACAGTGGTAGGTGAGATAATGAAATAACTAGCTGATAAAATTGTACACTGGACCTCCTTGGCTCAGATAAGATGTGTCACATGGTTGTGGTCGATCTTGAAAACCATTAAATCTGCCCCACCAGCCTGTGCAGCTATTACCAACAATGATGGATCCAAGCATGTGTGTACACACACACACACACGCCATTCCATCACAGTGGTGGAGCTTTAGAAAACAGTATTCATCAGACCAGAAAGACATTATTGTGTTTATTAACACCTTCCCTGCTTATGGCGGAACAAAAAACAGGCAAGCCACATGAAACTTGCACAGTTATCCACCAAAGGGAAATTTTTGGGAGGGAGGGGGGGTATTGTGTCCATTCACTCCACACTTTTGAAACTTTCACCTTCAAAAGACCCAGACCAAACTCAACCAGCCCACCTTCTTTCACAAGCTTTTTTCAAAGTCTGCTCGATCACGTTACATGTCAGTAATCCACTCACATGCAAAGCCAGTGGGGTAATGAAGATGCTGTTGCATGCACCTGTTTACGCTGTTATGCGTCAGCATTCTGGATGCATTCGTTTGTGCAGCCATTTGCCTTTCCCACTCACACACACTTTCCAGTGAATATAATCTAAGCATTTCAAGTTCCTGAATATTTAACAAATGAAGATAAATGAAAATATGCTTTTTGTTACCCTTGATTTTTGATTTAGCTAGCCTAGTTTAAAGGTTCTGTAATTACAAGACATTTACATTTAGTGATGATGCAGTTGTAGTTCTGTATTTAAACCAGACTCACCGTTCTTCACTGTGTTTATGTTGATGCTCCTCCGGCTGTAACGCAGTGTATTCAAGCTTGTGTTTGAAACCTGACATGTGAACGTTACGTTCTTATCGCCATCCTCACACTCCGGCTGCCACAGCGCGTAGTTATACGTGATGCAGCCTGACCCTTGACCTGTGAGTCATGCATTGAAAGGGTCCTTGAATTTGAAGTAACAGATCTGACCATTTAGCAGTCAATGCACTGTAACATTTATCTCATGAATCTAGAAAAATTGTAATTATAATGCAGATGGAATGTAACTACTATGCACTTGACAGGATGTGATGGATGTAATGCATGCTGTCTGTATGCATGACCTGGAGGTGTGAGTATGCCAGAGAGAGGTTCTTGGTGCCACTCAATTGTATAGCTGCTGTGGGCACAGCACTGAAGAGGAATGGTCTGATTTGCACATAAGTACTGTTTATCACTGCCTACTTGGATATTGGGCTCTGGTTGAATGAGAATTCTTTGCCACTGAATAAGTGATAATGAATCCGATTGCATAATGCATTCATATATACCTGTGAAAAGAAAGGAATATTAAACCATGTGTAAACCATTGTCATTTTAGGAGGGTGGGTGTTAAATGTGTTCCTTTTGGGATGTGGAAGATCTCATCTTTTCTGTTAAGGTTTCTTTGGAGGTAAGGCTTTGGGAAACATGCCTTATTATTACCGTAATGTTTACTTTATGTTTTACACTACAGCCAGTGTTGATGCCCCCCCCACCTCAAGACCACACCTACAGTGGGGTTGCGTACCCTACACAGGCAAGCATAACGTATGAATCCATCTTAGCACCTTCTGCTGTTAAATTAGAGGTATAGACATTGATTAAAAATGTCTATACTGTGAATTACCGTTGTCATCGGCACTCACTGTCTTTACTTTCAGAGTGTGATTATTATTAAGGATGTTATATTTATCAGCATTTGGCATCAGCTCAATCCCATGCACCCTCCAGTTTATGTTTCCTTTGGCACCATCTGGAGGATTACAGTTCAACTGCATTTCTTGCAGAGGATATATTTTTCCTGGGTTTTGGATCAAACCATATTCCTCTGAAATAAGAAGTTAAAAAGCCACTGAGTTTCATGTGTCTGAAGTAACATTGTATTTAAATTATCACTTTCATTCGGTCACTGTCATCAGTCACTAGCACTTCTGCCCAGCCTACAAAAAAGTCGACACTTTGTTCTAGGTTTATATGTACTGGGTATATATGACTATATTTTAAATGTTTCATTTATATTTATTTTAGAAGACCCAACTGCTGAAACTATAAACAATAAAAATGTGCCTGACACATACCTCTTCGAGCAAAAGCACTTCCATCTACTTTGTGTCCTTTTGCAGTCAGCATTCTAGAGAGTTGTGAATTCACAGAGCCCAGATCAAGGTCATATGCAGTAGTTGTCTTAATTGTGTAGTCTGCTATTACACTCCCAGGCCTATTATACACAGTGAACACAACATTGAGAGGATTAGCTATTACAGCGCAGGACAGCTGAATAAAATCATACTTTAACATTAATTTAAGCCTGTTCGTGTTTTTGAAAACAATGAGCTTACCTGAATCTGAAGACAACTGCAGAGTTATTTTTGTACCCAGCAATGATTTGGTAATTAACATTAATCTGAAAAACAAGATTGTGCTGAATTTTGTAAGAGAGAGATTTGTGGCTGCAGGAAATATGATCCACACTGGAACTGGTTATAGTCATGGGGAAAAAATATCAATCCCCTTACATTCTGTTTTATTAGAGCTCCAATTAACAAGCTTGTGGTTTTATAAAAAAAAAAATCTTTTCTTGGGATCAAAGAACTTTTATATTTTGCTCAGGTCCAGAGATTTTTGGAGAGAATTGTTTTTATTTTCCAGCCACCATTTTATACTTTTAACTTTATTTCTACATGTGCCAACATGAACAGGAAGATGGAATGTGTTTATAGAGAACTAGCAGGTCTTGTGTCATTAAACCTCCTCCTCCCAGACGGATGAGCAGCAGGATTCTGTTCCTATGAGGTCACTGGTTTTAGAGTCTTTCCTCTTCTAATAATGTGCACAAACCCGAGAGCTGGACAGCAGCTTATCAGAGCTTCTGCTTTCTAAGAGGTCATCACAAATCCTGAAGCTTAACAAGTCACACGCCTTTGATTAGTAACACCCGGCTGCTAATTAGTCACTTAGTGACTGTAGAAATATGGAGGACGTGAAATTTCCTGCCTGGTTTCTATAACTTGGTTGACCTTTAGGGAAAAAAAGACTATATATTAAAAGGAGGATCATCTTTCTTTTCGTCATGACTGCATGGGATGGATTAGGTATCCAAGCTCCAGGCTGGACAAAATGGAAAGACACATAATCCTGTCACTGCCCACCGCTTCCTCCTGGGTGTGACAATCAGTATATTCTCCCTAAAGCTGGGTATGGGAAAGGCTTCATGTAGACTTGGAATACTTAGTTTATGCCTCATAAAATTACTTTGTCTAATGTCCAGGTAAAATAGAATTTAACCTTAGTCCAAATAGTCAATAAATTGGCTTTTTGATTCACATGGATGGTATTATTTTGTATTTTATGTATAAGATACTTACCACTTCCTCAAGTACAGATTTGTAGTTGATGTACATCTGACTGGATGGATTTGTGAGTGAGAGATCATACTTCTCATCTATTGTCAGTGACATAGTTACTGAAACATCTAGGACAGAAATACAGTGAGGTTATTGATAAATTAATCTTCAGCTGAAAGTGTGGTGTGTGGTGTAGGCCTGTCGCGATAATTACATTATCGACTTATCGTACGATAATTTTTTTAACCGCGATCATTTTTGCTGATGTCGATAATTGACCATTGGGTTTCCGCTCAAATTTGTTTACATGAGAATAAACCGCAACTACGTTAGATTTCAATAACGTCAATAACAGTGCCTCCACGCACACAGGTGGAGATGTGTTAGCTCGTGAACGTATTTGAGGCTAATAGGACTCGAAATAATTCGCTTTTTATCACATTATTTAATGGTTGTTTATTATAGTGACTGTAGCGCGCGACTCCGCTCACCTCGCGCTCACCTCCGCGAACGGTGAAAGCGTTGTTGTTCGAAACGATAGCCTATGTGGTAGTATAAAGGAAATCCCCTCAAAAACAGTGGAAGGAACATTTACCTGACGAATTTTAATGTTGCTTTGTGTTTCAGGTTTGAAAAGTGCTGGAATTTAGGCTAAAGTACTTGAAAATACTTGAAATTGTAACTACTTCGTTTCACAATAAATATCTGACTGACTGAACAGTTAACAAATACGAGCCTCTTGTAATTCCAGAATGAAACATGAGAGAACGTGAAGACGTTCTAAGATTGGGCGTTTTGAAAATAAACAACCCTTAAATGATGTGATAAAAAGCGAATTATTTCGAGTATATGTATAAATATTTAACTTAATTAAGTTTAACGTGCTGGGAAATATTGAAATGGACCTTTAAAGTGACGTACAAATGCTTTAATTCCATGAATTAAACTCCGCATAGCCCGAATATGAACTCCGCAAACATGAGTTTGTTCATTGCGCTGCGGCGCGCGAGCGCAAAGTTACAAAATTCGAGAGGTGCACGACCTCGCGAATCGACAGTGCGCGAGGCCACCGCGATTAAGTAATTTTCGCCGCGCAGACCCTCGCTCGGCTCGCGATGCGTCAAGTTTAAACCAGGCTTAAACCAGACTTAACTCGCTATATAGCCAAAGAGATGCTGCCGTTAAATACAGTCAGAAAACATTTATAAACATGCTGCAAAGATTTAACATGCAGTATGAACTGCCAAAGAAAACCTTTATCTCCCAAACTGCCATTCCAACCTTATATAATGAAGTCACGTGTTCTGAAGGAGATTAGACATCTCATTTTACTCTGCCACTACAGATATGTGGTCAAGCTCAAATATGAACCCATACATGAGCTTTACAATACATTACTGCCAACTGGTGTAATTGTATTATTATGCTACTATATTATTATTGTGGCACATTGTCTTAAAGCTCCTTTGGGGAGCCCAGAAGCAAGAAAAAATTTTATAATGGCACTTTAAAATGACAATATTATCGTTTATCGCAATAATTTCTGGGACAATATATCGTTCTGAAAATTTTGTTATCGTGACAGGCCTAGGTGTAACCTCTGCAGACATGTCCTGTAGACAAACCACTGATTGCCTCTAAGGAACCAGCAACCAATGCAACGAGTAGTCATGAGACATGAGCTGAACAGCACCTGCTGTCCACAAACACACCACTACTGAGCTCAGTCTAAACACATCTGCTTGGTACGCCCACCTGCTGTAGTGGAAGAGGACAGGGATGGGGTGGAAGTGCCTTCAGGAAGTGTTTCTGCTGAGAGAAAGGGTTGAACAATCTAAACAAGCAGAACAGGCCACAAAGCACACCCTTGAGTTTTGATAGCATCCGTTTTTTCACACCAAGTAAAAGCATGGGCTTTATATATATATATATACACTACCGTTCAAAAGTTTGGGGTCACTTAGAAATGTTCTTATTTTTGAAAGAAAAGCATTTTTTTTTCAATTTAGCTAACATTAAATGCATCAAAAATACACTCTATACATTATTAATGTGGTAAATGACTATTCTAGCTGTAAACGTCTGGTTTTTAATGCAATATCTACATAGATGTATGGAGACCCATTTCCAACAACCATCACTCCAGTGTTCTAATGGTACATTGTGTTTGCTAACTGTGTAAGGAGGCTATTGGATATTTAGAAAACCCTTGTGCAAGTAGGTTAGCACAGCTGAAAACAGTTTTGCTGATTAGAGAAGCTATAAAGCTGACCTTCCTTTGAGCTAGTTGAGAATCTGGAGCATTACAATTGTTGGTTCGATTAAACTCACAAAATGGCCAGAAAAAGACAACTTTCAATTGAAACTCAACAGTCTATTCTTGTTCTGAGAAATGAAGGCTATTCCATGCAAGACATTGCCAAGAAACTGAAGATTTCCTACAATGGTGTGTACTACTCCCTTTAGAGGAGAGCACAGACAGGTTCTAACCAGAGTAGAAGGAGAAGTGGAAGGCCCTGCTGCACAACTGAGCAAGAAGATAAGTACATTAAGAGTCTCAAGTTTGAGAAATCGGCACTTCACAGGTCCTCAACTAGCAGCTTCATTAAAGAAAAGATGCTGGATGAGTGCCTGACACCATCTGTCAAACATGGTGGAGGTAATGTAATTGGTCTGGGGTTGCTTTGGTGCTGGTAAAGTGGGAGATTTGTACAAGGTAAAAGGGAATTTGAATAAGGAAGGCTATCACTCCATTTTGCAACACCATGCCATACCTTGTGGACAGCGCTTGATTGGAGCCAATTTCATCCTGCAACAGGACAATGTCCCAAAGCACACCTCCAATTATGCACAAACTATTTAGAGAAAAAGCAGGCAGCTGGTGTTTTATCGGTAATGGAGTGGCCAGCGCAGTCACCAGATCTCAACCCCATTGAGCTGTTGTGGGAGCAGCTTGACCGTATGGCATGGGTTAAAGCAAGAAATTTTCATTTGACTGAAAATTTTTCCTGGCACAAGACAATGCCAGCAATTACTGAAAATGTGGTGTAGCCTCTTTTGTCTAATTCTACACAATAAACACATTTATAAAGTATATTTATCTAAACAGTCTGTGTAATGAGAGAAGAGAGAATCTATGAAGCGACAAAATGCAACACCTGAGCTATAAATGTACATAAATGTTTTTATAATGGAGTTATCTGGGGGTCCTCTTCCAGAACATTGTTTAAAGATCAAGTCAAATTTAGTGAATCCTGGTGAGTTTTAAAATGGTATGAAGCTCTCTTGTTTTTATCAGATTCACTATCGCAAAAACATAAGCAGTAAGATTACCTGGTTTATCTTACAAAAAAATTTAATGTCCAAAAATGGCAAATTTAATCGCACCACTGGATGGAGCTTTTAAATACAAACAGAACAACACCATCCATGTTAAACTGGCTTAGAAATAAAAAAGTTGACATTTCAAATGGAAGAAATGCGCCTTTTTTCTTCGACTATTAAAGCTAAATGAAGAAAAGTCTGTGATCGAGAGATTCTTCAGTATAAATAACCATAACTTCTATATTTCACTACAAATTCAAATAAAATTTGAAATGTAGTCACTTTATAGTATGGACATGACAGTATAATATTCAAAATGAATGAACAAATGAATATTTAATGATTAATCTTTAAATTAATTAATAAATAAGTCAGGTAATCATTATAGTGAAATAAAAAAAAACTACATTTCTATTAATATTCTGAGAAAACGCTGTAACCTAAAGATTCTGTTAACACAATTAAGACACAATATGATAAAAAACAGGCATGTAGGCATGATTAATTCATTATTTATTTATTTATTACTGTTATTAAAATTATCTAATACAAGACAACTCAAAGAAATTATGTCAATAAAGTTTAAAAGTATTGCAACTATTATGATTATAGTTAGTTTAAATATATAAAATATTTAATAAATATTTCGTGTTGGTTTATTAGGACATAAATTATGTGATTTTGTATTACGCCTTACGGTCTGACCACCTGTACCGGCTCAAAAAAAACACTCTTATATAACTGCGTGCAGTACGTTATTCGCGTACAGTATGTACCTTTGTTCCGACAAAGCCTGGTTAAAGCAAGCACCCACACTACGCAAAGTAAAGCCTTTATGGCGTAATCGCGGTGGCTCCACCCGTGCGCGAGAGCCTCACGCGCTGGCGATTCGCGAGGTCGTGCACCTCTCGAATTTTGTAACTTCACTTCGCCCGTGCCGCGCTTCAGCGCAATGAACAAAGTCATGTTTGCAGGGTTCATACACCTTTACAAGGTGGAATTAAAACACTTGTACGTCACTTTCAAGGTCCATTTCAATATTTCCCAGCACGTTAAACTTAATAAAGTTAAATATTTATACATATACTCGAAACGAATCGAAATAATTCGCGTTTTATTCACATTATTTAGGGGTTGTTTATTTTCAAAACGCCCGATCTTAACGTCTTCTCTCATGTTTCGTCCTGGAATTACAAGAGGCTCGTATTTGTTAACGTAATACAAGAGAATTGTTCAGTCAGATAGCTATTTGTTGTGAAACGAAGTAGATACAATTTCAAGCATGTTCATTTAGCCTAAATTCCAGCACTTTTTTTCCTGAAACACAAAGCAACATTAAAATTGGTCAGGTGAATGTTCCCTCCCCTGTTTTTAAGGGCTGTTTCTTTATACTACCACATATCGTTTCGGACAACACTGCAAAGAATGCGACGCGCCAAGTAGCCTCCGCCGTTTGCGCAGGTGTGCGGAGTCGCGCGCTACGGTCACTCGCGAAAGTATAATCACCCAGGCAGGAGGAAGGTAACTTTTCTACGTAATGTCCGAAAATCAGAAGGCGGGATGACCCGCAAGTCAATCAAATGACACCGCCGTCATCCATCCAGCGCTGACGATCCAGTGAGAGGATCATATTTCGGACACAAAACAGATAGCTTGTGTGGTTTATTATGATTTGACGGATTTTTTCCCCAAAAAATTCAAATGACGGAAATCCGTCGTAGTGACGGAGAACTTTAACCCATGCCGTATGGTACGAAAAAAGTGCCCATTAACCCAATCAAACTTGTGGGAGCGGCTTCTGGAAGCATGGGGTGAAATTTCTCCAGATTACCTCAGCAAATTAACAGCTAGAATTCCAAAGGTCTACAATGCTGTAATTGCTGCTAAGGGAGCATTCTTTGACGAAAGCAAAGTTTAAAGTAGAAAATTATTTCAAATAAAAAAAAAGAGTCATATATTTCCTTTATAATGGAAACTATAACATTCATTAAACTGAATTATATACCTAAACATGGTATGCACATCATGTAATGACCTACCTAGGCAAAGGTTGTTAGCACTTGCACTCAAATTTGAGTTTGATACATTAAATCCCTTCCAGCAAGAGCAATTGTAGCCTCCATTTGTATTGGTGCAGTTGGAGTTTGGACCACAATCAGATGGTACAGACAGACATTCATAAACATCTGTGAGATAAATGAAAGGTGGTTGAGATGTTGTTTGTTTGTCTGGAAGAGTAATATATTTCCTTTATTATGAGAACTAGTATGTTCATTAAACTGAATTATATACGTGGACATGGTATGCATATCATGCAATGACTTACCAAGGCAAGGGTTGTTAGCTTTTGCACTCAAATTTGAGTTTGATAAATGAAATCCCTTCCAGCAAGAGCAACTGTAGCTTCCATTTGTGTTGGTACAGTTAGAGTTTGGACCACATGCAGATGGTACAGACAGACATTCATCCACATCTATGACATAAATGAAAGGAGGCTGAGGTGTTATTTGTCTGGAAGTGTCATATATTTCCTTTATTATGCCAAATGCCATAAATGTAAATGTAAACTGAAGTGTCATATATTTCCTTTATAATGAAAACAAACATTTATTAATCTGAATTATATACCTGGACATGGTATGCACATCATATAATGACTTACCTAAGCAAGGGTTGTTTGCACTTGGACTAAAATTTGAGTTTGTTACATTAAATCCCTTCCAGCAAGAGCAGTTGTAGCTTCCATTTGAGTTTGTACAGTTGGAGTTTGGACCACATACAGATGGTACAGACAGACATTCATCCACATCTGTGACATAAATGAAAGGTGGTTGAGGTGTTATTTGTCTGGAAGTGTCATATATTTCCATTATTATGAAAACGAAAACATTCATTAAACTGAATTATATACCTAGACATGGTATGCACATCATGTAATGACTTACCTAGGCAAGGGTTGTTAGCACTTGCACTCAAATTTGAGTTTGATACATTAAATCCCTTCCAGCAAGAGCAATTGTAGCCTCCATTTCTATTGGTGCAGTTGGAGTTTGTACCACATACAGATGGTACAGACAGACATTCATCCACATCTGTGAGATAAATGAAAGGTGGTTGAGATGTTGTTTGTTTGTCTGGAAAATTCATATATTTCCTTTATTATGAGAACTAGTACATTCATTAAACTGAATTATACTGTATACCTGGACATGGTATGCATATCATGCAATGACTTACCAAGGCAAGGGTTGTTAGCGCTTGCACTCAATTTTGAGTTTGTTACATTAAATCCCTTCCAGCAAGAGCAACTGTAGCCTCCATTTGTATTGGTGCAGTTGGAGTTTGGACCACATACAGATGGTACAGACAGACATTCATCCACATCTGTGAGATAAATGAAAGGTGGTTGAGATGTTGTTTGTTTGTCTGGAAAAGTCATATATTTCCTTTATTATGAGAACTAGTATGTTCATTAAACTGAATTATACTGTATACCTGGACATGGTATGCATATCATGCAATGACTTACCAAGGCAAGGGTTGTTAGCGCTTGCACTCAATTTTGAGTTTGTTACATTAAATCCCTTCCAGCAAGAGCAATTGTAGCCTCCATTTGTATTGGTGCAGTTGGAGTTCGGACCACATACAGATGGTACAGACAGACATTCATCCACATCTGTGAGATAAATGAAAGGTGGTTGAGATGTTGTTTGTTTGTCTGGAAATGTCATCTATTTCCTTTATTATGAAAACTAGAACATTCATTAAACTGAATTATGTACCTGGACATGGTACGTGCATCATGCAATGACTTACCTAAGCAAGGGTTGTTTGCACTTGCACTCAAATTTGAGTTTGATACATTAAATCCCTTCCAGCAAGAGCAACTGTAGCCTCCATTTGTATTGGAGCAGTTGGAGTTTGGACCACATACAGATGGTACAGACAGACATTCATCCACATCTGTGACATAAATGAAAGGTGGTTGAGGTGTTATTTGTCTGGAAGTGTCATATATTTCCTTTATTATGAAAACTAAAACATTCATTAAACTGAATTATATACCTAGACATGGTATGCACATCATGTAATGACTTACCTAGGCAAGGGTTGTTAGCACTTGCACTCAAATTTGAGTTTGATGCATTAAATCCCTTCCAGCAAGAGCAATTGTAGCCTCCATTTGTATTGGTGCAGTTGGAGTTTGTACCACATACAGATGGTACAGACAGACATTCATCCACATCTGTGAGATAAATGAAAGGTGGTTGAGATGTTGTTTGTTTGTCTGGAAAAGTCATATATTTCCTTTATTATGAGAACTAGTATGTTCATTAAACTGAATTATACTGTATACCTGGACATGGTATGCATATCATGCAATGACTTACCAAGGCAAGGGTTGTTAGCGCTTGCACTCAATTTTGAGTTTGTTACATTAAATCCCTTCCAGCAAGAGCAATTGTAGCCTCCATTTGTATTGGTGCAGTTGGAGTTTGGACCACATACAGATGGTTCAGACAAACATTCATCCACATCTGTGAGATAAATGAAAGGTGGTTGAGATGTTTGTTTGTCTGGAAATGTCATCCATTTCCTTTATTATGAAAACTAGTACGTTCATTAAACTGAATTATACTGTATACCTGGACATGGTAGGCATATCATGCAATGACTTACCAAGGCAAGGGTTGTTAGCGCTTGCACTCAATTTTGAGTTTGTTACATTAAATCCCTTCCAGCAAGAGCAATTGTAGCCTCCATTTGTATTGGTGCAGTTGGAGTTTGTACCACATACAGATGGTACAGACAGACATTCATCCACATCTGTGAGATAAATGAAAGGTGGTTGAGATGTTGTTTGTTTGTCTGGAAAAGTCATATATTTCCTTTATTATGAGAACTAGTATGTTCATTAAACTGAATTATACTGTATACCTGGACATGGTATGCATATCATGCAATGACTTACCAAGGCAAGGGTTGTTAGCGCTTGCACTCAATTTTGAGTTTGTTACATTAAATCCCTTCCAGCAAGAGCAATTGTAGCCTCCATTTGTATTGGTGCAGTTGGAGTTTGGACCACATACAGATGGTTCAGACAAACATTCATCCACATCTGTGAGATAAATGAAAGGTGGTTGAGATGTTGTTTGTTTGGAAATGTCATCCATTTCCTTTATTATGAAAACTAGTACGTTCATTAAACTGAATTATACTGTATACCTGGACATGGTATGCATATCATGCAATGACTTACCAAGGCAAGGGTTGTTAGCGCTTGCACTCAATTTTGAGTTTGTTACATTAAATCCCTTCCAGCAAGAGCAATTGTAGCCTCCATTTGTATTGGTGCAGTTGGAGTTTGGACCACATACAGATGGTTCAGACAAACATTCATCCACATCTGTGAGATAAATGAAAGGTGGTTGAGGTCTTATTTGTCTGGAAATGTCATCCATTTCCTTTATTATGAAAACTAGTACGTTCATTAAACTGAATTATACTGTATACCTGGACATGGTAGGCATATCATGCAATGACTTACCAAGGCAAGGGTTGTTAGCACTTGCACTCAAATTTGAGTTTGATGCATTAAATCCCTTCCAGCAAAAGCAATTGTAGCCTCCATTTGTATTGGTGCAGTTGGAGTTCGGACCACATGCAGATGGTACAGACAGACATTCAACCACATCTATGACATAAATGAAAGGAGGCTGAGGTGTTATTTGTCTGGAAGTGTCATATATTTCCTTTATTATGCCAAATGCCATAAATGTAAATGTAAACTGAAGTGTCATATATTTCCTTTATAATGAAAACAAACATTTATTAATCTGAATTATATACCTGGACATGGTATGCACATCATATAATGACTTACCTAAGCAAGGGTTGTTTGCACTTGGACTAATATTTGAGTTTGTTACATTAAATCCCTTCCAGCAAGAGCAGTTGTAGCTTCCATTTGAGTTTGTACAGTTGGAGTTTGGACCACATACAGATGGTACAGACAGACATTCATCCACATCTGTGACATAAATGAAAGGTGGTTGAGGTGTTATTTGTCTGGAAGTGTCATATATTTCCATTATTATGAAAACTAAAACATTCATTAAACTGAATTATATACCTAGACATGGTATGCACATCATGTAATGACTTACCTAGGCAAGGGTTGTTAGCACTTGCACTCAAATTTGAGTTTGTTACATTAAATCCCTTCCAGCAAGAGCAATTGTAGCCTCCATTTGTATTGGTGCAGTTGGAGTTCGGACCACATACAGATGGTACAGACAGACATTCATCCACATCTGTGAGATAAATGAAAGGTGGTTGAGATGTTTTGTTTGTCTGGAAATGTCATCTATTTCCTTTATTATGAAAACTAGAACATTCATTAAACTGAATTATATACCTAGACATGGTACATGCATCATGCAATGACTTACCTAAGCAAGGGTTGTTTGCACTTGCACTCAAATTTGAGTTTGATACATTAAATCCCTTCCAGCAAGAGCAACTGTAGCCTCCATTTGTATTGGAGCAGTTGGAGTTTGGACCACATACAGATGGTACAGACAGACATTCATCCACATCTGTGACATAAATGAAAGGTGGTTGAGGTGTTATTTGTCTGGAAGTGTCATATATTTCCTTTATTATGAAAACTAAAACATTCATTAAACTGAATTATATACCTAGACATGGTATGCACATCATGTAATGACTTACCTAGGCAAGGGTTGTTAGCACTTGCACTCAAATTTGAGTTTGATGCATTAAATCCCTTCCAGCAAGAGCAATTGTAGCCTCCATTTGTATTGGTGCAGTTGGAGTTTGTACCACATACAGATGGTACAGACAGACATTCATCCACATCTGTGAGATAAATGAAAGGTGGTTGAGATGTTGTTTGTTTGTCTGGAAAAGTCATATATTTCCTTTATTATGAGAACTAGTATGTTCATTAAACTGAATTATACTGTATACCTGGACATGGTATGCATATCATGCAATGACTTACCAAGGCAAGGGTTGTTAGCGCTTGCACTCAATTTTGAGTTTGTTACATTAAATCCCTTCCAGCAAGAGCAATTGTAGCCTCCATTTGTATTGGTGCAGTTGGAGTTTGGACCACATACAGATGGTTCAGACAAACATTCATCCACATCTGTGAGATAAATGAAAGGTGGTTGAGATGTTTGTTTGTCTGGAAATGTCATCCATTTCCTTTATTATGAAAACTAGTACGTTAATTAAACTGAATTATACTGTATACCTGGACATGGTAGGCATATCATGCAATGACTTACCAAGGCAAGGGTTGTTAGCACTTGCACTCAAATTTGAGTTTGATAAATGAAATCCCTTCCAGCAAGAGCAACTGTAGCTTCCATTTGTGTTGGTACAGTTAGAGTTTGGACCACATGCAGATGGTACAGACAGACATTCATCCACATCTATGACATAAATGAAAGGAGGCTGAGGTGTTATTTGTCTGGAAGTGTCATATATTTCCTTTATTATGCCAAATGCCATAAATGTAAATGTAAACTGAAGTGTCATATATTTCCTTTATAATGAAAACAAACATTTATTAATCTGAATTATATACCTGGACATGGTATGCACATCATATAATGACTTACCTAAGCAAGGGTTGTTTGCACTTGGACTAAAATTTGAGTTTGTTACATTAAATCCCTTCCAGCAAGAGCAGTTGTAGCTTCCATTTGAGTTTGTACAGTTGGAGTTTGGACCACATACAGATGGTACAGACAGACATTCATCCACATCTGTGACATAAATGAAAGGTGGTTGAGGTGTTATTTGTCTGGAAGTGTCATATATTTCCATTATTATGAAAACTAAAACATTCATTAAACTGAATTATATACCTAGACATGGTATGCACATCATGTAATGACTTACCTAGGCAAGGGTTGTTAGCACTTGCACTCAAATTTGAGTTTGTTACATTAAATCCCTTCCAGCAAGAGCAATTGTAGCCTCCATTTGTATTGGTGCAGTTGGAGTTTGTACCACATACAGATGGTACAGACAGACATTCATCCACATCTGTGAGATAAATGAAAGGTGGTTGAGATGTTGTTTGTTTGTCTGGAAATGTCATCTATTTCCTTTATTATGAAAACTAGAACATTCATTAAACTGAATTATATACCTAGACATGGTACATGCATCATGCAATGACTTACCTAAGCAAGGGTTGTTTGCACTTGCACTCAAATTTGAGTTTGATACATTAAATCCCTTCCAGCAAGAGCAACTGTAGCCTCCATTTGTATTGGAGCAGTTGGAGTTTGGACCACATACAGATGGTACAGACAGACATTCATCCACATCTGTGACATAAATGAAAGGTGGTTGAGGTGTTATTTGTCTGGAAGTGTCATATATTTCCTTTATTATGAAAACTAAAACATTCATTAAACTGAATTATATACCTAGACATGGTATGCACATCATGTAATGACTTACCTAGGCAAGGGTTGTTAGCACTTGCACTCAAATTTGAGTTTGATGCATTAAATCCCTTCCAGCAAGAGCAATTGTAGCCTCCATTTGTATTGGTGCAGTTGGAGTTTGTACCACATACAGATGGTACAGACAGACATTCATCCACATCTGTGAGATAAATGAAAGATGGTTGAGATGTTGTTTGTTTGTCTGGAAAAGTCATATATTTCCTTTATTATGAGAACTAGTATGTTCATTAAACTGAATTATACTGTATACCTGGACATGGTATGCATATCATGCAATGACTTACCAAGGCAAGGGTTGTTAGCGCTTGCACTCAATTTTGAGTTTGTTACATTAAATCCCTTCCAGCAAGAGCAATTGTAGCCTCCATTTGTATTGGTGCAGTTGGAGTTTGGACCACATACAGATGGTACAGACAGACATTCATCCACATCTGTGACATAAATGAAAGGTGTTTGAGGTCTTTTTTGTCTGGAAGTGTCATATATTTCCTTTATTATGAAAACTAAAACATTCATTAAACTGAATTATATACCTAGACATGGTATGCACATCATGTAATGACTTACCTAGGCAAGGGTTGTTAGCACTTGCACTCAAATTTGAGTTTGATGCATTAAATCCCTTCCAGCAAAAGCAATTGTAGCCTCCATTTGTATTGGTGCAGTTGGAGTTCGGACCACATGCAGATGGTACAGACAGACATTCATCCACATCTATGACATAAATGAAAGGAGGCTGAGGTGTTATTTGTCTGGAAGTGTCATATATTTCCTTTATTATGCCAAATGCCATAAATGTAAATGTAAACTGAAGTGTCATATATTTCCTTTATAATGAAAACAAACATTTATTAATCTGAATTATATACCTGGACATGGTATGCACATCATATAATGACTTACCTAAGCAAGGGTTGTTTGCACTTGGACTAAAATTTGAGTTTGTTACATTAAATCCCTTCCAGCAAGAGCAGTTGTAGCTTCCATTTGAGTTTGTACAGTTGGAGTTTGGACCACATACAGATGGTACAGACAGACATTCATCCACATCTGTGACATAAATGAAAGGTGGTTGAGGTGTTATTTGTCTGGAAGTGTCATATATTTCCATTATTATGAAAACTAAAACATTCATTAAACTGAATTATATACCTAGACATGGTATGCACATCATGTAATGACTTACCTAGGCAAGGGTTGTTAGCACTTGCACTCAAATTTGAGTTTGATACATTAAATCCCTTCCAGCAAGAGCAATTGTAGCCTCCATTTGTATTGGTGCAGTTGGAGTTTGTACCACATACAGATGGTACAGACAGACATTCATCCACATCTGTGAGATAAATGAAAGGTGGTTGAGATGTTGTTTGTTTGTCTGGAAATGTCATCTATTTCCTTTATTATGAGAACTAGTATGTTCATTAAACTGAATTATACTGTATACCTGGACATGGTATGCATATCATGCAGTAGCGAACCGTGACCTTTAAACCTGGGCCCGCAACCCCCCCCTCCCCGAATTTTTTTTTTCCTTTCTTAATAAACTGCAATAAAGAAAAACTGAGACGACAGTACAGCTTTAAAAACGTAATAAACAATAATATCTGTACTAGATAACGTCTTAAGCAAAATAAGTTTCCAAACAAAATAAGGTTCACAGCTCCGTGGTTCTCGGAAGCGGAATATGTAAACAACGCGCACGAGGACGTCAAAGGGATGAATCGAAACTAGCTAGCGGTGGTGCTAACGACAGCTAGCGTCGCCACAGCGGGCGGAAATTATCATACAGTTAAGCCCGCCCACTAAGAGAGAAGATATGATTGGTCAATTTTGCTGTCATTTGAAACTGGTATTGCGCTGAATAAGCCTTTTTCACGCAAGGAGGAGGGGTCAAGTTCCGGGCGAGGTGATGTGTAAACCTATTTCCGGTTAGCAGCACCGCTACGAGAATGGATGCGTTTTATTACTCTGCATCTTTGGCTGACCTTCCGCGCTTTAGGCAGGACGATGTTGCCAGAACCGTCGAGGAGCTATCGAGGACCAAACGAGCGAAACTCGATAAAGGATACAAGTTTTTTTTCGAGCAGTTTATTTTTGATTATGAAGGTAAATGGATCCAGTTCTGTAGTTTAGTTTAGCCAAGTTAACTAGCTAGCATGCCTAGCTAGCGTCTTAGCTCCGTGCTCACTCAACATTCTATCATTTATGCCTTCATCAAACTGTTTATCTTATTTTTAAATAAAGCATGTGTTTTATTGTACTATTATAAGTGCCTGCATTATTGTGTCTTATGATTTTGTGTGTTCAGTGTCCAATGTTGTAGATAAGGAGATCCGTGTAAGGGCTCGGTGCTACCGGTCCTTAAAAAAAGGCACCACACAAGCTAGAGGTCAAAGCTCACAGTTTTTTATTTGTTTCAAGCATTTTCAAGCACTTTAATCTAAATTCCAGCACTTTTCAAACCTGAAACAAAGCAACATTAAAATTGGTCAGGTAATTGTTTCTTCCCCTGTTGTTGAGGGGTGTTTCTTTATACTACCACATATCGTTTCGGACAAGCGGTTCGAGCAGGGTCGCGCGAGGTGTGCGGACGCGCGCGCGCTACGGTCACTCGCGAAAGTATAAACCTAGCTCAACACAACGAATCTGACCAAACACCTGAAGGCACGCATATTTGTACAAAACATTCCAAGAGGTTGGTGATTATTCCCATTTCTAGTATTATAGCATACAAAATTGTGTCCGATTATGGTATCCTAGCATAGTGTGTGTGTGTGCTCTAGACCCAAAGCCCAGACAGACTTGTACTTAGGATGTGCACGGAAAGCCTCTAGGCGGGATTTCACTCTGCTGTACACAGACTGCCTCGCTGGCCGAGTCCAGCTGAAACGACACGGTATAGCACCTTTCTTCAGCCACGTTTTGCCCTTTGCCGTAACGTAGATGTCTTGCGACTCAAAATGTGCGCTACACACGTGCGTGCTGTTCCTAATAACCTGGAAATTCGGCCCCTCACTCCTTCTAATGGCCATCAACCACTTCTTTCTGAGTTCCTCGTCAGCTGGGAACGAGTGGAAACTCAAATAAGGCTGTTTTTGTTTGGAATTAGAGCACAGCGGTACGCTGCAAAAACACTTGCTAGTCACTTGCGCCATGGCAGAAGTACGAACGCTCCAAACGGAAATGATTTTACACAGAACTGTCTAGACCGGAAACGTCGACCCCGGAAGCGAGAGAAAGGCCTATTATAACTGCCAGGCCCTCTGTAAACGAACAGAGGGCATCACAGTCCTGATAGGGGGAGACACAGGCTCACAGGCTTCCACTTAACCCCTCACCTTCCAACACAGATTGAATAGACACGGGTGAATATTTTATTTGCTTATATTTTTGTAATTGTTTAGATGTCGAATGTCAAACTGTAAGTAGATAAAATAAAATTGGATAATTATATATATAATGCTTAAGAATATTTTAGGCCCTCTGAGAGGGCGTAGAGGGCCCTGACGGTTCCCCACTGATATCATGCAATGACTTACCAAGGCAAGGGTTGTTAGCGCTTGCACTCAATTTTGAGTTTGTTACATTAAATCCCTTCCAGCAAGAGCAATTGTAGCCTCCATTTGTATTGGTGCAGTTGGAGTTTGTACCACATACAGATGGTACAGACAGACATTCATCCACATCTGTGAGATAAATGAAAGGTGGTTGAGATGTTGTTTGTTTGTCTGGAAAAGTCATATATTTCCTTTATTATGAGAACTAGTACGTTCATTAAACTGAATTATACTGTATACCTGGACATGGTATGCATATCATGCAATGACTTACCAAGGCAAGGGTTGTTAGCGCTTGCACTCAATTTTGAGTTTGTTACATTAAATCCCTTCCAACAAGAGCAATTGTAGCCTCCATTTGTATTGGTGCAGTTGGAGTTCGGACCACATACAGATGGTACAGACAGACATTCATCCACATCTGTGAGATAAATGAAAGGTGGTTGAGATGTTGTTTGTTTGTCTGGAAATGTCATCTATTTCCTTTATTATGAAAACTAGAACATTCATTAAACTGAATTATATACCTGGACATGGTACGTGCATCATGCAATGACTTACCTAGACAAGGGTTGTTTGCACTTGCACTCAAATTTGAGTTTGATACATTAAATCCCTTCCAGCAAAAGCAATTGTAGCCTCCATTTGTATTGGTGCAGTTGGAGTTTGGACCACATACAGATGGTACAGACAGACATTCATCCACATCTGTGACATAAATGAAAGGTGGTTGAGGTGTTATTTGTCTGGAAGTGTCATATATTTCCTTTATTATGAAAACTAAAACATTCATTAAACTGAATCATATACCTAGACATGGTATGCACATCATGTAATGACTTACCTAGGCAAGGGTTGTTAGCACTTGCACTCAAATTTGAGTTTGATGCATTAAATCCCTCCCAGCAAGAGCAATTGTAGCCTCCATTTGTATTGGTGCAGTTGGAGTTTGTACCACATACAGATGGTACAGACAGACATTCATCCACATCTGTGAGATAAATGAAAGGTGGTTGAGATGTTGTTTGTTTGTCTGGAAAAGTCATATATTTCCTTTATTATGAGAACTAGTATGTTCATTAAACTGAATTATACTGTATACCTGGACATGGTATGCATATCATGCAATGACTTACCAAGGCAAGGGTTGTTAGCGCTTGCACTCAATTTTGAGTTTGTTACATTAAATCCCTTCCAGCAAGAGCAATTGTAGCCTCCATTGGTATTGGTGCAGTTGGAGTTCGGACCACATACAGATGGTTCAGACAAACATTCATCCACATCTGTGAGATAAATGAAAGGTGGTTGAGATGTTTGTTTGTCTGGAAATGTCATCTATTTCCTTTATTATGAAAACTAGAACATTCATTAAACTGAATTATATACCTGGACATGGTATGTGCATCATGCAATGACTTACCTAAGCAAGGGTTGTTTGCACTTGCACTCAAATTTGAGTTTGATACATTAAATCCCTTCCAGCAAGAGCAATTGTAGCCTCCATTTGTATTGGTGCAGTTGGAGTTTGGACCACATAAAGATGGTACAGACAGACATTCATCCACATCTGTGAGATAAATGAAAGGTGGTTGAGATGTTGTTTGTTTGTCTGGAAGAGTCATATATTTCCTTTATTATGAGAACTAGTACGTTAATTAAACCGAATTATACTGTATACCTGGACATGGTATACGTATCATGTAATGACTTACCTAGGCAAGGGTTGTTAGCACTTGCACTCAAATTTGAGTTTGTTACATTAAATCCCTTCCAGCAAGAGCAATTGTAGCTTCCATTTGTGTTGGTACAGTTAGAGTTTGGACCACATGCAGATGGTACAGACAGACATTCATCCACATCTATGACATAAATGAAAGGAGGCTGAGGTGTTATTTGTCTGGAGGTGTCATATATTTCCTTTATTATGCCAAATGCCATAAATGTAAATGTAAATGGAAGTGTCATATATTTCCTTTATTATGAAAACTAAAACATTCAGTAAACTGAATTATATACCTGGACATGGTATGCGTATCATGTAATGACTTACCTAAGCATGGGTTGTTTGCACTTGCACTCAAATTTGAATTTGGCGGCGAATGTAAGTAAGTTGTTGAGCGGAGAGCAGGCCAATCAGAACCCCCTCTCTCTCCTTCCCACTCGCGATTAGAGAAAAAATCGTGTGCGCGTTTGTCTGGGTCACTCGTTCTGAATTCCGGGAGGTGACTCGCGGGTATCAGGGAGACACTACCGAAATGCGGGAGACTCCCGCAGCTTCCGGGAGACTTGGGATGTCTGCATTACGGGTTTCTCGCGCGCAGTGTTCTTAGCTTAGGTGCTACCTAGCTCAGGACTGCTATGTCCTGATTTAACAATTAACCTAGCTAACTTTAGCTAACCTAGCCATGCAGGTGATGTTGCTAAGGTAACCTGCTGAACTTAATTTCATGAAATTTGCCTCACCGTACCTTGCCAGGGTGGCAGCTTTAATAACCTAACAAAGCTGATTGCATAATGTACAGAAGATACGGAATTAATCTTTCCTACTCTGAAAGGAAAGGTACGGAGCCCGTAAGGTGACATCATGTAAAAAAAAAATAACGCGTGGCCACGACTTACTAACGCATGCGAACGCCTTATTAACGCGTGCGAACGAGATAATTAACGTGTGCTAGATAACGTATTACTTTGTATAAAGCCAGGTTTATCTTCCTTGGGCAGTCAGTTAGTGTACATCCCCTCCTTGGCAGTCAGTTCACGAACAACCCTGGGATCTGCTTGTTTTGCTGTGAAAAATTACCTTTGTTGCCGCGCCTGAAAGGCGACATTAGTACATGGGTTAAAGTTCTCCGTCACTACGACGGATTTGCGTCATTTGAATTTTTTGGGGAAAAAATCCGTCAAATCATAATAAACCACACAAGCTGTTTTGTGTCCGAAATATGATCCTCTCACTGGATCGTCAGCGCTGGATGGATGACGGCGGTGTCATTTGATTGACTTGCGGGTCATCCCGCCTTCTGATTTTCGGACATTACGTAGAAAAGTTACCTTCCTCCTGCCTGGGTGATTATACTTTCGCGAGTGACCGTAGCGCGCGACTCCGCACACCTGCGCAAACGGCGGAGGCTACTTGGCGCGTCGCATTCTTTGCAGTGTTGTCCGAAACGATATGTGGTAGTATAAAGAAACAGCCCTTAAAAACAGGGGAGGGAACATTCACCTGACCAATTTTAATGTTGCTTTGTGTTTCAGGAAAAAAAGTGCTGGAATTTAGGCTAAATGAACATGCTTGAAATTGTATCTACTTCGTTTCACAACAAATAGCTATCTGACTGAACAATTCTCTTGTATTACGTTAACAAATACGAGCCTCTTGTAATTCCAGGACGAAACATGAGAGAAGACGTTAAGATCGGGCGTTTTGAAAATAAACAACCCCTAAATAATGTGAATAAAACGCGAATTATTTCGAATCGTTTCGAGTATATGTATAAATATTTAACTTTATTAAGTTTAACGTGCTGGGAAATATTGAAATGGACCTTGAAAGTGACGTACAAGTGTTTTAATTCCACCTTGTAAAGGTGTATGAACCCTGCAAACATGACTTTGTTCATTGCGCTGAAGCGCGGCACGGGCGAAGTGAAGTTACAAAATTCGAGAGGTGCACGACCTCGCGAATCGCCAGCGCGCGAGGCTCTCGTGCACGGGTGGAGCCACCGCGATTACGCCATAAAGGCTTTACTTTGCGTAGTGTGGGTGCTTGCTTTAACCAGGCTTTGTCGGAACAAAGGTACATACTGTACGCGAATAACGTACTGCACGCAGTTATCCTATCCTGACGCCGTCCTCCTCGGTCCCGAGCCGCATAACCGTGTATTCTTCCGCCGCGCACACCAAACACGACGCACGACGTCGTAATAACCCGGGGACCGCCTGTATTTCAGACATCCGAAGAGCTTCAGAGGTAGATGCAAGATAAATTCAGTATTTTATCCTTATTCTGATAAAGTTAAATTTTTATCAGAAATATAAGTGTTTTTTTTTTAGCCGGTACAGGTGGTCAGACCGTAAGGCGTAATACAAAATCACATAATTTATGTCCTAATAAACCAACACGAAATATTTATTAAATATTTTATATATTTAAACTAACTATAATCATAATAGTTGCAATACTTTTAAACTTTATTGACATAATTTCTTTGAGTTGTCTTGTATCAGATAATTTTAATAACAGTAATAAATAAATAAATAATGAATTAATCATGCCTACACGCCTGTTTTTATCATATTGTGTCTTAATTGTGTTAACAGAATCTTTAGGTTACAGCGTTTTCTCAGAATATTAATAGAAATGTATTTTTTTTTATTTCACCATAATGATTACCTGACTTATTTATTAATTAATTTAAAGATTAATCATTAAATATTCATTTGTTCATTCATTTTGAATATTATACTGTCATGTCCATACTATAAAGTGACTACATTTCAAATTTTATTTGAATTTGTAGTGAAATATAGAAGTTATGGTTATTTATACTGAAGAATCTCTCGATCACAGACTTTTCTTCATTTAGCTTTAATAGTCGAAGAAAAAAGGCGCATTTCTTCCATTTGAAATGTCAACTTTTTTATTTCTAAGCCAGTTTAACATGGATGGTGTTGTTCTGTTTGTATTTAAAAGCTCCATCCAGTGGTGCGATTAAATTTGCCATTTTTGGACATTAAATTTTTTTGTAAGATAAACCAGGTAATCTTACTGCTTATGTTTTTGCGATAGTGAATCTGATAAAAACAAGAGAGCTTCATACCATTTTAAAACTCACCAGGATTCACTAAATTTGACTTGATCTTTAAACAATGTTCTGGAAGAGGACCCCCAGATAACTCCATTATAAAAACATTTATGTACATTTATAGCTCAGGTGTTGCATTTTGTCGCTTCATAGATTCTCTCTTCTCTCATTACACAGGCTGTTTAGATAAATATACTTTATAAATGTGTTTATTGTGTAGAATTAGACAAAAGAGGGTACACCACATTTTCAGTAATTGCTGGCATTGTCTTTTGCCAGGAAAAATTTTCAGTCAAATGAAAATTTCTTGCTTTAACCCATGCATTAGTATCTCGTTCCCACGCCTTAATGATCTCGTTTCCACGCGTTAATTATCTTGTTCCCACGCCTTAAATATCTCGTTCGCACGCGTTAGTAAGGCGATTAATAAAATAATTCAAATACAAGGATTTTGCTTTGACGTGTGACCCAGTGACATACTAAAATAATGAAAGGTGGGGGGGGGGGGGTTGAATGGGGGCGTCGGGGGGGGGGGGGGGGGGGGGGGGGGTTGAATGGGGGCGTCGCCCCCTCAGGCGAGGTGTCCCGCCCCTCAATGTAAAAAATAAAACCCATTTATTTTACAACAATCGCTACATGGTGCCCCCTCGGCCTCTCGACAATCGTTACACGCACCCCCCCCCCCCCCCCAACAACTTACGTTCGCCCCCCCCGAAATTTTCTGACGCCCCCTCACTGTATATGTTCTGGCGCCGGCCCCGGATAGAAACCAACGAACAGTTCACTCTAGAACAGGGCTATTCAACTGGCGGCCCATCTCCCCATAAATAATAATAATAAATATTTGATAAACTGCCTTAAAAATAAAAAACTTTTTATTTGCAATGAGTGTTATATGCGGCACGAGTGTTACGCTCGCCAAACCCCCCCTCAACAAATTACAAATTACGTTCGCATACTTTGTCAAACTACTTTGGCATTTACCTGTTGATAGTGGAGTTGGACATGTAGTGGCATCTATGAGGCAAAAAGGTCATTCAGAAAAGCATTTTAAGATTTATGGAGCATTCTGGCAATTATACTGAAATATAGTTATTTATCATTTTTAAAGTGGCTCGTTTCCATACATGCCAGAAAACAAGAGTGGGTGGGTTAACACATTTGTAAAATGCATTTTCTGTGCTCATATGGCAGCAAACCATTGATTTCTGAAAGATAACCTTGTAAGTTTTTGTTGGAAGAAATGATAAATATATTTACAAATAGGTTGGTTGCATGCAGGTGAAAATTACATTATACTGTGCTATTGATCTGCGTCATTAGCCAATTTTGTTGTAAATTTACCTTTCATTACAGTTAATACTAATGTCTTACAGTTAATACATACTGATGTCGTTTAACTGTTGGCAGAACTGTCCATCGTTTGGAATAGCATTTATGCATCCACAGGTGACGTTGGTGATGTTATCACAATGGCCAAATACCTTGCATTTGTCACATGGCCAAAAATACCGATCCTCACATCTGCACTGGTATTTACTACCATTTAAATGGCAAACTGTGAAATCATAAGACATGAGACTTTTTAGGTGAGTAGTTATAGAAATTACTGAGGCATACAAATGGGGTACTGTGTAAAATAGTGAGAAAGCTTTGGCTTTTTCTAATCAATATATAGAGAGATGGTGATGAGTTCAATTTATCATATTTTCAGTGAGACAAGGACATTTATTTGAAGAATACATTTGCCAAGCATATCATGGACTACCAGGCAACATACTTTATGTCTTTATAGCTAAAATATCTAGGATAGGAAACTGCTGTACCAGCTGTTCATGTCTGCTTTGTTCCATTGGTTTTATATTGTTTATTGTACATTGTGTATAGTGAAGTGTTAGCGTACCTGTTGTTATTTCTAGAGAGAAGATTTTGATGAAGTTGTCCATTTGTATAGTAAAGGAATTCACAAACGATTTGAGTAGCTGTATCAAAATCACTTGAGAGACATTCACCTCTGTCACAGCAATGTATTCTGCATCTAAAAAGCCACCTTGGAAAAAATAAGAAAACGATAGTGATTGTGATTTTTTTCATGTTCATTTTTAAACAAAGTTTCTTTGACCTGTTCTTATGTTCATATTTATTTATGGTTCTCATATTATTATTATTATTATTATTATAGAGTGTTGTATATATGCTGTATTAAAAGAGAGCAACTTACTGTTTATTTTTTGTCTTGATTGATTCTCTTGTCCCTCTGTGTTGTTAAACTGGGGATAAAATTTTTTAAATTGTTTTACTCTGCTTATTTGTACTAGGCCTAATTATTGGATGTATGTATGTTGAATGTTTCAAAATACCAGTTAAAGGTTATTTGTGTCTATTACCATCTATTCATTTATTTTGTTTTTTTTTTTAACCAGTGATTCTCACCACCTTTGTGTCAGCAACTTCCTAATAGTATAGGCTAGACTTTGCGATCCACTCCTTTCGAATTCCCCCTAATTAATGCTTCAGCAGTCTCTTATTGCATGGAAAGCTCTTTGGCTGAGTCTTCCAGGATGTAATCCTAATAATAATAATTGCCATTCACCTACTCTCTTATATATCAATGAATCAGTGATTTGTTGACAAAGGAAAGACAGTACATGCATCACACCCAGTTTATAACCTCTGCATGTTCTTGAGCTTTTCTGAGAGTGACCTGGCTCCTGGAACATGGATTGTGATTTCTCTGGAAGGAAAGTCTGGAAAGGAGCCTGAGTCGGTGTGTGAGACCTAGAGATACCAACTACAGATAGTTGACCAAGGTGGAAAATTCCTTGGTGGCAAGATCCCGGGGGTGGATTTGGTCTGCCCTTAGTTACAAGAGGAATGATGCAGGTTCCGTCCTGGTCGTGGAACACTGGACCAACTTTTTACCCTTGCGATGACCTAGGGGGTGCATGGGAGTTTGCTCAACTTGTCCACATGTGTTTTGTGGATCTGGTATTTAACCATGTCCTTTAAGGTATCTTGTATCTTGTGGGTGGTGCTATATGAGTACTGGGCCTGCTTATATGGGCCAACCAGACCCTGAACAAATAGAGCATTTGCATATGATGTGGTGCTGTTGGCATCATCAGGCCAGGTCGTCCAGCTCCTCCTGGATCAGTTTGCAGCCAAATGCGAAACAATGACCAACAATGAGGCACGAGGTACATATACACCGAAAAACCAGGAATCTAAACAGGTGATAAGGAACAATTTCACGAACAACACCCAAACCGGAAATACCACCGCGCAATACACCATACACCTGAAGACAGTACACCAGTATAAAAATGTTTAATACCGACCAACCCTATACTGGACCATTGTGGCAGAGAGCTGATCCACTAAGGCAAAGTTCTCAATTTACTGCTCAGTCTGTCAGTCAGTCTTCACCAATGGCCAACAGCTCTGGATAGTGACCAATGGACTGAGGATTGTGGATTCAAGTGGTTGACATGAATTTCCTCTGCAGGGTTTCCAGACTCTCCTTTAGAGATAGGATGAGGAGTCCGATCATCTGGGAGAGACTTGGAGAAGAGCCGCTGCTCCTTTATGTAGAGAGGAGCCAGCTGAGGTGGTAAGCAGAGGAGGATGGATGGATGTTTTCCTTTGAAGTCTCTTGTTTACTCAGACTCTGTTTTAAAGCTAACACCATTGATACATTTGACTGACAATACATGTGGACTACTACAGAGAAATATAGCTGCAAATTCAACCAAACCAATGAATTTTGAACACGTATTATTATTATGTGTTCACATAATGCTCTCCAACGCTTCTGTGTCATCCTATTATCTTAGGATTCCTAATATCAATTTTTGTACTAAAAATGTTGCCTTTACCTTTGTAGCATAGTCTGAAAGTCCAAGGACTTCTTGTGTTCCCACACTACACATTTTCACTAGCAAGATGGCCATAAATGAAAGAGTTTTGAAGCCAACCCTATGTATTATTAAAAAGCAAGATGTAAGAAATTAAGGTAACAAATTAAGCACATTAAAAGACATTTCAGTTTTCACTAATGTTATGCTAATGAAATGTGACTACAGAGAACAAATTATAAGAGACAAAGTTGAAGTTTCAGTAATAGAAATTCTAGTATAAATCTACCCATCTAAATATTGTTTATAAACCTGTTTACATGTCATGTACATGTATATGACCTGTTTATAGTCCTACCTGATTTCTTTTTTAAACCTACAGATTGAACCTGTTTTCATGCTCATGCTGAAACATTATTATGCTTAGCTTCCCTTAGTAAGAGTTTCAGACAAAAGTGTCGGTTTCATAATGAATACTGATAACTGAAATCCAAGATATTAGAAGGTTACCTGCAAAGGCCATCCTTCTTGTTCATATTTTGGAGTTGTCCTCAACCCTATAATCAGAGTATTTATGAAACATTGTTAGGAGTGTTGCAATGAGTGTCTGTTTCATAGAATGAATCATGATATGGAAAAATCACAGTTTGTACTGTCCTGACCTGAAATAACCATCACTAATAATTTTGATGTTGTTTATTTATTTATCCTTAGCCAGTCTAGTTGATGTTTTCTGATAAAGGCAAGGTTAAAGTAATAGTTGAAATCAATTAAACCAGCAAATTTTTGTTAGAATTTATTCGTAATGATATAATGTAATGACTTGGACATTTTTTTCAAACTTAATACATTTAAAATAGTTTTATTAGATGCAGCACAATATAACAAAAAAAAAGATGCCTAAATTGTCAAATTTGATCAAGCCAGTCCAAAGATATTCACATTTAAATTGGCCCAATTTTTGTTTATGCAATTAACCTAAAACGAAAGGACATCTTGTGATCAAGAAATGTGCACTAGTTTTAGCATGTGGCTAGTCCGTGCCTGCCGTTATCATGGTTCATCGGACCAACATGTTGTCTTGGGACCCTTAAAAAACTACCTTAAACTGTACAGACTGGGATAAAACGTAAGGAAACAATAAACAAGAATATAATGTAACGGTCCACTTATCTATTAATATCTTTTGAACAGTCCCACAATGTTTTTGAACGGTCCAAACGCGAAGTTAAATTTCAAGCAGGCTCAAAAAGAAACAGAAGCGCAAAATGCGAATTCTTCTAACAGGATGAGAGAAAGTGGACATTCAATTAGGTCATATTACGAAAACTCTGGGAAGAACCTGTCACGGTGAGGCAGCCCCCTACTCCTCCACCTCCACACCTCCGTCCACAGCGTCTGTTGTTGTTGTTGTTTTGTGACGTCATGTGCGTCCCTCAGGTGGGCGGAGCCCGTGATCCGTCTCACCTGAGGGTCGTTTGTTTGCCTATATATGTCTTGTCTTTGTACCAGTTGACCGCTGGTCATTATATCCTTAATTTGGATCTTTTGCACGGGTTTTGGTTTGCACACTTTCTATTAAACCATCCTTTTTCCCTGAGACTTGGCGTGATCGCTTCCTTTTAGTTGCTCACCCCTGCCCGTCACAGAATGACCAGCCACCCTTCGGAAGCCGCCAGTCTCTTTTACTTTCTCCTTCATTCGTGGTCATGTCTCGTGGTAAGTGTTTGTCTGCGTGGTGTTTTGTGAAGAGTTCCGCCGTGCTTTTGTGTTGTGTTTGTGGCACGGCGAGGACCAGGGCTGTCTGTCCTGGGAAAAACTCTTCGTGTTTGTCGTTTGTTTGTTGGAAAAGCTCCGCCGTGCTCGTGTTGTGTGTGTGGCACAGCGAGGACCAGGGCAGTCTCCCTGGGTAAGCTCTTCGTCTTGTGTGGTGTTAATGTGTACGTATGAACGGTAACGTTGGTCAGTGTGCGTCGCTCGTTTGTGTTTGTGTTGAATGTTTCATGTGTGACGCGGGTACCGCTCGTCACCGTCGCCTCGCTCCCCTGTTGTCTTGTGTTTAATGTGGGGGAGCGACAGCGAACCTGAGCGGCGCGTCACTGTCTACCGAGTGCGTACGTATGGGTCCCGTTCCGTTCGTTGTTTGTACACCGTTTTGTTTGTCTAATCTTTGCGTGTGTGTTTTGTCCTAGCGTGTTGTCAACTGTTTACGTGTAATTCCATGCATGCTCCTCCCCTTAAATGTGTGTTTGGGGGGGGACCGGCTGTGGTCCCGTGCCACGGGGTGTGGCACAGAGGGCGTCGCTCTCGAGGGAGGCCCTGAATAGGGTAGGGGCGCGTTTGTGTTTTGTGTGTGTGGGTGTGTGTGTGTGTGTTTGTTCTGTTCTCTGTGCAGGTGCTTCTCCTTGGCGGTGTTCCTGGACCTTGTGGGGGTCTCTACCTGGCAGGAGCCCCCTTGTGTTGTGGGGTGACCGGAGCCCGGTCATGAAGAGCCCCTCCCTAGAGGGCTGGGGCCCCCGGATGTTTGGGGACCATGGGGCTCCGGTCTGAAAAGCTCCTGCTGGGGATGGAGATCCTCCCTCCTGCCCGGGGTGACCAGGAGGCCCTTGGGGCTGCTCTCCAGCCCGCATCGGGGGTGCTCTGGGCCTCGGTCTCTGGCGCTCCTGGGTTAGGTGGAGGAGTCCACCTTGCGATGAGCAGAAGGCAGGGGTCAGCTCTGGGAGGAGGTAGGTCCAAGAGGTGAAGTAGCCACGCCTTGGAGAGGTAGCCTGCACGCACACACATACACGAGGGACGAGAAAGGAGCCGTAGCTCCTCGTCCTCACACCTGTGGGGCTCACCGGCTGAAGGCCGGTTAGGGCGTGAGGGCACTGCGACCGACCGTGGCATGGTTTTGTGTTATTAACGGCCCAGTCGGTCCAGGGTCCCGCCCAGGGAGGTGAGCTGTTTAATGTTGTGTGTTTTATGTTCCAGCTCCTGGACTGCAGGAGGTGTGTTCCTGCCTGTCCCTGCCTTCCTGCCCCTTCGTGTTTTGTGTGCAGCTGCTGTGTGCCACACACCCAGTGGAGGGGAGTGCGGCTTGGTGGGGGGGTCTGTCACGGCCGCCTCCGTCCACAGCATCTGTTGTTGTTGTTGTTGTTTTGTGACGTCATGTGCGTCGCTCAGGTGGGCGGAGCCCGTGATCCGTCTCACCTGAGGGTCGTTTGTTTGCCTATATATGTCTTGTCTTTGTACCAGCTGACCGCTGGTCATTATATCCTTAATTTGGATCTTTTGCACGGGTTTTGGTTTGCACACTTTCTATTAAACCATCCTTTTTCCCTGAGACTTGGCGTGATCGCTTCCTTTTAGTTGCTCACCCCTGCCCGTCACAGAATCTGCTACAAACCGATGAAAACAGCTTTTTCCGATTTTTTTTAGAGCGCTTGCGATCACTGATTTTGCTTAGACAGTGCGACCGGAGAAAAATGGCCGGGGCTCAATCATTATCATGCGGGGATATCCAAGTCCCTATATAATGCCTCAAACTGTAAAATTGTAAACTAAAATTTTTGCATGGTCAACAATGATTGGTTCGAAAACATTAATAAATAAAACATTTAAAATTAAGATTTTTCCAGTTTTTGGGTGAGTTCTTAATGTCAGCTCAGATCTCGGGTCAGATTGAGACCACCACAAAACTTACATCACCTAGTTTTGAAAATTTTAACTATTTACATAAAATATTGCAAAGTTATGGTATCTGGTATACTGATAGTTTGATGGTAATATATTTTTTTATTAATATTGTTAATTTTATTTCGGCAGCAGTAAACTTTTTGTGCATGTCCTGTCCTCAAACCTAAATATAATGGCAAGGTGTAGGTGTCACGCAACCCTATGTTTCTCCTGAATCCTCTTTTCCCTTTTGTGCCTTTGTTCATTAATGTTCCTGTTTGTGTTTTTGTGAACGTGCTGTTGTGTGTGTCAAACATCTTTTCCCCTGTCTTCCCAGGGAGGGTATTCTAGGCTGTTCGCTCGTCTCCACCGAGGGCGGACATCTCTCGGACGCTGTGCTGGCACCCCAGGACGGGTAGTGCCCTTGGTGGGGGGCTCTGTCACGCTACAGCCCCGGACCCCTCCCTTTTGGGTGTGTGTTCATGGTTGTCTACATCTGGTTATGCCCGTGTATGTATTTCCGTGGGTGTGGTTGTGTATGAGCGTGTTCGTGGGTCTCACCTGTGGCTCGTCTCGTGATCACTCTGGGATTATGTGGTTTGTCTATTTCATATGTGTTTGCTCAGTGTCTCATGCTCGTCTTTGTCAGAGTCACTTACGTGTGTAAATGTTGTGTTCTACGTGCGCTCAAAGGAACTCAAAGGAACTCAAAGGAAAATACATATATGGACATAAAAAGACTACACATATGTAACAGAATGGACTGTGTTCAGGGTGGGTGTAATGCCTGGGCTGGGACAATAGGGGAGCTGTGGCGCTGAGTGACAGGAAGTGCCTAGTCTGAAATGATTGCTCCCCTTTAAAAGCAGGAAGTTGGAGGTGCTGGGGGGGGTTGGGTTTGGTCTCCTCTGTGCAGGGGGTAAGGTTGGTGGCATACAGGTTGGTTTCTTTTGGAGTGTCTGTGTTAGGCGTGTGAGGTATTGTTTGTGGGTGTGTGGGTTGAGACTGTTTGACTGGTCTAGTTAACTTATCAGTGATTTGCTTGATTTCTGTGGTTGGGTTTTGCTGAGATTTGGGGGAGTGTATGAGTGGGTGCCATTTCAACGTGTGATTTGGTGCATGGTTGTGTGCGTGTTTACTTCAGTTGACTTTTGTTTGTCTCAGACTGGGTGGCCAACCAGTACTGGGACACTGTGCGCCACCAATTATTCTAGCCAGTGGCTTAGTGTAGGCAGTAGTTTGGATTCGGCAATGTGTGTTTGATGTATGTTTTTAGATATTGTTTTAAAGCTAATAAAGGTAATTCTAATTAGTGGGGTTCAAGCTTGTGCATTGGGGCCACTGGCTGGGGTGAGGAGTCTAGCTGTTCACTACAGGCTTAGTCCAGGTTTTGTAGAGGTTTACTTCTGATGAGCTGTAATAGTTTTAACCCTTTTCACACCAAATGGTTGGGTGGTTTTGTAGTGGGTTTTGTAGTGGGCTTTGTAGCTGTGTTGTATGATTGCTGTGCTCCCTATTTGTAGTGTTGCCCCTGTAGATGAGCAGCTACCCCTCCAATCCTCCCATGTGTCTGATGTTTGCTTAAATAAACCCTCAAGTACATTTGATCTGTCTTGTTGCTCTTCTGTGGTGTTGACAACTTACTGGTGTCCAAACCTGGTGTTACACCATGGGTTAAAGTTCTCCGTCACTACGACGGATTTCCGTCATTAGATTTTTTTGGGGAAAAAATCCGTCAAATCATAATAAACAACACACGCACGTGCTATCTGTTTTGTGGCCGAAATATGATTCTCACTGGCGCTCATCAGCGCTGGGTAGATGACGGCGGTGTCATTTGATTGACTTGCGGTTCATTCCGCCTTCAGATTTGCGGATGTTACGTAGAAAAGTTTTTACCCCCCTCCAGCCTGGCATGACCGTAGCGCGCGACTCTGTACACCTGCGCGAACGGCGGAGGCTACTTGCTGCGTCACATTCTTTTTGCAGTGTAGTCCCCTCAAAAACAGGGGAATGAACATTTACCGGACCAATTGTAATGTTGCATTAGTGCTGGAATTTAGGCTAAAGTACTTTAAAATGCTTGAAAATGTAACTACTTCGTTTCACAACAAATATCTGTCTGACTGAACCATTATTACGCTAACAAATACGAGCCTCTTGTAATTCCAGGATGAAACATGAGAGAACGTGAAGTAGTTAAGATTGGGCGTTTTGAAAATAAACCACCATTAAATAATGTGATAAAAAGAGAATTATTTCGAGTATATGTATAAATATTTAACTTAATTAAATTTAACGTTGAGAACGCGTTGAAATGGACCTTGAAAGTGACGTACAAGTGCTTTAATTCCACCTTATAAAGGTGTATGAACCCGGCAAACATGACTTGGTTCACTGCGCTGAAGCGCTGTGCGCGCGAAGTTACAAAATTCGAGAGGTGCACGACTGCGAGGCTCTCGCGCACGGGTGGAGCCACCGCGATTACGTCATTTTCGGCGTGCGGACCCTCGCGCTACTCACGCCACTCGTGCTGCGTCAAGTATAAAGGCTTAAACCAGGCTTAACATGGATGGTGTTGTTCTGTTTGTATTTAAAAGCTCTATCCAGTGGTGTTAATTTTTTTGTAACATACCTACTTAAAGCAGGTAATCTTACGGCTTATGTTTTTGCGATGGTGAATCTGATAAAAACAAGAGAGCTTCATACCTCTCACCAGGATTCACTAAATTTGACTTGATCTTTAAATAATTTTCTGGAAGAGGACCCCCAGATAACTCCCATTAAATACACATTTATGTACATTTATTGCTCAGGTGTTCATTCTCTCTTCTCTCCTTACACAGGCTGTTTAGATAAATATACTTTATAAATGTGTTTATTGTGTAGAATTAGGCAAAAGAGGCCGTGTCCCAACTACACCACATTTTCAGTAATTGCTGGCATTGTCTTTTGCCAAGAAAAAATTTTCAGTCAAATGAAAATTTCTTGCTTTAACCCATGTGTTACACATACATATGCCCAAGGCGAGGGGCCAGGGAATGTAACGTGACAATACACTTCATTCAGTCTTTCTGCAAAACAAAGCATGCATGTTTAATGTTTGGCATGCTGTTTTCTGTGTTGTGTGCACAATGTATGATAATTTCCTAAACTCAGTCATGGTTTTGAGATCAGTGTACTGGAAAAAAAAATCACTTAATGGAATTCAGTGTGTCCTTCAGCTGACTATGAAGCTGTCTATGCAGGACTGTACAATCTAGAGATGTCACGATACCACACATTTATTAGTCAGTACCAAAACCACAAAGATTCTACAATTCTACAATAGTTTCGATACCACCACAAAAAATTTACCAATGAAAGGAATGTATGTTCTCATAAATGCTTCTATGTAAAAAGTTGTTTTCCAGCAAACAAAAAGTGTGATATCAAGTAGAAGTATTTGTGTTCTTGGCTTATTAGCATGTAGGCTTATTACACTGCAATTGTGTAGTCTGGAAGATCTGTGAAACCTTCAGGACCACATGAAACACGAACCGGAACTTTTTCGGAATTTTAATATTGACTTGCACTGAAGTTCTTGGTTGAGATCAGCCAATAATGTTGGACACTGTCTACTGGAGTCCATTGACAATTTTGTATTTTTATGTAATTTGCTAACAATATGCATTGTGAAATTTGACAGGTTGGAAACTTGTGTAGAATTTTTGTGTATGGTTTTTTCAAATGTTCTTACTGGTAACTGCATATTAGAAAGTTAATTCATGGAGCATTTGAAGGTAGCATTAGAATGTTTTTCATTTCCAATATCCATATCAAGCTGCTGAGATTAAACTTACTATACTATTAAACTATTTTTCTCTTAAACATAATGTTGATCTTAGGATCTGACATGGAGCTTCATTTTCTACTCTTGTCGGCAGACTCCCGTCATCATTATAGAACTGGGGTGGGTTTCCCGAAACGTTCTTAGCGCTAAGTACTTCTTAACCTCATACGTTTCATACGAGGTTACGAAGTACTTAGCGCTACGAACGTTTCGGGAAACCCACCCCTGTACAGTAAAGAAGTTACAAATATATTTTAAAAATAACATTACCATATCTACAACATAAGTAAGCCTCTTATTTTGTTACCATGCACAGTCAAGGTTTATAGCTGAAATAATGATTTAATAATAATACCTAATTATATTCTCTTTTGTTAATATGCCAGTGAAGTACTCTTGAAAATGAGTATGAAATGCCTTACCGTTGTTACAGATTTCCTCCATACACATGGAAGGCGGCGACAGTAGAGACAGCAATTAACCATAAGCACTTCAAATGTACCTTTACTTGAGGCAATTTTTTCACAGTACTTTCCAAAGCAGCAAATATTACCAGACTCTTGAGGTTGTATATTGATATTTTTATGACTCTTCATCATCACAGTTATTCAGGTTTAATCAATACTTTTAACTAAAACTAAATTAACTTAATTCAGTCCACAGTTCCACCAGCCTAGAGAATAGAACATTTTAAAATATTTACAGTTGACCTAAACATTTAATCTTTTTTGTCTGTACTTAAAAATGAAAATGCTCAGGTATTTCCCAATTCTACTTTACAAACATTAACGTTCATTAGTCTTACCTTCCAAACCCAACCAGCCAAAGCTTGTACTACTAATCATCAGTCAACAGTAGAACGCCCCCACCTCACTCACACACACACACACACACAAACACGCACCTTACAACTGACCCTCCTACAGACATTACTGGAACAAAGCAATAGACCTTTGTGTTACACGATTGTGACTCTTGTTTGTCTTCCTCTCCTCCGGTTTCCAGGTTTTATTATGGAATATTGATTGGTTGTTCCAACCAATTCAAAAGCAAAAGATGCTCCTAAGAAAAAATCTCTCTCAAGCCCTTGTTGTTTATCACAAAAGTTTTTTTTTTATTATTCGTGGCTCACATATTGACCATGTCAGTGTAAATGTCCAGATTCATATTTCTCAGCATGTAGATATTTGAGATCTTGTGGGCTTTGACCTATTTTTCTCACAATAAAACCTTTCCTCTTAAAAGGAATATTCATTTCAGTAAAGCATGTGTTTGGTAATTCCAAGTCAGGCAAATGTCAAGGGAGTAATTTTAGACTTGTATTTATTCACCTGTTTGTTTCAGGGGTGCTTAACTACTTTGTTTAATTTCAGGGGTGCTTAACCCTGTATGTAGAGATGAACTCTGTGATCATGTTCAAGAATATATTCTGTGTGTGTTTGATGGCAGTGTATTTGGAACATGTCAACATGCCTTCATGTTCAAACTTGCTATTTTCAAACCATAATTTGTGCCTATATATATATATATATATATATATATATATATATATATATATATATATATATATATATATATATATATATATATATATGAACATTACCCATGTAGATCAGGTTTTACATCATTTACCAATGTTCCCCGAGTGCATAGACAGAACTGTTGAATCTAGTGCCCTCTGGTGACATCATTTAGAATTGCAAATGAAAACTATTGTGCCAGTTTAGATGAAGATAATTATGACATGGGCAGTGTTAATTTCGTTGACGAATAATTTTCGTCATAGTTTTCGTCAACGAACCTTTTTTCATGACGAAAACGAGACGATAACTAAATTAAAACTATACGAAGGGATTAAAACGATGACGAAATTAAAGGACATTTTCGTCAACGAATAAAAACGAGACGAAAATATTGGCCAGCGACGACATTCAATCAGACCTGATTTAGTTTTGTGAAAGGTAGGGATAAGTTAAGAAGAGATCCAACCGTAACTACTTTAGCGTACACGGAGAAGCGGGACAAACCGGGTAACCATCCAATCAGAACTAACGTCTTCACATCGCGCAGAACCCGTTAGGACAAAACCAGCCCGTGAACTGTGGTCACTCATGAAATTAAACTCGACGTTAACTCGACAATGTCAGCAGGGAGAAAGATGAGCGGCGATATATGGACACATTTCTCCTTTGACTTTGAGAAAAACAAGATGCTGTGTAAACCATGAGGAATGATGATGTCGGGACAAATACGACAAATGAAACGACATCTGCGGACTATGGCATTGTTTTACGGCGCACAGTTTTATATAGAATCTAATATGCATTGTTCATAAACTCCATATGTTTTCAGGTAGAGCGGACCTACTGGTCATCAATGTTTTGTTATTGTTATGCTCAATAACTATAAGTTCAGGTCAATAGAGTTGTTTGGAAATTTGTTTTTGTATATATTGCACATACAAAAAATAATATTCTGTAACTGGTTAATAAATGTTTCATTTTGTGCAAGTGTATATAATGACTACTACACCATTTATATTTTAGTCAACTAAATTATTTTGATATTCGACTAAATTCTAATGATAATTAGTCGACTAAAACTAGACTAAGACTAAAAACAAATCAATGACTAAATTATGACTAAAACTAAATTACATTTTAGTCAAAAGACTAAGACTAAAACTAAATCAAAAATTGCTGTCAAAATTAACACTGGACATGGGACACTTTTTCTTCTTTAATGTTTGAACATGAATCTATTTTCCTGCTTTTAAGTGTGCACTATACGTTAGCATCAAATAGCTAAGTGCACTTTATCTGTCATAAGAGCATCTGCACTGATTCTGATTATTTAACAACAAATTTCTGGTCAGTAGCTATAACCCAATATATGGAGCACCCCAGAGTGGTTCTCTCGACCTTCTCTCTCCACCAATAACATGACTGGAGTATTCTATTAACACACTGTTCAACACTTTATATGCCTAACTCTTGATCTGAACTTCTTGTCATTACAGCAAATAATGTTCAAGTGCACATTTGTCAGAGTCCACCCAACTCCTCCCTTTAGTGGTCTAATGTGTAGTATGTATGTAAATTTAACTATGTGTGTTTGTAAGTGTGTATTGCTCTTGAGGGGTGACAGCGTGACAGGAAGGGAAGGAAGCGCAATCCTCATCCTCCTGCCAACCCCAGTAAGAAGAGAGCCAACACTTAGGGGAGTGTGGACTGATTTAATTGGCTTCTAGCGGAACTTCTCTGCCCATGTGGTCAGAGGGAGTGAGGGGGCAAATGGAGGAATCCACTGCCACGTCTGCCTGCTATTAGGGATGTATATCGTCACCACTAAGCTAGATTCGATACACATCTCGATACACTGCCAACGATGCGATATAACTGCAATACTCTGAAACCCCTTGTCGATGCGATGCGATACAAATGCGATGCGATGCGACACACTCACGAACGTAAGTTGTTGAGCGGGGGGGTTACGAGGGGGTAGCGGCCGCAGAGACGTCCACACCGTGCCGTCTTTTCCTGCGTGTCGCCAGGTTCGTTGTGCTACTAACGTATTTAGCCCCACGGCATTGTTTGCAGATTGCGTGACCGCCTCACTGAAGGCGATGCATCGTGAATTCGCCCGCAAATTAAACTCGATGCACGTTGAATCTACCGATGCAGTCGCATCGCAGACATGTGTACCGATTCACCGATGTGAATCGATGAATCTCCACATCCCTACTGTACATATCTGTATCAGGTACAGGAAAACTGAAGTCCCTGGTGTAGAATTTAACATCTGCCAGACTGTCAGGATTTCTCAGCAATGCACTCAGATGAATAATGGTGACCTATTAGTATCTGGACACTTCCTTTACAATACTTACAAACAGCAACTGTATACATAAGAATATAATCACAATTTAGTATTTGTCCAAATCACACAGTCCTGTTTAATACTGTCTGTTTCAGAGAGGTTCTGGTCACTCTTCTCATTTTTGTAGCAAATATTATGGGCCTAAATTAAGTTTGGATTCTGGAACTTGTAAGTTCTTCGTCCTTCCTCCTCCTTCCTCCCCATGTACAGTATGTGACAGGAATACAAGGATGGACGGGGTGTTCAAGATTGTTCTGTTCATATATTTTGTTCTCTTGAACATCTGGGTAAAGTCAAAATGGAATTAACAGTCAACAAACTCTTCTATGACAGTATTTCACATTTGAAATGTGTGGTGTTTATTATGAGAAATTAACACGTCTGTCAGGAACAGCACATAATCACCGTGCAGATGCGGCTCACCTGCCACTCTTTGCCCCTCCCCTTCGCAACTATTTAAGCTTCCTCCTCTCTCTTCCGGGTTGCGAAGTATTGTTGACATGCCACTTACTAAGCATTCTCTCTGTGTTACTGCCTTCCTGTGTACCGACCTCTGCTCTTCTCCTAGACCTCGTCCCCCGCCTAGTCCCTTTGTACCTCCTGGCTTCTGTCTCACCAGCGTGACACTCCTACACAACACACCCAGAACGGAGTATCTCGCCTGTTCGAGTGCTCTGTGATTGCTGTTTCAATAAAAGCGGCTGTTATCCGCACTTGGATCCTTGTCTGCCTGATCAGTATGTTACAACGTCTTAGAGTCACAAGCACTTCATCAATCAATAAAAGGACTATCTGATGGGATCTGATGGCGTGATGTGAGCTCACTGAAACTCTTGTTTATCCAAAACTAGGCTTGGAGGCTTTGACAATTTATATTGTCAAAACATGTAGTCATTATATTGTCATAAATATGCAGACAGAAAGTCAAGAACTAGGCAAATGCTTTCAAAGCACTGTATGTGTTCTTGGAAAAAACCTAATTTGTTCTAATTCTCTTTTGTAGCATGGAATTTAACCATGAGCGGTACGACTAGCATACATATCACTCTTATTTTGTACCCATACATTTTGAAGACAGCTGTGTTTTATCTTGTAATACAAACAATAAGGGTGTGTGTAAGGGGTTTGTGCAAAATAAGAATTTGTGCAGCTTTATGTATTGCATGCCACTCACCTTCCCAGCCATAGTTTAAATGTGTTTATGATGCTGACACTATTGTATATCACTCAACAAGACAAATTAAAGGCTACTGTTTACTCTGTTTAGAAATTCTTCTATCCATATACATACACAAACATTCTCTCTAAAAACAAGAATAAATAGGACAGAAACATTATTAATTGTAAATGATCTGTAGCTTTTTGTTTCTGTTCAGGAGTCACGTTTTGGCTCCAGCCCAAGTTACTTTCAGGCAGCTCACAGGTTTTCCTGGAACCTTTTTTTAACTTGCTGGACCAGTTTGTTTTTCTGTGCTGTTTCCTCATTGGAATTTGTTAGCATGCCCACAGTCTTTGACACTCCTGGCACTACAACAGTCTCTACACATAACTGCACCAGCCATTGGCTTTCAAATACACAAATATTCACACTTTCATGGTATCACCTTTTTATGTTGTAGAGAATACTGAATGCACAGCCAGCAACTAGGAGTACCCATGGCTACAGTGCCTTGAGCAAGGCACCTAACTCCCCACTGCTCCAGGTATGTGTGTACTCTGCCTGAAGTTGGCTGTGCTTAAATGGTGTGTGTGTGTGTGTGTGTGTGTGTGTGTGTGTGTGTGTGTGTCTTTAAAGGGTTTAAGGAGACTGATGAGAGGTTTGATATCGAGAGCTGACTTTTGTGATCTGATCTGAAAATCATGTCTGAGCAAGGTGGCTTACCCTCTGATACAGTTACACCAGTTCTGCTAGGAGTTCTAAGTATTATAAGCTTGTGAAAAGCCACTTCAAGGGTGTAATTCAAATGACCTTTGGCCTCAACTACACAGTTTGGTTTCATGCTGCAGTATTACTGTACAGTTGAAAGGGGAGTTCATCCTTTGATTCCTTCTACTGCAGTTGGAAAACTATTACTTGAGTTACACTGAGAATTAATACAATATATCCTTGTCAGTAATAGTAGCATTACAATACATTTTATTTGTAATGGCTAGGCCTGTGGCTTCGTCACCTGCTACACCACCCTTGACCACCAGAGAGAAGCACAGAGCGGTTCCTCTGTGACTAATGGTAGTTAGCAGCTTGTCTCTAAAGACAAGCTCTGCTGCAGGCTGATTCTTGGTCTTTCCCTCTTCATAATGTGATTTCCTAGATGGATTATAATGTTTCAACTTATTCACACTTGAGTGTCCCTGTCTGAACTTTATTGATCTTGAAGGAAATTGCTGTTTTACAGTCACATGACATATGGTTGCACATAGACTTATATTTGGCAGAACAAAACAACAATCATAATTTAGGTGGAAGAGAAAAGCTAGTCTTGTTAAATGTTGCACATTTTAAGCAGCATATACATAGATATTGCTATGTGATAAGTGATATGAGGTAGTTTAAACTTTGCTGGCTGGTATTCCTGACAGGAGCATTGATGATGGGCTTGTTGATGGGCTACAGATGGTCTGTAGCTGCATGCTGCTTGACCTGTTTTTGGCTCCTTCAAATGTGCTATATTTGATAATGATTGAGCTCTGGGAGCCTAGCAGGTTGCCCATGACTACAGATCACCATAGACCTTCTCATCATAGCCCCCTCATGTGCTTCAGGGTGCCTCTTTCACTGGGCTTGCTGTTGTAGTAGCATTCTACTAGCACCACCTGACCACATCAACTTCTCAGATTTTAGAGGTAAATAAACAGTAGCATTAAGAGCACAAAGAACTCTTGTGTTTGGGGATTACCTGATTATCTACATGAGGGTTGGTGGTTATCAAATTAAATATAACAATAGAAACAAACAGAAACAGTGTGGTGATAGCATTTTTATTTAAAAAGGCTATTTTAATGACTGATATTTTAATGCAAATCTCAAAATTGGTCTTTGAAGCACCACCCTAACGGCCACAACAGCAACAACAGTAAAACAAGCTGGTGATGTGATGTCCATCATGTGTGTAGTGCAGTTCAGTTCTTTTACACTTGATCTGGCCATAAATGTAAATGTGCCATATTTTGTCAATTGTGATTTTTCACCGCATTCGAAATTTGTCCTCCGCTTTTAACCCAACTGTGCAGTTAGAACACACACACACACACACACACACACACACACACACACACTAGTGATTACTAGGGGGCTGTGGATCACACGTGCCCAGAGCGGTGGGCAGCCCTAGCTCGGCACCCAGGGAGCAGTTGGGGTTAGGTGCCTTGCTCAAGGGCACCTCAGTCATGGCCTTAGGTCTGGGAATCGAACCCATGACCCTCCGGTCACAAGACCAGTTCCCTACCACCAGGCCATGACTGCTTGTCAAACTGGGTTACACCTGAGATGGCTGCATGTACATAACAAAGGATGGCCTAATGGGATGCAAAGGTGCCCAGCACTGGTTTTTTGACAGGCTCTTGGAAGAAGGAGTGGTATAAAAATGCTGGTAGTCCTAGTGTTAAATATTCAGAGAAACTGCCATCTGCAAAATATCAGCATGTAAGTAACATGCTATTTAAGTATTTAAAAAGCTTACATATTTGGTGTAGTTTGGTAAAGTAACAGCAATAAAATAACTAATACCACACATACATTTGGGCAACAGAACAATGTAGCTAAATATGGTTTTATAATAACCAAGAAGTTTGTATACTGTACACTGTAATTACATTCTGAATAACAAAGTAGAAACATTAACTAGATATGCTACAAACATACAGAGGGTTTATGACATCAGCTGGCATTGCCACCATGACATTAATCTATTTTAACCTACTTTTGTTAAAATGGTAAAAATGTAACCATCTTAACTAGTGATGTTGAACACTGCAGTCCTCGTTAGATTCAGTTTAGAACCCTGATCTACAGTTTAAGGTGTGACGGTACATGATACTTAAAACATGACATCAAACCACATTTGTCCTCTGCCGCATCCTGCGAATGATAGGGGGTCCACTAGAGGATGATGGTCCTGCACTAGTGCTCTGAAATTCAGACAGGACAGCATCAACATTTAGGTACTGTTGAAGTGTGGATGAATAAATCCCAAATATCTAGCACATTCATTCCTATTTACCCTATTTATAAAACTATTTACCCTTGTGCGGTTGGAAGTAATGTTTGCCAGTGATAACCTTCCTGCCAGCGCCTCTCGGATCTGCAAGCACAAAACACTTATAATCTCAAAGCACTGCCTTATGTATTGAAAAGGGATGTATGTTGAATTTCAGTAATACAACCAACAGAGATGCTTGAATGTAAAACGATGGATTTTGTTTCTCTATAGAGAAGGGTTTTGTCAAGACTGACAGTACCTACCTTACTGTCCAGCAATGTTCCAAACACCAAAATAAAGAAGCCCTTTCAAAAGATAAATGACAGTTTTTCTGTATTAAGCACACAATGCATAACTTCGAACACATTTTATAATCAATAAAATGAAAATTAAATAAATAAATGAATAATAATTTCTTAAAATATGTGAAATAAAATTAGTACCTGCAATGAATTAAGAACTGTAAAGACCACGTGGATTCCCAAAGCGGTGGACACCATGGTCCCGATGCCGAATCCCCAGGTCAGTCCAAAGAGAGGGGTTAAAATCCCCACACATCTGGCAATGACCACTAACGCATGTTTCTCATCTGGCTGACTGGAGGAACCAACTCCTCTCCTCAACATCTTGTATATAACCACAATAAGCACCAAGAGATTGATAACTACAATTGTCAGAGCTGGAATCACAAATGCCAAGAGGGCCTTCGTTTGATCCCAGTTCAGCCAACATGCGTTCATTTGTGCAACATATCCTCTGTTTCCAGCTGTTGATGCCACAGTGATGACAGCTATGAGTAACGGGGCCCCGTAGCCCACAGTGAACGCTATGGCCATCATCTTGACCCTGGACAATCCAGAAAACACCATGACGGTACGGTAGAGGAGCAAGAGTGCTGACAGCAACATCCAGAAGAAAAGCGCAAGGTAAAAGAAGTGGATGAAGAATGTTGCTGCACTGCAGGGACCCACTGGTGTCTCCCGTTCTGGATACCCAATTGATGCTCCAATGAAGAAGCATATGTCCGCAATCAGGAGGGACAGAGCGATGTTGACTATGGAGACATGCCGCATATAGGATGTGTCGTTCCTTGTCATGGCTTTCCAAATAATGGCTTCAATAATGAGGCATAAAACCAAGCTGACCATTGAAATCCCAACACCAATGTAAGTTATGTAGGCCAAGGCAACATTATCCACAAAATATGATGACATCAGGATTGAAAAAGAGGTTGTGTGATTGCATTCACATGTAACTCTTTCACTTTGATTCTTTACAAACTTTAGTTCACATCCAGTTGAGTCCCATGCTCCAGTGCCATCCAAGAGATCAAAGTTCCAAAACACACACTGAGGGTTTCCCAGTAAGTTGTTTATAAGTGAAAATGAAAAGGATATGTTGTTAACTGTTGTTTCAGTCTTGACCACAACCACATCTCCATTAATACTGGTCCCAGTTTGACTGTCATTGCTGGTTGCAATTCGAGCAGGCATAACAGTGTTAAGAGTTGAGAAATCTATAAAGGTGAAGAATGCTGGTACATTAATCTCAGGGATATGTATTAATAGAGTTGAATTTATACCAAGTGGTCCAGAATATGGTGCAGATATTTGAGTTCTGTTGAGCTGAGTAGTGTTGGTTATTATTCCAAAGGTCACATTTGAGAGTTTTTGTCCCATATCCTCAATGGACTTCAGCAGTACAGAGCTGGTATTCTTGGTTGTATTGCCGTTGTTCAAAGTTGTCCATGTTTTCCCTGCATCTTTTGATGCAATGACATCCAGGATTTGCAGGAAACTCTTTAAATTTAAATATTAATGTAATATACATGAGTCATGTAATTTAACAAAATAACACAATGGTTCTATTTCTTCATTACCTAACAAAAGGAACTTGCATTTTTAACTTTAGATACTGGTAATTAACTTTAGTAATAAAGTATTATTAGTTATTTATTAATAGTGCTTGGTGTGTTTATTACATGAGCTTCCCTAAAACAGTAAATATAGATAATAACACAGGTCAACAGCATTTTTGGGGCCAAACATATTTCAACGAATTTAGGGTAACTTTGGGGTGCTGATTCTGAATATGTCATCAGTTTTTCCAGATTGGCTCAAGTTTTTGAGATTTTTCGTGAAATGTGTAAAAAAAACACACTATGTGTGGTGCCCAAGACTTGTCTTGGTCCCCAAGCATAACCCCAAAATAGGCCAAATACACTTTTTTAATGAAGTCTGTTATGTTTCGTCTATGTTTTTGCAGTGTATATTCACCACAAATGTAACAGAATGTGTCTGGATCGTTATTACAACTTCTTCTTGTGCTATAAATGCTATATGCTAATGCTATATAAGTGCTATAAATAAGATACCAAAAATCTCAAAAACTTGAGCCAATCTGGCAAAACTGAAAACATATTCAGAATCAGCACCCCAAAAATACCCCAAATTCATTAAAATATTTTGGGCACCAGTAAATTTTTTTATTTTTGTTGACCTGTGTAATAGATAAAAACCATACAAAAATTAATATATGTACCGTCATTGTGGGTTGATTGATTTCTGCTGCTTGTGACACAGAAGCAATTTCTTTCAGTATACCAACAATTCCAAGTACATTTCCTGGAGACTCTATTATGGTAGCACCGTTTGCTATAGTAACATTGCTGAGTTGTGCTGTGATTTGTGGGATGTCTGCTACCACTAAATTCTACAGACACAGAAAAAGTCATTATGGACTCTAAAATCATATGCAAATTCTCTATATTAGAAATAAGCAGCACAAATTAAATAATCTCACCTGAGCCCTGTTTATCAGATCTTGAATAACTATCAGGATACAGTTTGTCTGGTCCAGAATCACCCATCCTGATGATGTACACAGACCTGTTTGATTTCCAACCATGTTTTGAGGACAGTCACCAACTTTTGTGTCATTTAAATCTCCTCCTCCAAAGGATTCATTAAAGCAGATGAATTCTAAAGGGGAAAAATCACACTTCAGTGAACCTGCACAACATTTGGCTTTTCAAGAGGATTTTTTTGTACACATTTGAATAACATGACTATGACAACTAAGCATGCATAAGATAAACTTGCTTCACTTTAGGCCTGCATGGTTTTGTCTCATAATGTTACTCACCCTTTTTAGTTGCTTTTATCGAGAATGGTTTTGTCGCATAAACATGTGAATCATATCCAGTGGCTTCACATGTGACCCATATTACTTTATCACTGGTCTGACAGTCCTGTTTCCTGATAGTATATTTGCAGGTGCTGCATCCCGACCCTGTAGTAGTGCAGGCGAAACCACTGGGCTCATTAAACAGAGTTTAAAACACACTGGGAAATCAAGGCTTCACACTTTATTTTGTCTGCAATACTGCCCCTGTCCCACATTCACACGTTCTCATCAAAGCATTCTGCTTATGTGAATTATGACTGCTTGAAAACATAAAGGGGATCAGTGAATACACTAAGATCTACTGACATCAACTTTTTAATTAAAGAATTGGACAGGCACTGCTTTTATCTCTGTCCTTCTCCAGAATGTCCTGTCATAGAGACTTCTGGGATTTCTGCATTCAAAAAAAAAAAAAAGTTATATTATTTTAATTATATTGTACTTTTATCAGTTTACTGGAGTCATGCCATCTTTCACATCACATTACTGCTGTGATGGTAGAAAGAAGGGCGTAGAACAAGTGTTCTGTTAGATTCAATTTTAAACTTGCATTTCATGCAAATTTTTACAGTTACCTTGAACATAATCATATCTGTCTGAGATCTTCAGAAAACATTAACCCTTCACTAAATCTTTCCCTCCTCTATTGAACAACCAACATTTGATGTTACAGTACAGTCCATCATAACAAATATATTACACTTCTTCTTCTTCTTCTTTTGGCAATTCCCGTTTAGGGGTCGCCACCGCGGATCAAACTCCTCCATCTGGCCCTGTCCTGAGTGTCCTCCACTGACACACCAGCCACTCTCATATGCTCTACCACTGCATCCATAAACCTCCTCTTAGGTCTACATCTCCTCCTCTTGCCTGGAAGTTCCATCCTCAAGATCCTCCTACCAATAAACCTCTCCTCCCTCCTCTGTCCATGTCCAAACCATCTCAATCTCGCTTCTCTAACTTTATCTCCAAAACATGCTACATGTGCTGATCCTCTAATAAACTAATTTCTGATCTTATCCTTCCTCGTCACTCCAAATGAGAATCTCAACATCATCATCTCAGACACCTCCATCTCCCTCACCTGTCTCTTTGTCAGTGCCACTGTCTCCAGTCCATACAACATAGCAGGTCTCACTACTGTCCTATAGATCTTTCCTTTCATTCTGGCCGACACCCTTCTATTACAGATCACCCCAGACACTTTATGCCATCCACCCCACCCTGCCTGCACTCTCTTTTCCTTACCTCTCTTTCACTTCCTCCATTACTCTGTACCCTGGACCCTAAGTAGGTAAACTCGTCAACCTTCACCAAATCAACTCCTTGTAGCTGGACCTGTACACCGTCTGCCCTCTCATACACACACATGTACTCTGTTTTACTCCTGCTCACTTTCATTCCCCTGCTCTCCAAAGCATATCTCCATCTTTCCAAGTTCACCTCCACCTGCTCCCTACTCTCACTATAGATCACAATGTCATCAGCAAACATCATAGTCCAAGGGGACTCCTGCCTAACCTCATCCGTCAGTCTGTCCATGACAATTGTGAACAGGAAGGGACTCAGTGCTGATCCCTGATGTAGTCCTACCCCCACTTTAAACCTGTCTGTCATTCCTACCGCACATCTCATTGCTGTCACACAGTTCGCATACATATCCTGCACTACCCTCACATACTTTTCTGCTACTCCTGACTTCCTCATACAATACCACAGCTCCTGACTCGGTACTCTAAGATATGCTTTCTCTAAGTCAACAAACACAATATAACTCCTTCTGCCCTTCCCTATACTTCTCCATTAACACTCTCAAAGCAAACATAGCATCTGTGGTGCACTTAGCTGGCATGAATCCATACTGCTGCTCACAGATCTCTACCTCTCCTCTAAGCCTAGCTTCCACTACTCTTTCCCAGATTTTCGGGGTGTGACTGATCAACTTTATTCCCCTGTACAACTCTGAACGTCGCCCTTATTCTTGAAAATCGGCACCATTATGCTTCATCTCCACTCCTCAGGCATCTTCTGACCTTCCAAGATTCTGTTAAATAACCCAATCAAAAACTCCACTGCTGTCCCTCCCAAACATTTCCATGCCTCCACTGGAATATCATCCGGTCCAACTGCCTTACCACACATTCTCCGAATTGCAGCCCTAACTTCCTCCTTGCTCACCTGGGGCACTTCCTGATTCACAACCTCTACCTCTTCTAACCTTCTTTCCCTTTCATTCTCTTGATTCATCAGTTCCTCAAAATACTCCTTCCACCTTCCCAAGACACTCTCCTCACCAGACAACACATTTCCATCTTTATCCTTTATCATCCTAACCTGCTGCACATCCTGCCCATCACGATTTCTCTGTCTGGCCATTCTGTACAGATCATTTTCCCCTTCCTTAGTGTCCAACTTCTCATACAGCTTGCTAAATGCCTTCTCTTTAGCTTCTGCCACTGCTCTCTTTACCTTACGACACATCTCCTTGTACCTCTGTCTACTTTCTTCATCTCGCTGAAAATCCCAATTCTTTTTAGCCAACCGCTTTCCTCTCAAACTTTCCTGAACTTCCTCATTCCACCACCACGACTCCTTGTCTATCTTCCTCTGTCCTGAGGTCACACCAAGTACCTTCCTTGCCACATCCCTCACTGCATTTGAAGTCTCATCCCAGGTATCCAGAACACCACCACCATTACCCAGTACCTGCCTCACCTCATCCCTGAATTTTACACCATCCTTTAACTTCCACCACCTGATCTTAGGTTCCGTTTCACTCTCTTCCTCTTCTTCACCTCCAAAACCATCCTACATATCACTATCCTATGCTGTTTAGCTACACTCTCCTCTGGTAACACCTTACAATCACTAACCTCTTTTAGTCATGAATTAAGTTTTTTGGATTGAGTCAATGAAAAAAAATGTGATTGATTAATTCAATTTTATTACATTGAGCCAATGCTTTATTTTTTTCAGTGTAGTTTTGTTTGCTTATCGCCTGGTTGTTCCTGTTTTCTGTGATTCCCTGTCTGGTTAGTGTCTCCTGTGTTATCATGCCTGTCTATGACTGCACTCCCGTGATGAACCCGGACTGGTTTTCTGATGACGATGATGGTATGCCCTTTAATAAATCTCGCTCTTCTCAGCATTTGTGTCCGTCCCCTCGCTCCGCAGCGCGAGCTGCGTTACACCTGTAAACTCAAGTCAAATATAAAATGGTGTGTGTGTATTACCTGTTGTTAACTGGGCACAGACAATGCTGTCCACCTTCAGATTCACTGTGTAGCTCGTATCGGCACAGCATGACAGCGTGACTGTGGTATCATTGCATTCCACAGATTTGCTAGTACTTGTTTGGAGATTGGGGTTTGGCAGAACGGTAATTGCCATCAAAGCTTCATAGGTAATTGAGTTAATTGTCATCTTGCATGAATATTGACCTGTGATAGTATAATAAATAAAAAATGCAAAATTCATTCCACTGTACACTACAAATCAACCACAAAACTGCCTGGCAGAATGTTGTTGGGATCCGCTGGAATAATCTATAATGACACTCCTAAAGTGTAGTAAGAGTTGAAATGGAGTAAATTAAGTATGATTTTACTTCACTGTCATTACTGGATTTGCGTTTCTGAATTTGCAGCACGTTTCCGAAATGTAGTGCACCCGTTGTTATTTTGTATTTGCAGCGTGTTTTCCGCTTGCAGAGCAATGACCTTTCAGGGACACCGTACATTACAGATTTAATATTCAGGCATTTACATGTTACATATATTTTAATACATAAAATATCTGGAAACATTGTTTTCCCCACTGTGTATTCTGGGATATGCAGCCCCCCATCCTGTTTCACACACACACTTGTGGGAATAAAAATCTTTCCTTCATTTTGGGCTGTTTAAAGTAGAATCAATAGTTACATTTCATTCTGTTATAATAAAGGTGTTTCATCTTAGTTCAATCCATAATTTGCGTATTGCATAAGTATGATAAATGCACTGATGTAACTGATTTTGGGTCTGTGACTTACCACTATTGGCAGAATTCACATTTGTGACAGTAAGTTTGCGTCTAGTGGCATCAATTATATTGTTAGTTGTGTTTTGAAGAACATTGCCGTTCATGGCCCAGTCAATCTTCCCAGGATCATTTGGCTGAATTGTACAGTTTAATGATACAGTTGATCCTGGATATACTTTGTTGCTGCTAACAGATATACCACCTGGAACTAAGAATAAGAAACATACTTTTTAACACTTTTAACTTTGTAGTTTACAATTTCTGATTAATCTGTAATGTTTGAAATGCCTAAACCAAGTCAATGAAAGTTCTTATGTTTGTGAAAAAAGACCTAAAATGTCAAACAGCCCCCTTTCTAAAAATATTTCCAGTCACTGGTTGTAGCTTTGTCTGCAGTATTACCAGAGGGCACACTAGGATTACCCTTGGTAAAGATGAGCAGAAAAGAGTGAGTTTATCAGCTTGATGTTTACATGCATCAATAAGGTGATCATATGAAAACATAAACAAAAATAAAGAGAATGTTTATAATTAATAAATTTAAGTATATATTTTAAATTAATGTTTCCCTTAAAGTTTCACTATAAAATAATGAGTTAATAAACAACTTTTAACATATCCCAAGAGTATGACATAACTGTCACATTTTTTATTGGTAATGATATTGCAATAATAATGACAATGATAACAACAATAATAATAAAAACAGAAAATATTTAAAAATACCTAAATATAAAATTGAAATATGCCCCTACCTATTTGAGTGAGTGCATTTGTTATTATTGGAAATCTTTGTTTAATAAGACTGTCAACAAGTTGGTTGTTTGCCGATGCCAAATCAGGGTTAGCGCTTGTTACTGTAATAGTGTAGTGCACAATCACACTGCCAGGTCTGTTGAAAACACAAAATACCATTTAAAATGTGTCACCATAAAGAAAAGGTTTTATCAAGAATGTTCTGAATCCTCAAGTCTTTGATAAACAATAATAAAGCTAGCAGTAATATTTGAATCTCTGAAATGCCGAAGGTGTAGAGGGAAGATGGGGCAGACACAAACGCTGAGAAGAGCGAGATTTATTGTATGCAAATCCAAACTCAGAGTCATATAAATAGTCCATGGTCATATCCTAAGAGCAGTCCGACAAAGAAAAAAAAAAACTAACACACAACAAACTAGAAGACATGATACAAAAATACACTGCAATTTACCGCAACAATGAACACTGACGCCAGGAGCAGGGCTTGAATAAACAAAAAAACACTGACACAAAAAAACAAATACAGGGCACATATACTCAAACTAAACAAGAATCACATGAATTCACTAATGAGGGGCGGGGTTAGAAAACACAAGGAGGGACTAAGACAGATCACACATGGAAATACAAATATTTTCAGAAGCACGCATAAAACTTTATCTCCATACATTAAAAAAAAAATTCTTCCTTTACTCTTTTTTTCAATGTATTTTCCTATTAATATGTAATTACATTTACCTGAAATCAGTCACCCTTGCAGAATTAGGCTGGTAAGAAGGTACAGATCTGTAAGAAGCATCAATCTGGAGAAATAGATTAGATAAAAATAGCTGTTAATATTAATCCTCAGTGACAACATATGTACAAGACAATACCTATTGCTATTCCTATAGTTTCATAGTTTCAGTGACAAAATCATCAAACATATTAATATTAATAAGGAGCTGAAAGGTTTCAGCATAAAAAAAAATGCCCCTGACATGTCCCTCTGGTTCATCTATGTCTGTGTGCCTATGTGTTTGTGTAATTTATCTCACCTCTTTCTTGTCTTGTCTGCATTGTTGCACTTGTGTCTTGTTAATGTAAGTAAAACTATTATGAGTCTATGTTGTGCTTGTTGCTCATCTTTGTTGAGTCTAAACATCTACATTTGCTTGCTCTAAACGCACTATTATCAATTAAATAAACCTTTGTTGTTTGAAGTGTTCTCTCACCCTGGCATCCTGCATTACCCTCGCACGTTACAGAGATTAATGCATACAACACTTACTGTTGTTTGAAAGGTTGTTTCATACAGAATGTACTTTGCACTATTTGGACTGTCGAGGTCGAGGTTAAATGGTTGGTTTATTGTGAAAGACAATGGTATGTTATAGCTGCCTATTAAAAAAGAAAAATAGAAATATATAAATATTCATTAATATACAATACAGTGTATGGTCAAATTATGGTCAAATTAATTTGGACACCCCTCCTAATTTTTATGTTTTGGTGTTTCAACCACACACACTTTGGTTGGTTGCTGATGCAGCAGCCACTCTGGGATTGTGGCGCTACACCGAGCTATTATAGGATGGTATTTTGCCACAAGTCAGTTTGTGAACGAGCTACTTATTCCCAGACTCGTCACTTTCCTCCTGAATAAAACTCGGGTATTTCCATAGTTTAGTGCCAAATGTAAAGTTTTGATGTAAAGCCCGACACTATCTTATGCAAAGCCTTCCCAGAAGAGGGTGGGCTGTTGTATCTGCAAAGGTGGAATTCTATATTAATGCAGATTTTCCAACAAGCTCTGTACAGGTGCGATGGCCAGGTGTCCACATCTTCATATAAAGGTTCAAGATTTATAAAATGTGTAAAAACAAAGAAAGTAGAAAATGACTTGATTTATTTAGTTTACATGTAACCATACTTGTAGAAGTTGCAGTTGTTGTTGTGGTGGGTACAGTTGTGGTGGTGGTACTTGTGGTCATGGTGGTTGTACTTGTGGTCATGGTGCTTGTGGTTGTAGTTGGTGCAGTAGTTGTGGCCATTCCTGTGATGAAACCCATGAGACAAAATTCTGCATAATATATCTTACATTTAAACAGCTTACAATGTTGTGCACAACAAAGAGCTCAGAATCCGCTGGAAAGCATCCATACTTTTAAAGAAAATTATGCACACAATTCAAAGGTAATAAAAGAAATACAGAATTGCAAGCGACATCAGGAATGATGTGTTTTTATTTATTTTGACAGAAGAAAGGTTTTGTAACCATGCGTGTGTTCATCTGTGTGGATGGTTTTTGGGTTGCGGCGGTTGTCTCAGTACTAAAATGCGTTATCCCTGTCTCGTTCTCTCCTCTCTCCCTGTAGTCCCCTGCCCCAGACGACGCCTGCCCGGCGTCCCCTGCCCCAGACAGCGACGACGCTTGCCCGGCGTCCCCTGCCCCAGACGGCGACGACGCCTGCCCGGCGTCCCTGGTCCCTGATGGCGACGACGCCTGCCTCTGCGACACGGGTGGGGTCGCTCATGGCTCCTGCTTTTCCCGCTACATGTCGGGTGACTCCTTCGGCCCCCACGGCCTGTCCGTCTTGGTCTTCCCTTGCGCTCCCGGTCCTGTCCTGCTGTCCCTGTTGCTGATGTTGTGTCCTCCCCTGCCTCCATAGCCACCTGTGTCTCCTCCCCTTGTTACGCCTTCGTGTCTTGTTCTCCTCGCTCTGCTGTTGTTTTCCCTGTCCGGACTCCCCCTTGTGTTGGCTGTTGCGTGCCCCAGAGTGGCACGCGTAGAGGAGGGGTTATGTCACGTCCAGCCTCACCCTCCTTCCCAACCTCATGTCGTCTACCCTAGCCCCGCCCCGTTTTCTCATTTTCCTCCTGTCCGTCACGCCTAGTTCTCAGCGGTTGCACCTGTGTCTTGTTTCTCCTTCCTGGTCCTGTGTATTTAGTTGCCCCTGCCCGGTCTATCATTGTCAGTCATTGGCCGTAAGTCATGCGTTATCCCTGTCTCGTTCTCTCCTCTCTCCCTGTATTCCCCTTTGCTATTTTGCGTGTTCCCCTCGAGTTCGTTTCATTCCCCTTTTTACCTTGCCCTCGAGTTTGCCCCTGGTTTCAGTAAAGCTTCGTCTTTAGTTTTGTCTATATGTTCCCATTAGCCTGGTTTCTTTTGTTGTTGTGTTCCCTGCTGTTTCTCCATGTGCCAGAGTATCGTGACTTGTTTAACGTCTTTGGTTGCTCGTTCGTCTCACCCGTTTGTTCCCTGTTTTCGTTAAAGTTTCGCTGGGTTGTCCATTGTATTGAGTATCTGTTTATTGTATTCTCCCTGCTGTCTATTGTTCAGTTGTAGCCTGTAATGTGGGTGAGCCTGCACTCATGGTATTGAGTATCTGTTTATTGCATTCTCCCTGCTGTCTATTGTTTAGTTGTAGTCTGCAATGTCAGTGAGTCTGCGCCCGTTGTAATTTTCCCTGCTGTTTATTGGTTAGTGATCATTACGGTGTTTCCTTATGTATAGTGTTCCCTGTGTTTAGTTCCTCTCCGTGTTTGTATTCTATGAGTGGTTCTGTTAATAAATCTATGTTATCCTGCATTTGCGTCATGCCTGCCCATAGACAACGTAACACTCAGTTTCATTAAGAGCTTGTTTAATTAGCCATGTCAGCCTTTCTGCAAAAACAGTGGTACATGTCTAAAGACATTAAATGTATTCAAATAAGTCAATAAGCCCACATGCCATGTGAATTAATTACAAAAAGGTTTTGTAAGCTTACTTTTTGTGGTTGTCTGTAGTGGTGATTGTCCTGTAATAAAGAAATAATTTCAGTCACTGTACAAAACTTCACAACCACATATAGCATTCAAACCTGAATTAGATTTGACAAAGAAGGAATGTTACAGCGTTGTGTAATTATTCTTAGAGTTCTGTGATCATACTTATTGTGGTTGTAGTTGACTGTGTAGATGTTGTCATGGTATGTGTGGTTGGAGCTGTAATAGTGATAGAATAGATAGAATTTCAATGGTTAAATCATTGAACAAAAAACTAATTTAAGATTCTGAAACAATATACAGTAGAACCCTGGAACTCGACCGCCTCAATACTCGACATATTCAGAATTCGACATACATTTGCTTATTGTATGTGGCTGTGGTTCTCCTACATACATTTTGGTAATCAGGTCCACTCAATGACGGTAATGGTTACATAGAGAAGTATGAAAAAACTGGAATTCATTGGATATTTTTGTTAAAACATTAGCTTTATACAGTACTACTTAACTAAGACTGTGATTGTTGATCATTTTTATAGGGAAATAGAGAAATGTATGTGTTTTCAGAATTTTCAGTTATTTCTTATGGGGAAATTAGAATTGGAACTCGAGTGCATCAGTGACGCGAATTCCAGAACGGATTACCGTCGACTTCCGGGATTCTATTGTATTGTTTCCCAAGGATCCCACAAAACTGACAGTATTCAAAATTTCTAATTGTAAGACTGTCATGCATTGTAAGACAAGTGCACCCAATAATTTATTTTGTCAAAAGGTGGAAAGTTTTGTAACCATAGTTATTGTGGTTCATCAATTGTGGATACTATTTTAATTTTAGTACTATTTTAAGAATGATGCCGGGCTGCCAGCCAGAACATCACCACAGCCCCCACTGTACAGCCAGGGCTGTAGTAAAGTAATTCCAATGTCAAGTGGACCACATGTGGCAATTTGTTTTTCCAAAAAAATATATTCATGTTACCATATTTTCTTAGTGTGGACCTTTGTGTAAAGTTTTTTTTTCCCAAACGTTCTGCAGAAGCAGTAGCACATTTAGTATTTACCCAAAAACACCCAAACTTTCAATGTAGCAAGTTGTAGTAACTTATACCCACCAAGGGGCAAATTGGCAAGGACAGCCTAATTTAGTGCAGTTTAATATAATTGAGTTATACAGATATGATTCATTAGTGAGACTTTGACTAGAGTAAGTAATCTGTAAATGCATAATATTGACTGAAAAGAGAAATTAACAAAAAAAAAAAGAAAAAAAAAGTTAATCAAGAAGTGTTTAATTACTTCCTTGTGCAGTTACTGTAAAGTGTTTACCTGAAGGTGGTGATGGACATGTTGAGATATCTGTAAAGGGCATAAAACCATTGAAATGATTAAAGATTACTGTAAAATTAATGTTTTTTTCATGATCTTACACATAAGGAACTCTGAGGACATACAGAAGTTTGATTCCAAAAATCCAAGACAACTAAATTTTAATACTGGAGTAATAGGCTTAGGCAAAATGTGAGTTAATGTATACTTAAGTGTTCTCAAATGGAATAACTGAAAATTATTTTATTTATAATTATTTATTATTATTTTGGTTTTACTATGAAATTAACAAATAGCACAATCACATTACGTTATTGTTATATTTGTTCTCCAGAAGCATTAATGCTAACAATATAATAAAAAACCTTCACATGTGCCAGTTTTCTTATTACAACATACATACTGTCATTGGTTGGCAGAACCAATTAGCAGAACTTTCCATCACACATTTACTCTGATTTGAGAACTGCTGGACATGAAAATCCATTAGCACTAATGCAACTCAATATATAAAACCATTGCCATGTCAAATAAAAACTATTGTCATGGTTAAGCTTGTACGTACTAGTTAGGTCTGTCATTGGTTGGCAGAACTGTCCATCATTTGGAATAGCACTAAGGCAACCACATGTGCCATTGATGAGGTCATCACAGTGCTGATACATTAAGCACTTGTCACATGGCCAGAAATACTGATCCTCACACCTGCACTGGTATATAGTATTATTCAGAAGGCACACTGAGAAATGACAAAAACACATTACAGTTAGCAGATTTGAAAAAAATAAAAACATTTATTTTTGCTAGGGCAATGTTTAATACTAAAAATTATATAATAAAACCTCTTTAGTACTTTGTAATTATATCTGAAATACTTGACTACATTGATCTCAGATTTCCTCAGCCAGTAATCATGTGCCTAGATTAAAATGGAATTTACCTGTAGTAATGTCAATTTGACTGATCATGATGTTACTAATGGTATAGGGTAAAATCTTCAGTAGGTTCGTTCGGCTATTAATGAGTGAAGTGTCCATCATGTCGATCTCAACATCAACTATGTATTCCATCACGAGAGAAGCAACTGTAGGAAAAAGGGAAAAGTCACTGAGTAGCATTTCACTAGCAGGAATATACATTGTGATGGCACCATATTAAAATCTATACTTATTCATGAATTACACGTTAACTTTCCAATTAGTACAAACTAATAGGTTATTAATTGTAATAGTATTGTGTCATTATTAACATGGTAAAAACAATTATATAAAACCTGACATTTCACATATACAGTGTGTATGTGTGTGTATGTGTGTGTGTGTGTGTGTGTGTGTGTACAGTAGAACCCCGGAACTTGATCACCTCAGTACTCCACATATTTGAAGTTCGACGCAAAATAAATTAAAAAAATTGTGTTGTTGTTCAATGGGTTTTAAACCAGTTTGAGGCTGTGCTCCAAGCTTTTGCTGTATTTTTATTGCTTGTTGTGTTTTTTGCACTATTTTAGACAAAAAACATGGGTCCCAAGAAGAGTTGAAAAAGGGGATCATAGAGAAGTATGAAAAAGGCATTCGTGTGACAGACTTAGCATTGGAATTCAACTTGATGGTTGAGAATGGATTAATCCGTTTTCAGTTATTTGTTATGGGGAAAATAAATTCGGAACTTGACTGCATCGTTTCTCGAATTAGCGTCAGGTTCCGGGGTTCTACTGTGTGTATGCATATATATACACACACACACACACACATACATATATACATTTTTTATTTTATTTTATTATTTTTTTTATTTTTATTTATTTAGCTGACGCTTTTATCCAAAGCGACTTACAATACTATAAAAGAGTAGATACAATAAAATTCAGACTTGGCAAAAAATGGATGGTGGTGCAGTGGAGTGTTTAAAGTCACTAGAGCAGGTGCTCACTGAAGAGCTCAGTTTTTAAGAGTTTCTTAAAACTAGTGAGAGACTGCTCTGCTCTGATGGTCGAGGGCAGCTTATTCCACCATCCAGGAACTACAGAGGAGAACAGTCTGGATTGCTTCCCACAGATGTTAGGTAAAGCAAGGCGACGTTCAGTGGAGGAGCGCAACGGTCGGGCCGGAACGTAAGGCCTTAAAAGCGAGTGAAGATAGGAGGGAGCCTGCTCTGTTATCACCTTAAAGGCGATCGTGCAGGCTTTGTGTTTAATACGAGCAATAACATACATCATCTTTGTCAGTGAAATGAACAGAATTTTGAAGGGGTAGAAAGGAGTAGAAAGGTTTTGTAACCATACTTCTGGTTGTGGTGATAGGTATGGTTGATGTTGACATGTTGAAAGTGCTGGTTGTGGCCGTCTGTTTTGATGATGTTGGCATGGTGATGGTTGTGGGTGTGGTCATCCGTGTGGATGATGTTGGTGGGGTGATGGTTGTGGTTGTGGTCATCCATGTGGATGATGTTGGTGTGTTGATGGTTGAGGCTGTGGTCATCTGTGTGGCTATTGTTGGAGTGATGGTTGAGGCTGTGGTCATCTGTGTGGTTGTTGATGGTGTGGGGATGGTTGAGGCTGTGGTAATCTGTGTGGATTTTGCTGTGTTGATGCTTGAGGCAGTGGTAATCTCTGTGGATGTTGTTGGTGTGGGGATGGTTGAGGCTGTGGTTATCTGTGTGGTTGTTGTTGGTGTGGGCATGGTTGAGGCTGTGGTCATCTGTGTGGATGTTGTTGATGTGGGGATGGTTGAGGCTGTGGTCATCTGTGTGGATGTTGTTGGTGTGGGGATGGTTGAGGATGTGTTCATCTGTGTGGTTGTTGGTGTGGGGATGGTTGAGGTTGTGGTCATCTGTGTGGCTGTTGTTGGTGTGGGGATGGTTGAGGTTGTGTTCATCTGTGTGGTTGTTGTTGGTGTGGGGATGGTTGAGGATGTGTTCATCTGTGTGGATGTTGTTGGTGTGGGAATGGTTGAGGATGTGTTCATATGTGTGGCTGTTGTTGGTGTGGGGATGGTTGAGGTTGTGGTCATCTGTGTGGTTGTTGTTGGTGTGGGGATGGTTGAGGATGTGTTCATCTGTGTGGATGTTGTTGGTGTGGGAATGGTTGAGGATGTGTTCATATGTGTGGCTGTTGTTGGTGTGGGGATGGTTGAGGTTGTGGTCATCTGTGTGGTTGTTGTTGGTGTGGGGATGGTTGAGGTTGTGGTCATCTGTGTGGATTTTGTTGGTGTTGTGATGTTTTTTGGTGTGGTCAACTGTGTAGATGATGTCATGGTGATGGTTGATGTTGGGGCTGCAATAGACGTAGATTTCACTGGTTAAACCAAACAAAAACTTTGAAACAGGACCAGCATATAAAATCCAGGAGGTTAGAATTCTTAGGAAGTTGCACAGAAAAATTAAGTACATACTGACAGTCAATATGGTCAGTTTATAACACTTAATTTAGAGTGAACCTCACTGTTTATATTTTGTCATATGTAAGTTTTACATATGTTGTAAAATCCCTGCAACACTGTATCGCTCGAGCAGAGTAGTGGGCGGCATCAAATGCAGAGAGGATGGGGTTTTATTTGACAGGTGAGAGGGTATTTCCTCAGGAGAGGAGGACAGAGACAGACAACCAATCCTTAAGCTCAAGCCATGTTTGTGTGAGCGACAGGACAGGACAGGACAGGCGATATATACACACAATACACTCTAACACAAAAATGTAGGGAGACCCCTCAGGGAAAGCCACAAGGAAAATGTGAAACTCTAAGATAAAAATGCATGAAATACAGAATAAGGAACAAACTAACAAAGGGGGAGGAAAACACCAGAGTAACAGAACAAAGGCTAACAAAACATGAATGAAATGAGGGGTCGAAAATTTGAAAAAGACACAGGTGAATATATGACTAGAGAGGAGGGGCTTAACAGGGTTGTGGGAACTGAAAATAACACTCATAGACAGGAACAAAGAAGAAAATGTGAACACAAACTTGATTGACAGGGGAGGGCAGACTCATACATCACAAACACTCCATTTGTACCATCCAAAGATGTCAAATGCTAGCAAACCTAAATTCAGAATAAGTCACTCAACCACTAAATTCTCAATATACCGATTTACCAAATGAAATACTGTAATTTTTTGTATATTGTGAATACATTATTGACTGAAAAGAGAAATTATTATAAAAAAGGCAGTAGAAAAAGAAGACGATCACAAACTTTGAAACTTCTTCCTTTGAGTTATTTTGATGTGATGTGTTTACCTGTTGATGGTGATGGAGTTGGACATGTGTTATCTGTAAAGGGAATACAAGAGAAAGAGTCAGAAACACTCTAAAATGAATGTTATTTAAGGAACTCAGACATAAGGAAAGATTTTGTCACATTTACTCTGATTTGTGAACTGCTGGACATGAAAATCCATTAGCACTAATGCAACTCAAACAACAGCAATAAAAAACCATTGTCATGGTTAAGCTTGTACGTACTAGTTAGGTCTGTCATTGGTTGGCAGAACTGTCCATCATTTGGAATAGCACTAAGGCAACCACATGTGCCATTGATGAGGTCATCACAGTGCTGATACATTAAGCACTTGTCACATGGCCAGAAATACTGATCCTCACACCTGCATTGGTATTCTGTATTATTAGGAAGGCACACTGGGAAATGACAAACACATTACAGTTAGCACATTTTGAAATAAAATGTTTTGGAATTTGTTTCAACGATATTGTGAAATTGAAATTTTTGAAATAATTGACTAGGAATCCTCTATTCAATAATGTCTAATTAAATCTGCAGTTCTTGTTAACTACAGGCCTCACCGTTTTCTGATTTCCTCTGTCAGTAATCCTCATCGGAGACTGAATTGTAATTTACCTGTAGTAATGTCAATTTCAGTGATGACCACGATGTCCCTAATGACGTGGGGAAAACTGACTATCTTCAGCAGCTCCTTCAGGTAATTCATGACTGAAGTGTCCAACATGTCAATCTCAGCCTCAATTATGTATTCCAGCACAACAGGTGCTGCAGGAAAAAGGGAAATGTCATTGATTAACCTCTGTCTTTTAATAAATTGGCATTGACATGGTAATGACTCTGTAATAATAATCAACAAGTAAATACATAACATTGGCTCAAAAGAGGATAGAACAGAAAGTATAAAAATAAGACAAGAACAAACTTTTAAACAGTTTTTCTATGGCAGCTACTTTGATGTATTCACCTGTTGATGGTGATGGAGTTGGACATGTTGTGTTATCTGTAAAGGGAATCCAATAGAAAGAGTCAGAAACACTCTAAAATGAATGTCATTGAAGGAACTCAGACATAAGGAAAGGTTCTGTCACATTTACTCTGATTCGAGAACTGCTGGGCACCTAGAATTTTCTGAAAATCCATTAGCATTAATGCAAATAAAAATAGAACAGAACAGAAAGTATATAAATAAGACAAGTACAAAGTTTTAAACCAGGGGTGTCCAAACTTTTTGCAGTGAGGGCCAGATTTGGAGAGGTGAACATGTGTGGGAGCCATCCATTCAGCCTGGCATTCCGAGGACAAGGAATGATGTCCAACCAGTCAGCCTAGCATTTCGGGAGGAGTATAGTATAGTATAGTATAGTATAGTATACCCTGCCATCTGCCGCTATAGTATAGTATAATTAGTGGTGGGCCGTTAATTTGATACTCTTATCGGGCGATATAAAAATTATCGCCGTTAATCTATTCTTAAAGTTGGGTTGGGAACTGGGTCAAAATGGGTAAGCAAACTATGATGACTTTCAACTTGATAGTTTAGCTTGGCTGTATTCCTAACCAAATTGCACAGTAGGGGCGAGAACGAGTTTTTAAACCTGTGAATTACAAATCGTACGTGTTTTTATATGGATGCAGCCACGAAGTCGCCAGGTTTGTTTCATGGAAAATTCATTTTTAGGAACGTCAAGGAGGAGCGGTCGTTTTCTGCATGGTCCTAGTGCTAGATTCGTAATTTCTTTTTAACCGTTAAAACTACAGAGGACCAAAACTGACTTTTGAAAATTACGTCCGTGAGGGTAAATGTACTAAATGTTGGCTTACATTTCAAATATCATGTTTAGCTGAATAAACATGTTATTTAATGTACAGTATGTAGGCTTACAAATTCATGTTTAACTGAATAAACCGTTGAACACGAGTAGCCTACATTTTATTGAGCATGTTTTTTTTTTCTTCAAGTATCAAAGTAGAACAGCTTCCTCAAGCAGTCATTAGCCGGGTTTCCATCCAAACCTTTCGAAAAAATAATGCGCAGTTTCGGCAGAAAAAAAATGCGAATTAAGCCTTGTTTCCATTCATTACAGTTATGCGAATAAACTTTAGATCACGTGAGAGGACGCCAAACAATAGTGGTTTTTACATCCATCTGACCGTTACGCATTTTTGCACGTTGAGGTTTTGAAACATTTTTTTCTTTTTCTTATCTATACATGGAGAAGTTAAATTCAATTTTTGCTCTCTCCAGAACTGTTTTTGTATGCATTTGCCATCTTTACATCGCGATCATGTACAGAACCACATGACTTGAGGCATGATACGTCATCGTTTATGTGAAAAACCCTTTTCCATCCAGTTTTTCCGAATTTTGGCAATGCGATAGTCTAACTTTTCCACCTCCTCCTAGCATAAAAATCTTTTTGCGATATTTGGGGCTTTTTTCGAATTTTGGACTTTTTCCATCCAGCTTTTTTCATGAGCATTTTCAAAATGCGCAAAAACTCGGTGGATGGAAAACCCTCTACTGATGCATTTTGGAAACAGGAGATGAGCCCCTGGTGGGGGGGGGTGGCGAACGAAAGTTGTTGAGTGGGGGGGGGGGGGGGGGGGGGGTGGCGAACGAAAGTTGTTGAGCGGGGGGGGGGGGGGGGGGTTGAACGTAACACTCAAATGGTTGGTGAACGTAACACTCGTCTGAAAATAAATTCTCCGTTTTAAAATATAGTCTCCCGTTAAAATTTTTTTGGCATTTGGGTCCGTATCCAGTTAATCAGGAATGTGATTGGGTCCGGACAGGACGGCGTTCGGGTCCGGATCCGGACCGCGGTCCGCCATTTGGTGATACCTGATCTAGATTAATCTAGATTAATTTCAAGATTTCAGTGAGATTAATCTAGATTAAAAAAATAAATCTATGCCCACCCCTAAGTATAATACAGTACAGTATAGTATAGTATAGTACAGTGGTTCTCAACTGGTCTCAGCCCGGGACTCACATTTTCACATGTTTATTAAGTCGCAACCCACTTTTATATAATACAAACCAAACAAATGTATTTTTTAAACATAGCCTTCAGAAACAACATACATAAGCATGCAAAGTAAATGTATGCACAATTTCTAAGAAACTGAGGACCATGGCAACATGTATAAAAGTCACTACGATAAAATTAAATATCAAAATTGCATAAAATAAGGCCATAAAATTAGATATTTCACTTGTGTATTCAGTGTACAATATAAGACACTGAGGAGGACTATGCTAACTGCATGTATAAAAGTTAACTCAATAATTTTAAATTTCAATAAACAACATAAAATAAATAAGGCTACAAAACAAGATAATTTCACCTAACCTGTCTTTTGTGTAAGTCAGTGAAACAGTTGGGCATGTACTTTACTTTTGATCAGAGCTTCAAAGTCTGGAGTGACAGTAGACAGAGTTATTCTCAGATCATGCTCAGCATTAAGTGTGTTTCTCTGCTTTGACTTGAGTTGGACCAAGGTAGAAAAGCCACTTTCACAAAGATAGTTCATGCTGAATGGTAGGATTGTTTTGACTACAAGAGTGGGAAGGATATTCAGCCATCACATTGCTGCTCCAGAATTGGGAAAGGCTTACATCGTTGAATTTCTGGTCACATGACAGTTCCACCAGCTGATGTTGTTCGTTGTTTGGCAACGCAACGCTTTCAATGTTGACAATGAAAGGGTTGCGTATCCAGCTATTATCTTCATGTCTCTGTGGGAAGTAGTTGTCAAACTGATCTTGAAGTTTATTGAGATGCATATTGATCATTCTCTTCAAGTCATTTTTGGCCGTGGTGTCCAGCTGTTGTGCTTCATGGGAAGCGTTGGGAAACATGTCCATTCTGTCTTTGGATAAATGATTTACCCACAGTTTGATCTTTTTCTTGAACGCTACAATTTTGTCTGACTGTTCAAAAATGTTGTGTCCTTTCCCCTACAAAGACACATTTAATGTGTTGAGTTGGTCAAAAATATCAGCAAGATTTGCAACAAGTGCTAGCCAGGTGTCATTGTCAAACAGTTGAGCATATGAGGAGTTATTCTCTGCAAGGAAGCAGGCGATTTCTGTTTTCAGTTCGTAAAAGCGTGACAGGACCCTACCTCTCAACAGCCAGCGCACTTCGGAGTGATACAACACCTACTTATGCTCAGAGCCCAAATATGTACATAAATTTGAAAAGCAGCAGCTGTTCATCGCACTCTGTTTTATGTGGTTCACCACTTTGATGACATTTTGCAAAGCTTCATCAAGCACAGGAACCATATTCTTAGCCACCAGTGCCTCTGTGCAAAAAGCAGTGGTTCCAAGTTGCACATTCATGTTTGTCTTCAATGAATGAAAATCCACATTTTAAATACTCTGGGATATATTTGCGTTTCGCCATCGTTCACTGGTCACATTTGGGTTGTGACCCACCAGTTGAGAATCACTGGTATAGTATACACTGTCATTTTCTTGTGAAATATAAAATAGCTTTTTTGGAGTCTACTGAAATCTTCTGTTGAAATATAAAATAGCTTTTTTGGAGTCTACTGCCATCTTCTGGTGAAATATAAAATAGCTTTTTTGGAGTCTACTGCCATCTTCTGGTGAAATATGGTGAAATGGAGCAGTCATGGCCTGGTTGTAGGGAACTGGTCTTGTGACCGGAGGGTCGTGGGTTCGATTCCCAGACCTGAGGCCATGACTGAGGTGCCCTTGAGCAAGGCACCTAACCCCAACTGCTCCCCTGGCGCCGGGCTAGGGCTGCCCACCACTCTGGGCACGTGTGATCTACAGCCCCCTAGTAATCACTAGTGTGTGTGTGTGTGTGTGTGTGTGTGTGTGTGTGTGTGTGTGTGTGTGTGTGTGTGTGTGTGTGTGTTCTAACTGCACAGAGGGGTAAAAGCGGAGGACAAATTTCAATTGCAGTGTAAAAATCACAATTGACAAAATACGACACATTTACACATTTGCTTTTTTTGGAGTCTACTGCCATCTTCTGGTGAAATATAAAATAGCTTTTATGGAGTTTACTGCCATCTTCTGGTGAAATATAAAATGCTGCTAAGCTCACGTTCTGCACATTCTGAAATCTTGCACTTTTTCCAGGCACATTATCTCTGTGACTTTAATGAGGCACGGCTTTATCAAATAACCGTCTGAGAATGCTTTCCTGTGCTGGGCTATAAGTTTAGTGACTTCATAGCTTGCTGTTGTGGTGTTTCCCAGTATTTTGTTAGTACGTAAAAAAGGTGTTGTTGAGCTTGCAGGCTAGCTGCCATTTGCTAGACTTTGTGTTCGTTCATCACTGGTGTACAATGTGTAGAACTGATGTTTGGTCTCATAATGCAGATGGACATAATACTCTTTCATCTCAGCGACAGCTTCATTGCAAATCAGAATCACTTTCTATTGATTTCTTTCCCACCGTGTTTGAAATCTTCTGCATTCACTTGATATTTAGATTTTTAGACATTGGGCCGCAGTTGGCCCGCGGGCCATAGTTTGGACACACCCCTGTTTTAAACAGTTTTTCTATGGCAGCTACTTTAATGTGTTTACCTGTTGATGGTGATGAAGTTAGACATGTCTTATCTGTTGGTGTGGGGATGGTTGAGGTTGTGGTCATCTGTGTGGTTGTTGGTGTGGAGATGGTTGAGGATGTGTTCCTCTGTGTGGATGTTGTTGGTGTTGTGATTGGTGTGGTCAACTGTGTGGATGATGTCATGGTGATGGTTGATGTTGGGGCTGCAAAAGATGGAGATTTCACTGGTTAAACCAAACAAAAACTTTGAAACAGGGCCAGCATATAAAATCCAGGAGGTTGTAATTCTTAGGAAGTTGTACAGAAAAATTAAGTACATACTGACAGTCAATATGGTCAGTTTATAACGCTTAATTTAGAGTGAACCTCACTGTTTATATTTTGTCATATGTAGGCTAAGTTGTACATATGGTGTAAAATCCCTGCAACATTGTAACGCTCGAGCAGAGTAGTGGGCGGCATCAAATGCAGAGAGGATAGGGTTTTATTTGACAGGTGAGACGGTATTTCCTCAGGAGATGAGGACAGAGACAGACAACCAATCCTTAAGCTCAAGCTCCGTTTGTGTGAACGACAGGACATTGCGATATATACACACAATACACTCTAACACAAAAATGTAGGGAGACCCCTCAGGGAAAGTCACAAGGAAAATGTGAATCTCTAAGATAAAAATACATGAAATACAGAATAAGGAACAAACTTAAAAACACCAGAGTGACAGAACAAAGGCTAACAAAACATGAATGAAATGAGGGGTCGAAAACTTGAAAAAGACACAGGTGAATATATGACTAGAGAGGAGGGGCTTAACAGGGTCGTGGTAACTGAAAATAACACTCATAGACAGGAACAAGGAAGAAAATGTGAACACAAACTTGATTGACAGGGGAGGGCAGACACATGCATCACAAACACTCCATTTGTACCATCCAAAGATGTCAAATGCTAGCAAACCTAAATTCAGAATAAGTTACTCAACCACTAAATTCTCAATATACCTATTTACCAAATGAAATACTGTAATTTTTGTTTATTGTGAATACATTAATGACTGAAAAGAGAAATCATTATAAAAAAGATAGTAGAGAAAGAAGACGAGCACAAACTTTGAAACTTCTTCCTTTGAGTTATTTTGATGTGATGTGTTTACCTGTTGATGGTGATGGATTTGGACATGTGTTATCTGTAAAGGGAATACAAGAGAAATCGTCAGAAACACTCTAAAATGAATGTTATTTAAGGAACTCAGACATAAGGAAAGGTTCTGTCACATTTACTCTGATTTGAGAACTGCTGGACATGAAAATCCATTAGCACTAATGCAACTCAAACAACAGCAATAAAAAACCATTGTCATGGTTAAGCTTGTACGTACTAATTAGGTCTGTCATTGGTTGGCAGAACTGTCCATCATTTGGAATAGCACTGAGGCAACCACATGTGCCACTGATGATGTCATCACAGTGCTGATACATTAAGCACTTGTCACATGGCCAGAAATACTGATCCTGACACCTGCATTGGTATTCTGTATTATTAGGAAGGCACACTGGGAAATGACAAACACATTACAGTTAGCAGATTTTTTTTTTGGAATTTGTTTCAACAATATTGTGAAATTGAAATTTTTGAAATAATACACTAGGAATCCTCTATTCAATAATTTCTAATTAAATCTGCAGTTCTTGTTAACTACAGGCCTCACTGTTTTCTGATTTTCTCTGTCAGCAATCCTCATTTGAGACTGAATTGGAATTTACCTGTAGTAATGTTAGTTTCAGTGATGACAATGATGTCACTAATGACACTGGGAAAACTGATTATCGTCAGCACGTCCATTAGGTAATTCATGACTGAAGTGTCCAACATGTCAATCTCAGACTCAATTATGTATTCCAGCACAACAGGTGCTGCAGGAAAAGGGGAAATGTCATTAATTAACCCGTCTTTTAATAAATTGGCATTGACATGGTAATGACTCTGTAATAAAAAGCTGCAAGTAAATACACAGCATTGGCTCAAAAGAGGAAAGAACAGAAAGTATATTAAAAAGACAAGAACAAAGTTTTAAACAGTTTTTCTATGGCAGCTTTGATGTGTTTACCTGTTGATGGTGATTGAGTTGGACATGTTGTGTTATCTGTAAAGGGAATCCAAGAGAATGTGTCAGAAACACTCTAAAATGAATGTTATTTAATGAACTCAGACATAAAGAAAGGTTCTCTCACATTTAATCGAGAACTGCTGGACACCTAGAATTTTATGAAAATCCATTAGCATTAATGCAAATCAAATTAGAACAGAACAGAAAGTAACAGAAATAACAGAAAGTATATAAATAAGATAAGAACAAAGTTTTGTAGTGGAGACAGCCCAAAAGCATGTATTCTGTATGACACCCAAAGGGATTCCTTTCCCACTGAACTGAGAAACAGACTCACGCCTCTCTGATTGCTTGTAAAGATAAACACTGATTCTTTACCCAGCAACCGGTTCCCAAGGACCCCCATTCACAATGGTGCTCATCTCCCCTAGCTTAGAACTCTGACTTTATCTGAGCTCCTGGGCTCGGAGAGAGGCTGGTCAAAATCAACCTTCGTCGGAGGACACTTAGACCGCAGTCAGGAAGGACCATAAAACTTTAAATTCCAACCTTATCTGATTGCCCACAGTTTAAACCCATTATAAGTCCTGTGTTAAACGCCAGAGCTGAAGATACAAATATTTCAGAGATCTCTGTAACTACAAATCTGGGGTGAGTTTCCCGAAACGTTCTTAGCGCTAAGTACTTCTTAACCTCATACGTTTCATACGAGGTTACGAAGTACTTAGCGCTACAAACGTTTTGGGAAACCCACCCCTGAACTGTACACGGAATTGAGATTCAGCCTACAGGAACCAGCTCGGCGAATGCAGTCTAGAGACACTGAACTTGACTACTTTCCATACAAGGAAAGATTAATTATTCTTGAAACCAGTATTCAGCTTTCCAGCCTTTAAGGACAAAGGACCACAGGACCATGTGCCTCTAAATGTGAACACTGCGCCCTGTGGTTGATATAAAGACACAACTTATGATCTTTCATGTATTCAGTATTAAGTGATCTTATTAGAATACGTGTGTGACGATGGGTGCGGCGTGAAGGAGGAGACACAGAATCCCTCTATATCAGCAAACGTCACTTTTAATTTTAACAAAGATTGCGCAATAGCGCACAGAGAACAATACACAGACACAGCAACGTGTAGACTTTAGACAACGACGAGCACAGGACACTGCGCGAGCGCACATTAAATAGACAAATCACATTAGCCCCATGTGATTACGAGACAAGCCACAGGTGAGACAGATTATCACAACGACATAACCACAACCACGAGAATCCACAGACGCAGACGATGCACGTGGACTACGTAAACACACGCCCAAAAGGGAGGGGCCGGGGTCCTCAACGTGACAACGTGTTACTGTATAAACACACCACAATGATGCATAACCATGTATTAATTTGTGTATCAGTAGTTAGATATACCTGTTCTTGTAGTCTTAAATTGTATAATGAATGCAGGCATGCATATATATATTACTGTGTGTTCTGCTGTTTAGACATGCATGCTCATTAATTCTATGTGTTAGAGTCATAGAGACTTGTGTACTCACATATTCCTGTGCTGCATTATTTTAGATATATCAATACACTTGTATTCCGGTGTGATATTAATTTAGATTTATATATATATTGTCACGTAGGGCTACGCCCCCCTCTCCCCGCTGTCACTCCAACGTCTCTGTTCCTCGTGGTTTTGTTATTCCCTGCCTGTTTATCCCGCCCAGCTCGTTGTCTCCGTTATTCCTTGTTTGTTGCCACGCCCCAGTGTCATTGTTATCACCTGTTCCTTGTTTCGGTTCTATGTATATATGTCCCGTCATTCCCCAGTCGTGTCATCCGTGATTTTGTCTATCTGTTGGTTTATGCTTTCGTGTTCTCTGTTCATGCCAGTGGTCCTATTGCCTGTAAGTGCTTGTGTTCGCTGCCCTGTTGCTCTGTGTTTGTTCATTCTGTTCTTTCGTGGTCCTGATCCCATGCTTTCGTGTTGCCGTGTTCATGTATGTTAATCCTGTTCGCGAGCCACGTTACATATATAACCAAGTATCAACATGTAATGTGCTATATTAGACATATGCACATCTATGTATTAGTTTGTATGTCACTCATCAAATGTAATAATTTTTATGTGTGCTTATGTGACCTCACATCCATGCCTGTCTGTGCTCTATGTGTCATTTATTGTCCAAAAGTGGAAATTAAGAATGGCTAAATGTGTAGAGTAATAGAACTAAATTAATACTTGTTTAGGCAGAGTATGTAAGTCAATTTATTTAGGAGTAGGGAATTCCCTTTGTCTTCAAATTGTGCTAATCTGTCTTCTTTGGTTAAGTCATTAACTAGACCTGGAAAGACGGGCACTTCTCGCTCTCTCCCTCTCTCTCTCTTCCCTGTCCGGGCATAGGTAATGAATATTCAGTAATAAAGGCCAATGGTCAATGACCTGATGAACATGAAAGCGCCTTACGATTACGCCCCTAAGAGTTGTTTTTAAAGCCCTCGCTCCAAGAGGAACAATGAGCTTGGCAGCCTGGTAGATTTGGAAGGACTTGGAGAATTTCGCCAGACTCGCCGAGACTCAAAGACTCGAACTCGTTGGAAACACGCCAAACCATCGCGACCAACAGAGTGCTGGACTCACGCCGAAGACCGCAGTCTAGTAGAGCGATGCCAAGAGACCGCAACTAAAGCTCTCACCGAGTCCAGCAGAAGATTCTTTTTTACTTTATTCTATGTGTCATTGTCAAATGTACTTTTATCTCATCTAGTTGTTCAAGTCAAGCTCATCTTCTTCCTCAGTCAAGTCATCTGCACAAGTTTGTCTGCGCCCTCAAGCTGCGACTGTGCCATCTTCTGGTGAAATATAAAATAGCTTTTATGGAGTTTACTGCCATCTTCTGGTGAAATATAAAATGCTGCTAAGCTCACGTTCTGCACATTCTGAAATCTTGCACTTTTTCCGGGCACATTATCTCTGTGACTTTAATGAGGCACGGCTTTATCAAATAACCGTCTGAGAATGCTTTGCTGTGCTGGGCTATAAGATTAACGACTTCATAGCTTGCTGTTGTGGCGTTTCCCAGTTTTTTGTTAGTACGTAAAAAAGGTGTTGTTGAGCTTGCAGGCTAGCTGCCATTTGCTAGACTTTCTGTGTTCGTTCATCACTGGTGTACAATGTGTAGAACTGATGTTTGGTCTCATAATGCCGATGGACATTATACTCTTTCATCACAGCGACAGCTTCATTGCAAATCAGATACACTTTCCATTGATTTCTTTCCGACCGTGTTTGACATCTTCTGCATTCACTTGATACTTAGATTTTCTTCAGTGTTGCTATTTCTGGTGACTCGCAATAAGTTTTTTCTTTGCTTAATTTAGTTTAGTAGAGAAGCACCGTTTCCATGACTGGCTCTTTCTAGTGTTAGAACAGAGTTGAGCTCAAGCGTCTTGTGCGGGTCATATTCAATTGTATTTTCATAATTTGCTGCGGGCCAATGAAAACTGGACATTGGGCCGCAGTTGGCCCGTGGGCCATAGTTTGGACACACCCCTGTTTTAAACAGTTTTTCTATGGCAGCTACTTTAATGTGTTTACCTGTTGATGGTGATGAAGTTAGACATGTGTTATCTGTTGGTGTGGGGATGGTTGAGGTTGTGGTCATCTGTGTGGTTGTTGGTGTGGAGATGGTTGAGGATATGTTCATCTGTGTGGATGTTGTTGGTGTTGTGATGTTTTTTGGTGTGGTCAACTGTGTGGATGATGTCGTGGTGATGGTTGATGTTGGGGCTGCAAAAGATGGAGATTTCACTGGTTAAACCAAACAAAAACTTTGAAACTGGACCGGCATATAAAATCCAGGAGGTTAGAATGCTTAGAAAGTTGTACAGAAAAATTAAGTACATACTGACAGTCAATATGGTCAGTTTATAACACTTAATTTAGAGTGAACCTCACTGTTTATATTTTGTCATATGTAAGTTGTACATATGGTGTAAAATCCCTGCAACACTGTAACGCTCGAGCAGAGTAGTGGGTGGCATCAAATGCAGAGAGGATAGGGTTTTATTTGACAGGTGAGATGGTATTTCCTCAGGAGAGGAGGACAGAGACAGACAACCAATCCTTAAGCTCAAGCTCCGTTTGTGTGAACGACAGGACATTGCGATATATACACACAATACACTCTAACACAAAAATGTAGGGAGACCCCTCAGGGAAAGTCACAAGGAAAATGTGAATCTCTAAGATAAAAATACATGAAATACAGAATAAGGAACAAACTAACAAAGGGGGAGGAAAACACCAGAGTGACAGAACAAAGGCTAACAAAACATGAATGAAATGAGGGGTCGAAAACTTGAAAAAGACACAGGTGAATATATGACTAGAGAGGAGGGGCTTAACGGGGTCGTGGTAACTGAAAATAACACTCATAGACAGGAACAAGGAAGAAAATGTGAACACAAACTTGATTGACAGAGGAGGGCAGACTCATGCATCACAAACACTCCATTTGTACCATCCAAAGATGTCAAATGCTAGCAAACCTAAATTCAGAATAAGTTACTCAACCACTAAATTCTCAATATACCTATTTACCAAATGAAATACTGTAATTTTTGTTTATTGTGAATACATTAATGACTGAAAAGAGAAATCATTATAAAAAAGATAGTAGAGAAAGAAGACGAGCACAAACTTTGAAACTTCTTCCTTAGAGTTATTTTGATGTGATGTGTTTACCTGTTGATGGTGATGGATTTGGACATGTGTTATCTGTAAAGGGAATACAAGAGAAATCGTCAGAAACACTCTAAAATGAATGTTATTTAAGGAACTCAGACATAAGGAAAGGTTCTCTCACATTTACTCTGATTTGAGAACTGCTGGACATGAAAATCCATTAGCACTAATGCAACTCAAACAACAGCAATAAAAAACCATTGTCATGGTTAAGCTTGTACGTACTAGTTAGGTCTGTCATTGGTTGGCAGAACTGTCCATCATTTGGAATAGCACTAAGGCAACCACATGTGCCACTGATGATGTCATCACAGTGCTGATACATTAAGCACTTGTCACATGGCCAGAAATACTGATCCTCACACCTGCATTGGTATTCAGTATTATTCGGAATACACACTGGGAAATGACAAAAACACAATGTTATGTTACTTCATGGTATGTGGATTGTTTTACAAGAATAAAGTAAAAAATATAAACTGGCAGGTAATTTTTTAGTAGCAATTTCATACTTTATTCTCATCATCTGTTAAAAATATTAACAACATGGCTTTTTTCATGACGAGCATGCAAAAATAAAAGATTGATTGCTAAATTAATATTTTTTTACAATATAGCTCACTATAATACTGGATGGACACAGCTAGGTTCACATTTATGCATGATGTCTGTTACATGCTAGTTATCTAAAACTAGTAATGATGCAGATAAGAGAGCTTGGAATCCTGAGGGATTTGAGTCCTTTGATGACAACAAATATGAAAACAACAGATTGGTGGCTAAATTAATGTAACACCTGTGGTGATGAGTGAAAGGGCGGAAACAAACGCTGAGGAGAGCGAGATATATTAAAGGGCATTCATAGAAGCAGGCATTGGTCAAGTCCCAAAGGCAGTCCAAGACATTAACATGACCAATAAACCGACAAACTGAAATTGTCACGTTGAGGACCCCGGCCCCTCCCTTTTGGGCGTGTGTCTACTAGGGATGCAAATGATTAATCGACTTTCGATTAATTGTCGATTAGGACGTTACTCGATCAAAATGTATTAATCACGATTAATCATTAGAGAGCGCTCCTGTAGTAGCTTGAACAGAGTGTAAGAACGAGAGGTGAACACGTGTCGCGAAAGACCAGAGTGGAAAACAAAATGAAGCGGGCGAAAAGACGTGCAGTGTGGGACCATTTTGAAGCGGGTTCGGGAAACGAGGCAGAAACTGCGTAATCCAGAAAATCCCGAGGAGGGAAACTTTATTTTCCACGCAACTCAAACAACAGCACTGTTCTCTTCCCCTCCCCTGGTGCGCGCAGGCGCCGCTCTCCCAGTGTCACTAGGGAACTCGTTGCGAGGAGTAGTAGTCGCTACAATTTCAACATTGTTTATTTAGGCTAAGAAGTCAAATGTTCTCTGTGTAATGCGGTATTGAAGTACAACAGTTCCACTAGCTCACTCAATTATCATTTGAACACCATGCATGCAGCTGTCCTGCATATCACCAGTGCACCTGGTCAACCTAAAATCACAGCTACACTGGGAAGGCGAGGGTTTTCGAAGCTCGCTATGAAAAATGAAGAGTGAGCTAAAACAAAGCTAGCTACCACTACTGCTGTAGCCCTTACAACAGATTGTTGGACGACTCTAACAACATAAAGTTACATTACCGTGACATGCCACTACACTGACGAGAACTGGCAGCTAAAATCTGCAGTGCTGATTACGACGAACATGTCGGACAGACACACCGCTGACAGTTTAACTGACAAGCTCAATGATGTGGAAACTTGGGCACTCTCCGGTCGCATTACAGCATGTGTTCACGACAACGCTAGAAACATTGTCCAAGCATAGGCTCAATAATATTCTGTTTGGCTCTCTATTTAATTTCTTCTTTAAATTTTTTTTTTTACATTTTTTAAAATGTCTAATGTTTCAAATGCAAGAACGGAGCCAGTCCTTAATTTATTCCTTTTTAAAATGAAAGAATGTATTTTGTTATACCATAAAAAATTCCTAATGCATAATTACTTGAGCAATATATCATATAATACAATATAATTATCATAATATAATATATACTTTTTGACCAAAGTGTTTTAACTACACTGCTAAAAAAAAAATAAAGGGAACACTTAAACAACACAATGTAACTCCAAGTCATCCACACTCCGTGTTCAGATAGGAAACTACACTGATTGTGAATCAATTTCAACTGCTCTTGTGCAAATGGAACAGACAACGGGTAGAAATTAGAGATTTTCAACTGATTTCAAAGATTTTTATTAATTGAGATCTAGGATGTGTTATTTTAGTGTTCCCTTAATTTTTTTGAGCAGTATATTTAGCTAATATTTTAAAAAGCCCTATCGAAACACTGAAATTCAGGTGGAAAACGCCGCTTATCGATTAATCGAAAGTCGATCGATAAGATCAATCAACTAACGATTAATGAATTAATCGATAATTTGCATCCCTAGTGTCTACGTCGTCTTCATCTACTCGTCTGCGTCTGTGGATCTCCGTGGGTGCGGGTGCGTCTTGTGATAATCCGTCTCACCTGTGGCTCATCTTGTAATCACGCGGCGCTTATGTGGTTTGTCTACTTAATGTGCGCTCACGCAGTGTCCTGTGCTCGTTGTTGTCTAAAGTCTGCACGTTACGTGTCTCTGTTTGATGTTTCTCGTACGCTTCCTACACTTCTCTGTAAATAAAACAGTGACGTCTGTTGCTAAGCCAAGGATTCCGTGTCTCGTCCTTCGCCTCTCCACCGACGTCACAGAACGACGAGCCTTTGTAGAGACACCAAGAAAATGCCAGGCTACACCACCCAGCCAAAGAAGGGCCAGCGTCCCAGCAAGCGGCCCCACGCCTCTTCCCCTGCCCAGCACCGCGATGCTGCCATCAACCCCAAGCAGATGGAGCAGGACCCGTTGTGTGCGTCCCTGCTGCTTCAGGCTTAGGAGATCCCCGTCCCGGAGATGGCGGAGAAGCTCCGCCAGGAGGCGGTGCGGATTTGGAAGACGCGCCACCCCTCTTCCTCCAGGGAGCTCTTACCCCTGCGGGTGGGCTCCTTCAAGCTCTGCGCAACGCAAAAGACCCCAGAGAGCGAGTTCAGGGAGGAGGACTCTCCGAGCGAGGAGGAGGAGGGGGAGGAAGACCGTCCGCCCTCCATGTGTTCCAATTCCACCGTTGACTACGGCAGGAAGGAGGAAGAGGAAGACGGCTACCCTCCATCGTTGTGCTCTGTGCCCACCGTGGACTACGGTGGGGAGGAGGATGAGGAAGAGGAAGATGACTACCCTCCGTCGGACTACCCTCCGTCGCTCCAGGGGGCGGTCGCGAGGAGAAGGGAGAATGCCCTACGGCCCACCGAAGGGAAAGACCAGCTGCGCTGCACCAGGCGCGTCCTTGGTGGGGGCGTCTGTCACGTTGAGGTCCCCGGACCTCCCTTTTGGGCATGTGTCTACATCGTCTTCGTCTACTCGTCTGTGTCTGTGGATCTCCGTGGGTGCGGGTGCATCTTGTGATAATCTGTCTCACCTGTGGCTTGTCTCATAATCACGCGGGGCTTATGTGTTTTGTCTATTTAATGTGCGCTCGCGCAGTGTCCTGTGCTCGTCGTTGTCCAAAGTCTGCACGTTACGTGTCTCTGTTTGATGTTTCTCGTGCGCTTCCTGCGCTTCTCTGTAAATAAAACAGTGACGTCTGTTGCTATGCCAAGGATTCTGTGTCTCGTCCTTCGCCGCTCCACCGACGTCACAGAAATACAAAAGCACAAACTTTAACAAGACTAAAACACGAACACACTAGCAAATGGAGCTGTATAAAGAAAATATCCAAACCTTCAACATACGACATTCGACAACGAACAGCAACGCAAAAGACCAAGGACCAAGACCAAGACCAAACGAGCAAAACATGATTCCAATAATGAGAGGACCGGGTTACAAAACATAAAGAGGGACTACGAACGCACATGGCTAAATTAGCAGAACATATGATTGACAGCAGGGGGATGGGCTAACCGTGGGCTAACCGAAAAAAAAAATTATGGCATTACAGCTTACTGATTACCCATTTAAAAACGTGTCTGTTACATAATTTGTGTCGAGACTGCCCCTCCTCTGGCATCACTGTTTCCATGGTTACTGTTTTGGCCATTAACTTTTCATTTTCTCTATGTTCTGTGTTTTCGTTTGGTTTCTTCACCTCACATTGAGTTCGGCCTTACCTGTCACCTGTTTTTAGTTTACTTCCCCGTTTGCCTTTTCGTGAATTTAAGCCCTGTGTTTGGTATTCTTATATATGGTATTTCTCAAAGCTTTTGTGTTGTGTTCAAGTCTGTTTCTTGCATATACTGATTTGGTTTTTTGGCATATACACGGTTTGTTTCTGTCTCGGTTACCTGTTTGTAAAAATGTTCGTTTTCCAGGGAACTGGTGCTCAATAGTGTCAGCCAGTAAAGCCACAGCAAGTTACCACAATGTAATGTCTCCACTATGTCTCTATTCAGACTCATTAACAGCTCAGCAGACTTTACGTCCATACTGTATACATCCCAGATAGGTTTTAACATTGGTGAGAACCAAGTTCTTCATTCTGAACCTGTCATGCTTTATTAAAATAAAATAAAAAACTCTTCTTCAGAGCAAATGTTATCCAGTCAATGCATTGGCACTCCCACTTCCTCAGTGTATCATTACCTTCAAATTTATCTCAGCAGGTTTTGGGTATTTGGGAATACAATCTCACGTACTTCACCCTTTCTTACCCTTCCAGCTATTTCACTCCTTTATTGAATAAGGTCAAGTCAGACCTACAGAATTGGAACTCTCTTCCTCTATTCCTACTGGGCTGAATAAATGCCATTAAGATGAATGTCCTGCCTAAATTTCTCTTTTTGTTTCAGTCTGTTCCTCTCTATCTACCTGAATCTTTCTTTAGAGTTAGATCAGCTTGCAACTTCTTTTATTTGGGAGGGGAAATGCCCAAGGATGAGCACATCAACCTTACAGTTATTTATGTGGATGGAGGTTCGTCCTTGCCCAATTATCTGTTGTACTACTGTTCAGAACATTTACACAAAATATTGCATTGGCTCCAGTCTCTATTGTGGTGGAAAGTAGAAATCAGATCTTTCCTTCTCTCCTCCCTACTTGCTGTCACGTTACAGCCCCTGACCCCTCCCCTTTGGGCATGTGTTTATGTTGTCTACGTCTAGTCGTCTGTGTCTGTGGATCTCCGTGTGTGTGGTTGTGTCTGAGTGTGTTCATTAGTCTCACCTGTGGCTGATCTTGTGAACACTTGGGGCTTATGTGGTTTGTCTATTTAATGTGCATAGTGTCCCGTGCTCGTCTTTGTCAGAGTCTTACACTTACTGATGTGTGAGTGTTATACGTGCATCGTTTGCTCTTTTGTTGTGGGAAGAGAGGTCAGAGGGAGGGTGTTTCTCCCTATCCCTCCGAGGGGAGCGCAGTGGACTGTTCCCATAGTGAGACCCCAATGAGCGCCAATGACCTGGCGCTCAGGCACGTGAAGAAGAGATGGAGGTAGAGAACACTGCTCAGGAGGCCAGATCAGGGGATCAATCACCAGGGGGAGGTGAAGTTCCCCTGTGAGACCCTCGGAGAGCGGAGAGTGAGCGTCAGCAAGCCTATCCTGCGGCACGCCCCTCGGGGGCTGCCAGACAGACTGGTCGCGTGCCCACAGAGAGGGCTGCCATGGCGTCCGCCAGCCGCACCGCACCCAGCGGAGGGTTTGTGGCAAGGGCGAGAAGAGGGCGGCCTACTGCAGCGCCTGCAGCTCCGGGAGTGTTTCCCCTTCTGGCAGCTCTCCTACAGATGCAAAGCCTGGCTCCGTTTGTGTGTCTGTGCCTGTGTTTATGTCCATCCCTGTGTTTCTCCCGAATCCCCTTTTCCGTTTCATGCCTCTGTCCATTAATGTTCCTGTTTGTGTGTTCGTGAACGTGCCATTGTGTGTTTCTAACGTCTTTTTCCCTGTCTTCCCAGGGAGGATGTTCTAGGCTCTTCGTGGCAGACTCTCCACCGAGGGCACTCACCTCCCAGACGCAGGGTTTGGGTCTTTCAATTCTGTTGGCACCCCGGGACGGGTAGTGCCCTTGGTGGGGGGCTCTCTCACGCTACAGCCCCTGACCCCTCCCCTTTGGGCGTGTGTTTATGTTGTCTACGTCTAGTCATCGGCGTCTATGTATCTCCATGGGTGTGGTTGTGTCTGAGTGTGTTCATCGGTCTCACCTGTGACTCGTCTCTTGAACACTTGGGGCTTATGTGGTTTGTCTGTTTAATGTGCATAGTGTCCTGTGCTCGTCTTGGTCAGAGTCTTACACGTACTGATGTATGAGTGTTCAAGATTGGACTCAAGATTGTACAAGATTGGACTCGTGCCTTGTCCTTCTCCCAGCACCCAACGTTACACTTGCAATAATCACTTCCCTAACCTAAAAACCCATTACTAACATAGAATAGTATCTACCATTCGTATTTGGTCTCAGTTCAGACAGCATTATAAGTTCTCCACTCCCTCTATTCTATCTTGCTGCTCATCCTGAACAACCATTTAATTACTTTAATTACAATTACATGATGCTGCCTTTGCTGTTTGGCATGACGGGGGCATACCATCTTTCAACAATCTTTTTAAAGATGGCATTATAATATATATTTTGTGCTCACTCCCTCTTCTCTCATGCATTGGGTCTCTTCGTGCACCAAACATGGGATGATCTGCTGTCTTTTATATCCAGGGTATACTTGCGTCTTATGGACTGGTAGATCTCACATACAAATAGACCCAGAACTGCCTGGGAGGGTTAATTGTGTCTCTCTGTCTCAGATCTCTGGTGGAACAGGGCTAGTCTTATGTGCAAATGTGCACAGTGTGTGAGGCTGCAGTTAAAATCTCAATCTAAATCTCAACTGTCTAGATTCACACCCCAATCAGAATTAGTCTTCCTCATTTACCCATCTGTGCAGTAAGAACACACACTAGGGGGCTGTGGGACACATGTGCCCAGAGCGGTGGGCAGCCCTAGCCCCAGCACCCAGAGAGCAGTTGGGGTTAAGTGCCTTGCTCAAGGGCACTGCACTCATGACCTAGGGCAGGGGTGTCAAACCAATTTTCACCGCAGGCCACATCAGCATAATTGTTACCCACAGAGGGCCATATGTAACTTATAAATGTAACTACTCCTTAATGTTAAATAACTCTGAAATCATGACTTATTCAAGTTACAAATGTTACATCTATATTTGCATAGATGTAAAAAAAATATGTTTGCTTGTTGTATGCTGTAACATAAATCCTTTTAATTACTCAATGAACGATCAAACTGTCCAAGTGAATATAGAAAAATAGCATAAAATATATCACATTTACTTTGTTCAAAACGCTCTGGTTTTTCGGTGCTTTAACACTGGGCCCTGGGCAAGAAAGCATTTCATCTTGTACTTGTACAATGTATGACGAATAAATTTGATTCTGATTCTGAAATATCAAAAAATGTGAAAATAGCAATTGTGCTTCAAAAATGCTCCCTCTGAAAAAGACTTCTTTGGCCACAGCAAACTAGCTTTTACTGCCACATTGTTTGTGGACACATTCTTTTGCGATCACAGTTTGCTTTTTAATTCTTGGGCAATTTGTTGTTTTTCTTGATAATTTTGGCACACTTAGCTCAAAATACCTCTTTGAAACACAAACATGTATTCGCTTTCATGAAACACCCATCCATCTGCATCGATTTTTCTCTTCCTGGACATTATGGGATCATTACTTGTATTTCTCAATTACACTTATTGGGAAAATTGCATCGATGTGGAAACACTGCAGTGTCAAGACGCAGTTTGCGGGTAACGTAATTGTGGGAAATGTAGTTTTTGGTCACTGCACGTATTTGACTTATTTTTTTGACAGTTAGGGTTTTATAACTTTTGCAGGCCACATAAAATGACATGGGCCACATTTGGCCTGCGGGCCTTGAGTTCGACACCGCTGACCTAGGACTTCAGTCATGGCCATGGCCTAGAACCCACAACCCTTCACAAGACCAGTTCCCTAACCACCAGACCTATATATATATATATATATATATATATATATATATATATATATATATATATATATATATATATAGTGGCACCCTCTGGTGGTGAAACATGGAGTTGTCAATATTGCAGTGTAAACACATACCAAAATTGAACTAGATTCCCTTTTGACTGTATTGTAATCTGTGATGGCAAGTGCAACAAGGAAGTAGTAACAGGGAAGTAGCAGTATGGTAGTTTTCACCAGCTACAGAAAAATACTACAGAGTTCAGCGCTGGGGCACGGCCAATGATCAATTCAGATATGGTATAGGTATCATAAAAAATCTAAGGTAGAGAACTCACAGAGTAGCTGATTATATACAGTAGAGGAGAAAAACTGATTGCCTACAAACAGGCATGGACTCATTGGTGCTTCTAGACATGTCTGACACGATTCCCATAGTGAGACACCAAAGTGACTCCATGAATAGCCCAGAAACAAACAAATAAACATCATAAAAGTAATGCATTTGAAACATTATTGTTTGTTTTAATCATAGATTAAATAAGCTCACCTGTTGTAATGTTTAAGGCAACAAGTTCTGTGGTGTTGTCTACTTGAAGTGGAAGATTTATTGATTCCATGGATATTGCTTCTAGGTAAATTGCTGCTGACACATTTACCTCCATCACTAAAATGTATGTTAGCTGATCTGTGCTGACTGGAAATAATACAAAAATATGATTGAGGTTATTTAGATGACATTTAGATGAAAGAATTTCAGCCAAAAGTATCTTAAAAACATACAGCCACATTTTTACCATCTCTTTTTAGTCTTATGTGATCCCATGGTTCATCTGTATACCTAATCTGAAATCAGATCAGGAAGCTGATTAGAATGCAGCACTGGTATCATCGCTGTCTTTGGAGATATGAGGCCAGAAATGGGGGGATTTTTTTAATGAACCAGCCCATTAAGGTGCTGATAGGTTTTCCTCCCTCTATAATCTGTATTACCTCTAGCACAGTCCTATCCTCTCATATCACTAACATCAAGGCCTTTGAAATATTTATTGCAGACACATACGGACTGCCACTAGATGTGTACATGCTAAACTACACAAGACTAAATCAGACCCTCCTATATCCTGACTTTGGATTTTGATGTTTGGTTAACACAAAAGGACGATTAGCACAGTTCTTAGACACAGCAAAAATGTATGCACTTTCACCTGATCTATGATTTTTATTATGATTTAAGTACTGTCAGAGTTTCAGATACGTGTTTTCTAGTTTTTGTAATAAGGTTTTCATAAAGAAAGTTGAATTCTCTAAACCTGACACTAATTCTACAGTTCATAAAACTTTGCTATAGAACTACAGACTTTTTGTAATTTATGAAGTTCCTGTCTTGAGGCTTACTGTGTGTAGCATCTTGTGGTAAACCCTCTGAGGTATCTTTCCTTGTTTGTTTACTTGTATTACAGAAGTCTAACCCAAACATTACAATTATTGTTTTCTTTGCGGTTGCTATTGTTGTAAATTTCCTTTACCTCTGTATGAGAGTCAGAAGTACCAGGGAGTATTTGTAAGTCCACCACACACATGTGAATGAGCAAAAAAATAATTCTCAGCAAGAAATTTGATGTCATCCCTGCAAAAGTAATGTTAATGAATGAAACAATGTTTTTCTCTTAATTCTTAGAACAGAATGAATATTGCATAATGTAAGGAAGTTTTTTCCATCATAATCTGCAGCACATAGTCATATTGCATAAAATACTTGAAAAACAATTTGTTTTGTGTAATGTTTCACCTGTCTCTTGTTTCCCCCTCATTAACATCTGTGTATATGAACCTGAATGTGTTATCCTCCGTTGTTGGTCTTCATTGTACTGGTCATGGTGTGAGTGTGGTTGTGTTCGTCCTGTTAATAAATGTTCCGTGTGTTGCGCTGCTCTCTTGACTTCCCCTCCCCCGCTCACCGTCACAGTTCTCGTAAGCAGCTTCATGAGGCACCTACCTACGATGCCCTGAGGACAGTCTCATGTATGCTGAGCACTTGAAGAATGAGGGACAAAAATGTACGAGTTTTTTGATGAGGCAATAAAAATTCTTTTTTTAATTTAATAATTATTATTTTAATTATATACTGTGTTCATTGTTTTGGGGAAAATAATTGAACACTATAAAATTACTATAAACAAGAATTATACATAACTAGAATTATTGATAAATATTATTCATTTGCATTATTCATTATGCATTTGATAAAAGCTATTGAAGAATGTAACAGAACCACTGTGCATCAAAATGTTTAGTTTTGATTAGGAGAAATAAGAGCTGTAAAACATTTGCATTTTGTATTTTGCTTTCTATGGGCAGATATTATGGCCATTTAAAGAAATCTGTCATGTCCCCTTATAACGATTAAATCACATTCAACACATTAACCCTTTCAGCAAACAATGTGAGAATATAATACTGCATGACTTAACACTAGAGCTCCTAGAGAAGCGAAAAATTTCACAGGGCTTGGTAATAGCTTATACTTAGCTGTCCATGATGGAGATTTTCTCGCATTCATGCGCCATTGCAATGCTCTTTGGCACGTTCAAATGTTTTCTCACATCACTGAATGAAATTAGGTATTTATGAAACTAAAAGTTGAACAAAAAAATTTAATTGTGACTTTGAATATAAGCATGTTCAAGAACACTCTTGCAACTGTTAATTGCAACTTTAAAATAAAATGTACATGCCATCTGTGTATTTTAATCTTGATTACAGTTTTATATCACCCAGTGTGACATTTATTCAAACATCTGTTTAGTGAGTGTAGAAATTCCTCTCACAGATGTACAGTTTCCATTAAATCTTCCATTAAATTATCTTTATTGAAAACCAGAGTAAAGCACATGTTATTCATATTCATCACGTTATTTGTTTTGGATGAGCCTAAGAGGTTTTATGGTAGTTCTACTTTAACTCCAACCGACCCAAACAGACTTCAGTAACCATTAGCTGACATTTGTCAGAAGATTCTCACAAGCTGCAGAGCAGTGAACCTCAGTGAGACACATACTTGTTGGACCAGTTTGATTTTTTATCCTACATATTTAAACAACTATTTTGTCTAAAATTATAAACATACAATTATTGTACTTTTTGTACATTTAAATTACTTTCTCTGCCATTGGCTATAATTTCAAAAACTTTAAGCAGAATACAACTTAATTTAAGATTTAAGTTAGCAATGAGTTAGTTTTATCACTCAGCTTCTTCCAAAAATATATACATATTTACTGGTGATCAGATGTTCTAATGATCATAAATGAATTCATGAGATGTTGCAAATTTATGTATTCTGTCTATTGTCCAACCCAGAGGCCTCCTGAACCAATCAAATAATGTTATATGGAATGCAGTTTCAATTCAACCTAAACTAAGGTTATCTGTTCTTCTTCATGCTGCACAATGAAGTGGTCAGTCATAGACTATTGAGCAGACTATTGGACCCTTTGCAGTTTGCATATCAGCATGGCCCCTGAGTGGATCTACCTGCCGAAGTAAGTGTACTCCAACCTAGATACAGCAAGCAGCACTGTGAGAATTGTGTTCTTTGATTTCTCCAGTACATTCAACACCTTACAACCACCCTACAGGTGGACGAATCAATAACCACATGGACACAGACGTAATTTTGGGGGGGGGACGGGGGGGACATGTCCCCCCCACTTTTTCAAAAGCCGGCTTTGGTCCCCCCCAGTTTTTACGGTTAAAACCAAATATTTAAATAGCGACGAATCCATGTCCCCCTCACTTTTGAAATCAAAATTACGTCCATGCACATGGATAATGGACTACCTGACTGGTCCACCCCAGTTTGTGTGGTTAGAGGGCTCTCACATGTGTTTCAGACAGCCATGTGCAGCATGAGGGCTCCTCAGGGGACAGTATTAGCATGATTCCTGTTAACATCAGGGGACTGTATTAGCACCATTCCTGTTAACATCTATACCTCAGACTTCAGATACAATTCTGGTATGTGTCATCTGCAGAAATTCTCAGATGACATTGCTATCATGGGGTGCATCAGGAATGGACAGGAAGCTGGATACAGGAAACTGGTCGACTGGTGTGTGCTGAACCATCTGCAGCTCAACATCAGTAAGTCGAAGGAGATGGTGGTGGACTTCAGGAAATGTAACCCTCCACTGTCGCCGGTTAACATCAATAGAGTGCAGTGATGCCGGTAACGCGTTACTTATTAACGCGTTACTGTAGTCGGACTACTTTTTTCAGTAACGAGTAGTCTAACGCAACTACTATTTAAAAACTAGTAGTCAGATTAAAGTTACTTATCTAAAACATTGTGCGTTACTATTTCTGCATTTCGGGGGAACGTAGGTTATATTTACTCATTCTTATTTTTTGGCTACATGTTTCTTACGCGGTTATGTCATCCTGCTGTGCGACGCCAAAGTCAGACGTGAACAATATGGAAGGAGAGAAGTTCGCCTTTAGCAGCTGGAAATACAGGCATTATTTTGATTTTATTTCGGCTAAGGATGACAACATTAAGGTCCGTTGTACACTCTGTGCTGGCGACAGAGTGCTGTCTACCTTCAAAAACAACGTCAAATCTGAAGAAAAACAGGGGGGGGGGGGTGGCGAACGTAAATTGTTATCGGGGGCGGGGTGTAAAATGGACTAAATTCAGTATCGCGATCTATCGGTCGCCGGTGATTGGCGCCAGAGCGAGTAACTCATTGAATCATAGATGTGGATCGGAGGTAAATAAACTAGATTTTTTTTCGACGTGAGATATCGGAAGTGTGGCGTGAGAGCGTGTGAAGACGGTCAAATGCGTGTGTCTCACGCTCAATGCGTGAGAGTTGGCAACCCTGTAAGTGGGCGGAGTTGAACAGAAAGACTGTCTTATTTATTTTTTATTTAAAAAACATGTAAGCCTATTTCAAGAAAAAGTTTACAAATGCCAGTGTCATTTTTGATGTTCCGGTTAAAATACATGTCAATAAAGTGAGTATTGGCAGAACTAGTCATTTTCATGTTATAGGGGCGGGGGATCAGCCTCTGCTGAAAGTAACTAAAAGTAATCTAACTTAGTTACTTTTAAAAGCAAGTAGTCAGTAACTTAACTGAGTTACTTTTTAAAGAAGTAGTCAGTAGTCAGTAGTCGGATTACTGTTTCAAAGTAACTATGGCAACACTGATAGAGTGGAATTGGAGGTGCTGTAAATGTTCTTTAATGTATATGGACAAATCTCTCATGTTGTTTTACGTTTATCTCATAATATGCATCAACATCTATATGTACATATTGCCCCTTTCACTTGGTGCTTAATAGCATTTCTGTAACACCTAATGTATTTATGGTGATTAATGCATGTTCATAGTTAATAGCACATACTTCATATATGTACATAGACTCATCTTTAATGGCTCTTCTGTAACTCCATCTGAATATACAGGATCAATAAAGTGTTATCCCTTATCTTAACATCTCTAAGCAGTCCTTAAATAGTAAAAAACAATAATAAATTGTAGTCATACAGAAAATATGCATGTAAGTGTAAATGGTTATTAGGAAATCTTAGAAGCTGAGACTAGCCAATACACCTGGAGAGGATGTGATTGCTGTCAGGTAGGTGTAAATTATGGAGCTGTTTTTGTCTTTCGGTAGAGTAAGAGTAATGCTAGTAATGACTATAATGTTATTTTAAAATGTCAATGTTAAAAAATACGAATGCACTAGCATAACTGCTTCAGCCGCATATATGCTAATTAAAACGAATGCATTTTAGTAAACTGCAACTTTATTAAAACCATATTGTCATGGCAGTGAGGGAGGGGGAGCGAGGGAGTGGTGCACAACACAAAACATTTATTAACATGACAACAAATATACAGATTACCAGACAAATCATTCAAAAATCTACAATGGTGCGCTTTTGATATACAGTACAGTCATAGCCAAAAGTTTTGAGAATGACACAAATATTATATTTTCACATTATCTGCTGCCCTCTGGTTTTTATGTGTGTTTGTCAGATGTTTTTATCACATACAGAAATATAACTGCAATCATATTATGAGTAACAAAAGCTTTTATTGACAGTTATATAATGAGTTAATGCAGCAAGTCAATATTTGCAGTGTTGACCCTTCTTCAGGAGGACCTCTGCAATTCTCCGTGGCATGCTCTCAATGAAATTCTGGACCAAATCCTGACTGACAGCAGTCCATTCTTGCACAATCAATGCTTGCATTTTGTCAGAATGTGTAGGTTTTTGTTTGTCCACCTGTCTCTTGATGATTGACCACAAGTTCTCAATGGGATTAAGATCTGGGGAGTTTCCAGGCCATGGACACAAAATCTCTATGTTTTGTTCCCTGAGCCATTTAGTTATCACCTTTGCTTTATGTCAAGGTGCTCCATCATGCTGGAAAAGGCAGTGTTGATCACCAAACTGCTCTTGAATGGTTGGGAGAAGTTGCTCTCGGAGGAAATTCTGGTACCATTCTTTATTCATGGCTGTGTTTTTAGGCAAGCCTGTGAGAGAGCTGATTCCCTTGGCTGAGAAGCAACCCCACACATGAATGGTTTCAGGATGCTTTACAGTTGGCATGAGACAAGACTGGTGGTAGCGCTCACCTCGTCTTCTCTGAACAAGCTATTTCCCAGATGTCCCTAACAATTGGAAAGGGGATTGATTCATCAGAGAAAATGACTTTACCCCAGTCCTCAGCAGTCCACTCCCTGTACCTTTTGTAGAATATCAGTCTGTCCCTGATGTTTTTTCTAGAGAGAAGTGGCTTCTTTGCTGCCCTCCTTGAGACCAGGCCTTGCTCCAGGAGTCACAGATGACAGATTGATCTCCAGCCCTGTCGTCATCAACACCCACACCTGTGTTAATGGAGCAATCACTGAAACAATTTTAGCTGGTCCTTTTAAGGCAGGGCTGCAATGAAGTTGAAATGTGTTTTGGGGAATAAAGTTCATTTTCTAGGCAAATACTGACTTTGCAATTAATTGCTGTTATGCTGGTCACTCTTTATAACATTCTGGAGTATATGCAAATTGCCATTATAAAAACTGAAACAGTAGACTTTGTAAAAATTAATATTTGTATAAATCTCAAAACTTTTGGCCATGACTGTATGGGTTAGCTAGTTTTTCTGGATACCAGCCTCGTCGCAGGTGCATAGTTGGAACATTTCTCTCGAGTCTGTGCCAGGAACACCGTCATACTAATCTACTCATGTCTGCTATGTCATTGCTGGAGTGTGACTTGACGTGCGATGAACTGCGCACAAAACAATAGGGTGTGGGAATGGTGTATGTTTAACTGAAGCGTATTGCTGCCAAGAATGTAAAAAAACATTTTTCAGCATGTCATTATTACGAGATCTTATGTCGTTAAAACGACTTAGTATGTCGTTAAAATGAGAAAACGATCTCATTATTACAAGATCTTATGTCGTGAAAAAATGACTACTACACCGCAGTAAAGCTCATTTCATGTTCGCATATTCGGAATTCTTTCTTCAAGTGCCAAAATATGCTAATTTCTAATTTCTGGAAACCAAGACAAACATCTACAACTTTGTTTATGTCAGGAATTTATATTGTTGACATGTTATTGTGAATGTACTGAAGTCAGCGCGAATATCATCTGTAGTGTGTTTATGCGTGTGCAAACGAGGGGAGTTGGATTCTGCCGGGGAGTCGGCACAACACTGGCCCTTCCTTTAGGTAAATAGGGAAATGTTAGGTGTTGTGTTATAAAGGCTATGGCAAACAGACACGACCAGCTTCTGTGAGAGATAACTCAAGACTCTCTTTATTGAACAGCCACACCCCAGTACAGCCACATAACTCCCCCTACTGGTTGCTTAGTATTCTGCAACTCAACAACATTAAACATATCTAACCATATGCTGATATTACATCCCCCTTTCTAAGTGACCGACTGTAGTTACATTTTAGTTTTTCTTTAAATCTCTGAAGTTGGCAAAACAATGTAAGATCTCTCTATATATTATAAGCGAATTCAGAACACTAGTAAGATCTTCAAACATCCTGGCTTCCTGGGTGGGGGTAGACTGCCCCTGTCCCTCTACTGAGTGAAGGGACTATTCTGCCCTTTTACCCTCAGTTATCCAAATGCACCTGCTAATCTAGGTAACAAAGTCCTTCAGGGGCTTTGGAGCTTGTCTTTCCCTCACTGGGTACCTCCTGGTATGTTCTGACTGAAGCTGAGGTGTCTTCTCAGGAGATGCCCTTGGAATGGTGATATCCACTACTGCTGTGCTGTCAGGCAGGCTTTCAGGCAAATCATCCCCTGACTGGACTGGAGCCACAGGTGTTGCGACCAAGTGACTGTTTCTGTTTCTCCTGGCAAGGCCTCTCTGTGTTTCTACATAGTAGGATCTTGGTGCATCTGCCTGATTTAGGACTGAATGAATGAATGAATGAATGTTTCAATTTATATAGCGCCTTTCAGGATACCCAAGGCGCTTTACAATTGTTAACACAGCTACGTCTCAGACAACCAATCACACACCAGCGACTGTTGCAGGACTGTTGCTTTCTCTTTAGAGTCCTTCACCCACACATGCTCACCTGGATACAAGTGAGCCAGATTGCGAGCTCTGTGGCATCTGTTGAAGTTCCTTCTCTGCTTCTGTCGACTAGCTTGTTCTCCCTTTCTCAGTTTATGGAGATCTGGCCAGTGAGGATTCAGCTCAGATGGGATCACTGGAACAAGTGTGCTAATTTTCCAACCCATCAAGAGCTCTGCAGGACTGTGACCATTCGCTAAGGGTGTCGCTTGGTAAGCCATTAGTGCAAGGTAAGGATCTTTACTTTTCTTCCACAGGCCTTTCACTGTTCTGACTGCTCCACTTCACCATTGCTTTGAGGATTAGGTATGTCGATCCACTCAGTTGAAAAAGGTCAGCTCCTACCTTAGACCAAGGTCTCTCTGGGAACTCTGATGGTATAAGTGGTTCTTTAAAGTTTATCCTCTCCCTAGCACACTCGTCACACTTCTCAATCATTTCCTGCAACTGAGTGCTGTCTGTTTTGCTCTGCTCCTACACTTTGTGATGCCCAAGTGTCCCCTATGTATCCTATTTAAGATACTGGCTCTAAGTGACTGTGGTATCACGATCCGGCTACCTTTTAGGAGCAAGCCGTGTTGTACTGTGAGTCCTCCTCTAGCTGCTCATTCCCCGGATTCTCTACTGGAGCACGGGAAAGCACATCCGCTGAAGCTATTTTCTTACCTGCTACATGAGAGATGGTATATCTGAATTTCATCAGTCTCATGCACAGTCACTGAATGTGTGGAGGAAGGTCATCCAAATCTTTGGATCCCAACAAAGGGACAAGAGGTTTGTGATCGGTCTCAATATGAAATGTGATACTGATCAAAAACTCAGAGAACCTCTCACATGCCCATGTAGTAGCAAGAGCTTCCTTCTCAATTTGTGCATATCTTTGTTCTGTGGCACTCAAAGCTCTGGAAGTGTATGCAACTGGCTTCACATGGCCGGTCTCGTTTCTGGAGCAGGACCGCACCCAGTCCATAATAGGAGGCATCTGCAGACACAACTGTTTCAGGTTTCATGTTATACAGTACTAGTACCTCCCCAACATTCTAGGCATGTTGGATACAGCTCATATTTTAGCTGGGTCTATGCTGACACCAGCCCCTTCAACTATCTGCCCAAGGAACTTCACTCTGCTTTTGGAAAATTCACACTTCTCGTTTAGTGTGACTCCTGCGCCTTCCAGTTGCTTCAGTACGGATCTCAGACGTTGGTCATATTCGGTTTGTGTTTGACCAAACACCAGCACATCATCCATCTGGCATAATACTCCATCAAGGCCTTCTAGCGTCTGAGACATGCGTTTCTGAAAATGCTCTGGAGCAAATGAGATGCCGAAACATAAACGGTTGAAACAATACTTGCCCAATGGCGTTATGAATGTAGTAAGCCGTGCAGATTTCTTAGATAGTGGTATTTGCCAGAAGTCTGAATTTGCGTCTAGCTTGGAGAACACTTTAGCTCCTTCCAGCTGTCCAAGTGTGTGTTCTACTGCTGGCAGTTTGTGTCATTCTCTCTTAACAGAATTATTCAATTTTGTCAGGTCTACACAGATTCTGACCGTTCCGTTAGGCTTTGGCACCACCACCATTCCAGCACACCAGTCAGTCGGCTCCTCAACTCTTGAGATCACTTGCAGTGACTCCATCCTGCTCAACTCTTCCTTCACTTTGGACATGAGGGGAAGGCATATATGCCGTGGTGTTGAAATAGAAAATGGCTTTGCATCTGGCTCCAAAACGATCTCATACTCTCCCTCTAGTTTTCCTAAACCATCGAAAAGCTTGGGGAACTCTTGTTTTACAGTCTCTTTGTTGTTTAAGATGACTGTGCCCACTCTAGCTACTAGTCCAAGTGCTTTTATGGCAGGGCGTCCAAGCAGTAAGTCCTGCCACTACATACAAATCCTGAGTAGTACTCTTGCCATTTTTACTAAGAGTGGCTGTGATTTTCCCCTGCACATGTAACTTTGTCTGCCCTGGTCCAAAGAAAATTTTGCTAGACTTTTGCAGCTTGTGAAATCTCTCTGAGCTGTACATGTCTGCAGGAATTACGGTCACATCAGCCCCTGTGTCAATTTTGAATTCAGTTTCAACATTGTTTAGATTTCACCAGCCATGGAGAATCAAAATCATCAGTACTCACTAAACCAAGGAATGCAGTGTCCTGTTGAGTCTCCCCTGCAGCCTTTATTTCCCCTACTGTCTTTCGTCGGCAGATTTTCGCATAATGGCCTTTTTTCTTGCAGAAGTTGCAGACTGCTTCATGAGCTGGGCACTGTGACATACTGTGAGCCTCTCGTCCGCATCGTTTGCATTGTGTCTGCCCATCATGTGTGATCGGGTGCATTTTGTGACTTAGTGACTTTTCGCTTCGCTGTTTGAATTTTCTGAAGCTTATGTGTCAGACATGCACATTGTCTACTTCCGAGCACGCAATTTCTCCCTTGAAATTGTTTCTGAGTATGTCTTGCTGTTTCTTTACAAGTTCACTCTGGCGAACTCTCGTGACTGCTTTCTCCAGGGTTAGCTCTGGATCCATCTGTAGCTGCTCAGATAACTGTTTATCTCATAGCCCCACTGTTAATCTATCACGAATAATTTTGCTATAGAGTTGTCCATATCCACAGTGTTCCGCAAGACAGTATAGTGCTGTTATAAAACTATCTGCTGTCTCTCCTATTGCCTGCTGCCTTTGGTTAAATTTAGCTCTTTCGAAGATTACATTTCTCCGCACTACAAAACGGGTGTCGAACCTAGCCTTCAATTGGCTGTATTCACTCGCTTGTTCCGCTGTTAGTCGCAGTGGTCAGCATGTCTTCCGCTTCTTCTCCCATCATGTAGATGAGCGTGTTAATTTGGTTTTCCTCTGGCTGTAATTCTAGTCCAGAGGCCACGTGAAGTCTTTCAAACATTTTGACTCATTTTGGCCATTCCTCTGGTCTACTGAAGTTGAATTTTTCTGGTGGGGGAACCTGAAAACGCTCCATCTTCAATTGACTGTGCGAGTAGCACGTCAATTAGCATGAGTAACGCGTGAACACTCTCAACTTTGCAGCCCAATCCAACGTAAAACTTTGTTTTCAGCCTACTCACAGCTTGTAGACAGTGTTAATTTTGACAGCAATTTTTGATTTAGTTTTAGTCTTAGTCTTTTGAAATTATGACTTAGTCTTTTTTAGTTTTAGTCATAATTTAGTCATTTGATTTGTTTTTAGTCTTAGTCTAGTTTTAGTCAACTAATTATCATAGGAATTTAGTCAACTAATTATCAAAATAATTTAGTTGACTAAAATATAAATGGTGTAATAGTCATTATATACACTTGCACAAAATGAAACATTTATTAACCAGTTACAGAATATTATTGTTGGTATGTGCAATATATACAAAACAAATTTCCAAACAACTTTATTGACCTGGGAGGTATTCCAGAAAGCGGGTTTAACAAACTCTAAACTTAACTCTGAACTCTGAGTTGTCTTACCCCGATCTGACATACTCAGAGTTTTCAGTTCCAAAACGGCTGATCTGAGTTAATTAATCAGGGTCGCTCAACTCTGAGTAGGTTGACCCAGACAGAAGCGCGTTCACGCGTAACTATAAAAGGCATTCTTAATGGAACGCAGATAAATAGGATTTATCATGGACTTAAACGCAAAAATCAGCTGAGCATCGTATTTCACACCACTGTAGCTTGAAGTATTAATGACTGCGTATGCAGAATATTTAGATATTATTAAATGTAAATGTAATACTGCTAGAGTAGCTGCTAGAGAAAGGCAGTCAGCATGTCAAAAAATTGCCAACAGAGTTCATGCGTGAGTGAAAATGCTATTTTTATATTTAGCAGAAGGGTGCGATTATATTATTATTTTCTCCACCTGTATAATACTGTATTGAGTTTTTAAATATTTTTTAATTGAACACTTACTAATTCCAGGTCTAATCTGAGTGGTGTGAAACACACATGGCATCTGTCACATTGAGGACCCCGGCCCCTCCCTTTTGGGCGTGTGTCTACGTCGTCTGCGTCTACTCGTCTGCGGATCTACGAGGGTGCGGTTGTGTCTTGTGATAATCCGTCTCACCTGTGGCTCATCTCGTAATCACGTGGGGCTTATGTGGTTTGTCTATTTAATGTGCGTTCGCACAGTGTCCTGTGCTCGTCGTTGTCTGAGTCATACACATGTGTGTGTGTTGCTGTGTTCTATGTGCGCTGTCTGTGCTATTTATAAATTAAACTTCACGTTCGTTGAACGTCAAGAAGGATTTCTGTCTCGTTCTTCGCTACGCCTCGACCGTGACAGAACAACGAGCCATCAAGAGACAGAATGCCAGGGTACACCACCCGGACCAAGAGAAGCCAGAGAACCAGCCGGCGCCACCATGCATCTACTCCTGCTCAACGCCGCGCTGCCACCGTTACTCCCGAACTGATGGAGCAGGACCCGTTAAGCAGGATCATGCTACTTCGGGTTTGGGAGGCCTCTTCCGCGGAGTTAGCGGACTGCTTCTGTGACGCCGCGGAGCGGATGTGGCGGGAGAGACACCCCTCTCCTTCCCGAGACCTCTCCCCGATCAGGTTAGGCGTCCTCAAGCTCTGCTCTACCGCCAAGACTCCGGAGAGCGAGTTCGGGGACGAGGAATCGGAAGAGGAACAGGGGGAAGAAGACTTGGCTCCCTCTGTCTGTTCAGCCCCCACTGGATTACGGGGAGGGCGAAGAGGAGGAGGAAGGCGACGAGGAGGATGAAGACCAGGCTCCCTCGGTCTGCTCCGCCCCTACCGAATACTACGGCAAGGGCGTAGAGGAAGAGGAGGAGGAAGGCGACGAGGAGGATGAAGACTACCCTCCTTCGGTTTGCTCCGCCCCCACCGAGTGTTACAGTGAGGGTGAGGAAGAAGACCGTCCTCCCTCCATATACTCCGCACCCACAGAATACTACGGTGTGGGCGAAGAAGAGATCCATCCTCCGTCCGTGCACTCAGGTATCTCCGAGTGCACAGACAGCGAGCTCTTTACAGAGGACGAGGGTAGTTCGCTCCCCTCTGAAGTTCTGCCGGGACCGTCAAGGGGAGGAACAGCCCAGGGGTGAGCGCTCTCCCCTACCGCTCCGAGGAGAGCGCGATGGACTGCTCCCGAGGCGGGAGTCCAGCCACTCCTATGAGCTGGAGCCTGGGCAGTGAGGAGGAAGAGGAGATGGACGTCGAGGAGGAAGCCACACTGCCCACTCCGGAGTGCGGTCGCAAAGCGACAGGGGAAGTCCCTACGGCCCACCGAGAGGGGAGATCAGCCGCGCTGCACCCGGCGCGTCCGCCAGCCGCGCTGCACCCAACGGAGGGTTCGCAGCGAAGGCAGGAGGAGGACCGCCCACCGCAGCACCAGCAGCTCCCGGTCTCTCTCCCCTGATAGCTCTCCTCCTGGCGCGAAGCCTGGCGCCTGTTACATGTTTGTCTGTTCCGGTGTTTGTAAGTCTTCCCGTATGTTTGCCAAACCCCCTTTTCCCGTTTGTGCCTCTTTGTGCAAGTGTACCTGTTTGTGTGTTTGTGAACGTTCCATTGTGTGTGTCTAACGTGTTTTCCCCGGTCTTTCCAAGGAGGGTGTTCTAGGCGGTTCGTGGCAGACGCTTCGCCGAGGGCAGTCACTTCCCAGACGCAGGACTGAGTGCGTCGGATCCGCCCATCCACGTGGGTTTGGGGCACTCGGTCCTGTTCGCACCCCGGGACGGGTAGTGCCCTTGGTGGGGGCGTCTGTCACGTTGAGGACCCCTGGCCCCTCCCTTTTGGGCATGTGTCTACGTCGTCTGCGTCTACTCGTCTGTGTCTGTGGATCTCCGTGGGTGCGGTGGTGTCTTGTGTGTGTGTGTTGCTGTGTTCTGTGTGCGCTGTCTGCGCTATTTGTAAATTAAACGTCATGTTCGTTGAACGTCAAGAAGGATTTCTGTCTCATTCTTTGCTATGCCTCGACCGTGACAGCATCAGATAAAAATGAAGTATAAGAATATTGTACAAAGTGGTATGGCTGTACATAACTAAATCTTATTCTTAAAATATATTATAAAATATATTTATTTACAGGAAAAATGAAATCGCACTAGGGTTTGCAATGATTTAACTATTACACTGCATGTGAATAACTAGCATAACTACCCCAGGCCTACTCTATTCAGATTTGTTGTACAGTGTGGAATCATACACGGATCCTGGCCATCTAGCTTCAACATTTGTGATGAGGTGGGAAACATCACATATGATCTTGATGGGGAGAACGGTCAGTTACAATAGCTACGTTATTTTTGTTACCATTAAAGATAAGTACATTATTCATTAAGTATTATAAAGGTTAGTACCTGTACATTAATGCTATGGATGGATTTTCTGTTTATGTAATCACCTACATGTTCTAATGGTGCTGGAATAGGTAGCATATGTAGGTTCCATCAATGCAGCCAATCTCTCTAGGAAATCCTTAAAATGTAAATGGAATGAAGTTTGTTATATACTGCTTCTCCTTTGCTTAATTTCTTTGTTGTCCGTGTGAATTAAAGACACACCAACGAAGAATTCGTTCGTGGAATTCGTGGAATTCCTCTTTGATGTCCATAACTGGCTTATGCCCAGGAAACACCACAAAACTGGGCACTAGTCATTTTAATGCCAGACATAGTTTTCAGACAGACCGACATACAGTAGCTTTGCTGACAGATTCCGCATCTCCTATACTATAAAAAAAAACTTCCACTAGCAAAAAACGAAGAGCGATGTATAACAATCTGGAGAGAATTTAGGGCTGATCCGCGATGTGTAATATTTGAAATGTGACGCTTAATAATGTTATTGATGTAAGTAATGGATTGTGCTGAAAAACGATAACATTCATCCACGCACTGGTTCTTCTCTCCTGGCCGGTATGTCACTTGGAACTTGAAACGAGAGAAATACAGAGATCACCTGGCTTGACGGGCGTTCATCCGTTTCGTGGTCCTGATATATTCCAGGTTTTTGTGGTCTGTAAGCACGGTGAATGGATGCTTAGCTCCCTCCAGCCAATGTCTCCACTCACCAAACGCCTTCCGCATAGCCAACAACTCACGGTCTCCCACCCCGTAGTTGCGCTCGGCTGCGGTGAGCTTCTTAGAATAGAAGACTATGGGACGGAGGGAGCTATGCTTTTTCGGCCGCTGTGACAGCACCGCGCCTACTTCCACGTTTGACGCGTCTACCTCCACTATAAAGGGACGGTTAGGATCCGGTTGGTGCAGAACCGGCACGTCGACAAACGCTTGCTTCAGCTGGTTGAACGCTCTCGTAGATCTCTCTGTCCAGCGAAGCTTAACCCCTCCCCCTCTCAGCATGTCAGTAAGGGGCTATGCGATCTGGCTATATGCGCGAATGAACCGCCTATAAAAATTCGCGAAGCCCAGAAATCTCTGAAGCTCGCGCCGTGTGTGAGGCTGCGTCCATTTCACGACCGCCTCCACCTTCCTGTGCTGCATGTGCACGGAGCCTGGCCTAATGGTGTAACCTAGGAAATTCATCTCACTGAGATGGAACTCGCACTTCTTGAGCTTGCAATACAAACGATTGCGCAAGAGTGTGCCCAGAACTGCCCGTACATCACGCACATGTTGGTCGTAGGAGGGAGAATAGATCAGAATGTCATCAATGTAAGCGACAACGCATCTATTCAGATACTCCCTTAAGACCCCGTTAATGAACGCCTGGAAGAACGACGGAGCAGATGCCAAGCCATAAGGCAAGAGGCGATACTCGTAGTGCCCCGTAGAGGTACTAAACGCCATCTTCCATTCATCACCCGCGCGTACGCGAATAAGGTTGTAGGCGCTGCGCAGATCCAGTTTAGTGAAAACTTTAGCCTTCCTTAACTGCTCCAGCGCCGACGGCATTAGAGGCAGCGGGTAGGCAAAGTTCACTAAGAGGGAATTGAGCCCTCGGTAATCTACGCATGGCCTCAGACCACCGTCTTTCTTCTTTACGAAGAAGACGCTGGCTGAGGCGGGAGAGGTGGAGGGAGTAATATAGCCCTGAGCGAGAGCCTCCTTAACATACTGAGCCATGACCCGCTCCTCTTCCTGAGGCGTAGTACCTGCCTTGAGGGTGATGTGACAGTCCCAGGGTCGGTGGGGTGGTAACTGGGTGGCCTTGGCAGCGCTGAACACCTCCGCTAGATCACGGTACGGAGCGGGAATGACCGGGGTGGAGCTGATGTTAGGGCTCTCAACGCTGGTGGATTGCGCGAACACACGGGAGGGAGACCGGGTGCCCTGGAGGGGCGCTACTCACTTCAGCAGCTTACCCGTGGACCAGTCAATAACAGGGTTGTGAAGCTTAAACCAGGGGAGACCTAACATGATGGAATAACGTGTGGAAGGGATTACATAAAAACTGATAAGTTCCCTTCGGCACTGAACGTGTATGGTGACTGGTGCAGTGCGGTGAGAAATAAAACCCCCGCTCACAGGTTGCCCGTCCAGTGCGTGCACGCGTCTCGGTTTCTACAGCTGGATCAGGGGCACCCTCAGCTGCTCGGCAACGCTCCTCCGGATCAGGTTCCCTGAGGCTCCCGAGTCCACTAGGGCAAACACAGATAGAGACACTGCCCCGTAAGACACCGACGCTTCCCACGTTAACAGACCACCCATCAAAGAGATACTCACCCTAGCCCGCCCCCTCCTCGGACCAGCGGTCCGAGTGAGAGGGGGGGCGGTAGTACCCAAATCCATGGGCTCGACTGTCGTGGTCTCACGGGGCGGCATGTGCACGGGAGCCTGCGGGGTGAGAGGAAGCGCCGCTCCTCCTTTTCGCTCCTGCAGCAACCTGTCTACGGTTATCGCTCGGTGCACCACCTGGTTCAGGTCCTCTCCCTCGGGCCGACAGCTCAGTTCCGCCCTTAGGTCGGGTTTCAGCCCCGCTATGAAGACGTCTGTCTGGTCGGCTTCATCCCAACCGGTTCTGGCGGCCAGGGTCCGGAACTCCAGGGCGTAGTCAGCAGCGCTACGGTCTCCCTGACGTAGCTGCAACAGGCTCTGACCACAAACCCTCCCGCAGCTAGGGTGGTTGAACACCGCCCGCAGTTCGTGAACGAACTGGTCGTAGCTGCGGGTGCAGGGTTTCTCTGCGCTGACCTGGGCTGCTCCCCAGTCCAGTGCCTTGCCCTGCAACCGGTTCACCATGAAGGCGACTTTCTCCGCCTCCTCGGAGTGGGGCATGCTGGTGAAATACAGTTTGCACTGGACCAGGAAGCCCTCACAGCGCTCCGGATCCCCGTTGTAGGGCTCGGGAGGAGGAATCGGTGTCCGCGGTCTCGGAGAAGGTGTGGACGTCTGCGCTGACAAAGCCTGTATGCAGCTCGTCAGAGTGGTCACCATCGCGCGGAGCTCCTGGAGGAAGCTGTTGTTGTCTGCTGCTGTTGTCTGCCCAGGGCGATGCCTTGGTGGGCCAATACCTCTATCGCGGAGGCGCCCTCACCTCCGGCTGCTCCAGGCTGCACATTCTGTGACGCCGGAGGCGTCAGGACAGAGGCAGCCGGAGACGGGGGTTGAACAGAAGGATGTTTATTGTCCATGGCAACCAAACCAATAAAGCACACAGCAAGTGATGCAAGGTAAAGCTCGTAGCGCACACCAGTAAAGCTCTTAGCGCACACACTATAAGTGATGCAAGGTAAAGCTCGTAGCGCACACTAGTAAGGCTCGTAACGCATACACTGCAAGTGATGCAAAGTAAAGCTCGTAGCGCGCACGCAGGTAGGGAACGCAGTGACGGACACGCAGAGACCAGAGACGCTCATGTAGCGGCAATGTGCAGCACTGGACCAGACGACCTGCGGGCTTAAGAAGAGCAAAGTAAATAAGAAACAGGTGTTCAGTATACTGGTGATTGTGACTGTGGGAGTGGTTGCGTGCGCGGGGGTGTGTGCTGGGATCGGCTGCTGGCCGGGATGCGTGCCCTCTGGTGGCGACCCGGCCCCCTCACCGTGACAGCTCCTCTGTTCATTTCAGATGCACTTTTGAAATAATAACAGTAGGCATGCAGTAGGCATATTGCACTGATTTGCAGTGGTTGTAGTTTTTCTCTGCACTACTTCATGTAAAATAGTTTTTAAATATTTTTTGTGCAACATCTTTATATTTATTTATTGTTATACAGTATACAATAATATTTATAACTCAGTTGCTTTTTATTTGTTTCTTTAAGACTGATATAATCAACCCGATGATTGATGATGCAGGGGGCACCAACCAAATCTCTCTTAGGGCACCACATTAGTCAGGGCCGGCTCTGGATAGGATAGACCACAGCAGACCTTGGGACAGTAGTGACAACAGACTGAGGAATGAGGAAAACCACTTCAGCTGTATAGGAATGCATGGCCTCTGTTCATTTCAGATGCACTTTGGAAATAATAACAATGTTGCAGTAGGCATATTGCACTGATCTGCAGTGGTGGTAGTTGTTCTCTGCACTACTTTATGTAAAATAGTTTAAAAAAAATTTTGTGCAACACCTTTATATTTATTTATTGTTATACTGTAATATTTATAACTCAGTTGCTTTTTATTTGTTTCTTTAATACTGATATAATCCACCTGATGATTGATGATGCAGGGGGCACCAACCAAATCTCTCTTAGGGCACCACATTAGTCAGGGCCGGCTCTGGATAGGATAGACCACAGCAGACCTTGGGACAGTAGTGACAACAGACTGAGGAATGAGGAAAACCACTTCAGCTGTATAGGAATGCAATTGTGTCATTCATCATATTGCTGGTACGTTTAAAATAATCCTCCAAAACAGGATACACAGGTTTTAAAAAATAGCTTTCTGTAATATGGCTTGTAGTTTGCTAAATGCATTATATGTATGGTAAATGTTATGGAAGATGTAAGCATAAGAAACTATTATTAAGTGGTCTAGGCTTTGGATGTAACATAAATGATAGACTGGGAATTGCCTTGCCTTATTGGTCTGTCATAATAGAAGTTGAGCAGGCCAAAACAATATTTTATATTGGTACTAGTACATTTCTAGTATCGTAACATCCCTAGTGAGGATAGACTCATGAATTTAATCTGCATCCTCTTGTGCTTTCTTGTTTTCTGAGGCTCTGGATATAGTGGTTGTCAGGGCTTGCTTGGATGCGACGCCCAGGACCGCCACTAGGAGGATTCCATGAGCCAGTTCTGGGTGGGGTCTCCGCAATCACACCTGACGTCATCCCTACTTAAGGAAGGGATTTGTGACAGATCACTGCTGATTCGTTTGGTCTTTATGCCTCACGTTACTCTGCCATTTCTCTCATTGGTTCCTGGTTGCAGTGGTTGGCGTTTCATCACCATTTCTCTCTTATTTGTTGTTTTGTCTCCTTCTTTTATTCAAGTACTTACTTCTAGTGATGGCAAAAGTGGGGCTTTTGGGAGATCGAATCAAATGAACCAATTGATTCGGAAAATGATTCGATCTTGTGAAACGTTCGAATCATCACATGCCACAGTGACATCTAGTGGGCAACCAGGGTCTAAATCCACAACCTTTTCTTTACAGAAACAGATGTGTTGTTTAATGAAATATGACATGAAATATTCCCCCATAGCATATTGTGTCCCTAAATAAATTTAGTCATGAAAACATATCATTTTGCAGAGAACAGGGTTGTTTTAATTATGTCATTAAGATGTATTTTTCATTATAATAGTCAGTGGATTGATATAGCTGACATTATTCATTTCACATTGTAAGGTAGGAAAATGCATGCGTAATCCTTTATTTATTATTCCAAGAAGCGGGTTAAGCGATAAAACCAGGTAATGCCAGGTTCACACTACACGATTTTTCAGTCGTCAGGTTTTTGTGCCGTTCGCACTACACGACTGGTTGTGCTGTAATCGCGAGTCTTTCAGTTGTTGTGGCTTTCACACTACATGACTGATCGGCAACGCGTGCTCACGAATTACACGACTGGGGAATCGCCGACTCATCGAGAAGGGTAATGCTGCAGGCCGGAGCCCCGGTGGGCGTGGGTAAAGGGCGGAGCATGTGGCAATCATTTTCGACTGCAGCCAATCAGATACTAGACTTTTGTTGTCAATCAATTTTTATTAAGCCAATTATCAGCCAGAGTTAGCTGTCAATCATTTTTTACTGCAGCCAATCATCTTAACAGATCTGCCAAAAGAAGGCGGAAACTGCACGGAGAAGCTCTTTAAACAGAAGTATATGCCGCTCTTACACAAAAGTAGCTGAATAAAAACATTAGAAGAGCCATGACTTTAGACATTTTTTAATCAAAGTTTAAAATACTTCTCACTTGTTATTCTGGAACGGCACTTTAATGTTTTTTTCCTTTATTGCACATATTGCATCATTTGTACATTTGTTAAATTACATATATGATTTTGATACGGACTTCGAAATTGTTTCGGAACACCGTGATTCAAATGAATTGATTCAGTTCGATTCCGCGTTTCGAGTTTGACATCACTACTGTTTTTGCGATCTTTTCAGCTCTCTTTAATTACTTTCCCCTCACGTTTATTGATTATTTCTGTTGATACACGTAGTTATTCCGCGTCATTTAAGTTTCAGTTTTTCCCTGTTTCCCTGTGTCAGTCTGCCTCACATGCTCTTCGGCGTTCGTTGTGGTTCTTCATAGTGCGAGCCAGTACTTGGATCCACTTAATCTCTGTGAGTCACCGCGTTACAGTGGTGCCCGGGAACTGGAATCACTGCTTAGGGCAACTAATGTTATGGGGAATGAGGGTGTGCTGTCTAAGTTCTACAACCACACCTGTGGTTATTGCTTGAGCTGAACTACTCTTTTCTGTAGGCTGACTCATCACTGTTAAATATGCGGCTGACCATGACTATGCAGGGCTGGACTGGGACAAAAAATCGGCTCTGGCATTTTTGGTTTAGACCAGGGGTGCTCATTACCGGTCGATCGCGAAGGAAGTGTCGGTCGATCGCGAAGGAATGTGCATAGATCGCGTCACATAAAATAGTACGTAGATGAATCGCACATCTGCACTGACGGTTGTATTTTGATTGACATTCACGGTAGCCAATCTGCAATCCACTCAACAAATTATGTTCGCCACCCCCCCTCAACAAATTACTTATAAGTAGCTCGCAAGCTGAAAACTGTGGGCACCCCTGGTTTAGACCGTCCCCTCATAATTAGCACAGCACAACCGACTTGTAATTTATGTATGTGGGGTACGACGTGGAATTATTATTATTTTTTATTACTGGTTAAAGTAATTGATTCAAACTTAGCATTATTATATCACAATCACTTTTATGATTTTATTGAAATCATCTCTAATATGTATTTTCTGAATTTCTCCAATATAACAGCTCAATTCTAATGTCACGTTGAGGACCCCGGCCCCTCCCTTTTGGGCGTGTGTATACGTTGTCCACGTGCTTTGTCTGCGTCTGTCGACCGCCGTGGTGATGGATATGTCGTGCGATAATCTGTCTCACCTGTGAATTGTCTCGTAATCACGTGGGGCTAATGTGGTCTGTCTATTTAATGTGCGCTCGCGCAGTGTCCTGTGCTCGTCGTTGTCTAATGTCTACACGTTCCGTGTGAAGTATATGTTGCTCGTGCACTATTGCGCAATCCTGTTAAATAAAAGTTACGTAAAAAGGAGGATTTGTGTCTCGTCCTTCACCAAGACCCCACCGTCACAGAACGACGAGCCTTCAAGAGACAAAGAAAAATGCCAGGCTATAAGAGCAAGCCCAAGAAGGGAAAAAAGTCCTGCAAGCGGCACCACCGCTCTTCTTCCTCCCCCCGCGCCGCGAAGTCCCGCCGACTTTGGCGCAGCTCGAGCTGGACCCGATCTGTGCGTCCCTGCAGCGACAGGCGCGGGTGCACCACGACCCCGAGGTGTGGTGCGGCTTTGGGGGATGTACCACCCCTCTTCATCCAGGGAGCCCTCACCCCTGTGGGTGAGCTCTTTTGCGCTCTGCGGGGTGGAGAAAACCCCCGAGAGCGAGTTTGGGGAGGGGGACTCCCCAGGCGAGGAGGAGGAGCTAGAAGACGAGGAGGAGGCCTACCCTCCGTCGTTATACGACGCCTCCACGGTGGACTACGGTGGAGAGGGAGAGGACTACCCCCCATCGCTAGACGACGCGTCCACCGTCGACTACGGGGGGGAGGAGTCCGAGGAAGAGGACTACCTCCCTCTGCCCGTGGGTCCCTCTACCACCGTGGAGGAAGGCGTGGAGCAAGGTCACGACGAGGAGGAGTACCCCCCATCGGAGTGCTCCGCATACCCCGAGGAAGACGGTGAGGAAGAGGAGGAGAACAAGGATTACCCTCCGTCCGAGGGCTCCTACACGGAGGAGGAGGAGGAGAGCCCTCCCCCCTCGGAACTGTCCGCCGGGACGGTGAAGAGGAGGAGGAGTCCAGAGGCGGGTTCATCCCCCGAGCGCTCCCCAGCCAGCGACATGGACTGCTCCCGGGGTGGCAGCTCGGGGCAGCCCATGAGCTGGAGCCGTGGCAGTGAGGAGGAGATGGAAGCGGAGGAAGCCACTCCCACTGCCAGGTCCGGAGGGAGATCCCCGGGCGATGAGGGTTTCCCGTACGACCCACCAAGGGGTGGGACCAACCGCGCTGCACCTGGTGCGTCGGCCAACCGCGCTGCACCTGGCGCGTCGGCTAACCGCGCTGCACCCGGTGGAGGGTTTGCAGCAAGGGCAGGAGGAGCACCGCCCACCGCAGCGCCTGCAGCACCAGTGGCTCCCGATCTCTCTCCCCTCATCGCTCTCCTCCTGGCGCGCAGCCTGGCGCCTGTTTCGTGTGTGTGTGTGCCTGTGTTTGTAAGTCTACCCGTATGTGTACCTAACCCCCTCTTCCCGTTTGTGTCTATGTGTGTAAGCGTGCCTGTTTGTGTTTTTGTGACCGTGCCGTTGTCTAACGTCTTTTCCCCTGTGTTCCCAGGGAGGGTGTTCTAGGCGGTCCGTGGCGGACGCTTCCCCGAGGGCGGTCACCTCCCAGACGCAGGACTGAGCGCGTCGGATCCGCCCATCGTCGTGGGTTCGGGGCACTCGGTCCTGTTGGCACCCCGGCACGGGTAGTGCCCTTGGAGGGGGCGTCAAGACCAGTGCATTCATGTACCTATGAGAATAGCGGGTCATTTTACAACAGTGCGATGCATAACGGAATGGAATGGAATTACTATAAAATTCACCTTGACATTCAAGCAAAGAACATGCTATCTCCATGCGTGCACTCTTTATAGCTACTTGTGTTGTCTGCAGTTTGCTGATGTCTCCTGTCAAAAGGAAAGCTTCTGAAAACTGAATGAAACATTATATATTAAAATACTAATGTGTTTAATATATACTAAGAAAGGGAAAGGGAAATCATAAAATTTCCATCACATCGGTTATGGTTAAAATGTACTGAAATCCATCAGTCGTTTTGGTTAAGGGTCCAGTAAGGTCCATCCCAATGAGCTCCCAAACAGCAGACACCTACCAATATATAAATATATATATATACATTTCATGTATTTCTACTGACGAAGCGAATGCACTTACCTTGATAAATTGCAATGGTTGTGCAACAGTCAGTGGTTTCCCCACTTTCTGAGATCTGTCACATTCCAAGACCTAAAGACATACATCTGTTAAGATATTATGACACTTTCTATTAATTATAAAATAAAATAACCACAAAAACCATACTCAATTTTGGACATCAACCATCATGCCTGGCCAATAAAACCTGGCACACATGGCATCCCGAGTCTTCATGATGCCTGAGTGGCCACCCATTGGGGAGGAGTGAAACTCCCCAAACAATACCCTGGCCTCTTCCATTGTTTTAATGGCCTTTCTGCTGCCTTCAAACAAGAGGTCTCCTTCTAAAATGTAAAATAAACCACACAAAGATTCATAGTATAAGCATATTCTGATATGGTAATATAGTCTGTAAAATATAAGGTAATATAGTCTGTCCTACCTACAGTCTTAGTGCTGGAAGCACATTGTTATAAGGTCTATGAAACTATCCAACCTACAATATTAATGCTGGAAACATTTTCAGACTAACATATGATATAACTTTACTGACCTTTAATTTGAAACTTGGAGGCATATCTTCTGAGGTTTTGCCTCTGTGATTTATTTAAGGTCTTTGGGTATGATACCTTAAAGCCTGGTTCACACTACACGATTTTAGGCTGGTTTTTCAGTCGCCGACTGATCGCCGACAAAAACTGTGGTCGGAGGCAAATCGGCGATCACTCGTCGCTCGCTCAGTCGTGTAGTGTGAACTGCTGAAAGACGCTCACTGAGCCGTCGCCGACTGGTCGCAGACGACTGGCAGATATCTAGCATGTTTAATATCTAGCAGTCGGCGACTGAAAGTCGGCAGCAGCGTCTAGCTACAGCCAATGGGAACGCGGAGAGAGAACCGCGGCACCGCTGAAGATATCTCTGAAGAATGTAAAAAACTTTCAAGAATGATTTCAAAACAGTAACCACACAAAATCCTCACCTTTCTTACAACTTTACTACAACACTGTGTTTAAGTTATTGTGACAGCACTTGAGAAATAGTGCGATTGATTATATCTATGTTCACTGCAACGGAGAGATTAAATAATTCTGGCAACTTGGGACTATGGAGTGTTTAAATGGTAAAAAATAATAATAATAACGAAAATGTGGAGTACATGTACATTGTTTTTTTCTTCTACGTGGTGTTGCTGGTTCTGGGAGAGTTTCGTTTTCGTGTTCTCGTGTTTTTGGACGGCAGCGAGATGAGTCGGCGATTCCCCAGTCATGTAATTCGTGAGCCCGCGTCGCCGATCAGTCATGTAGTGTGAAAGCCACAACAACTTAAAGACTCGCGATTACAGCACAACCAGTCGTGTAGTGCGGACGGCACAAAAACCTGACGACTGAAAAGTCGTGTAGTGTGAACCAGGCTTTAGCAGTAACTGGTGCATGGTGTCCCACTTTTCCTCCATTGTACATTTAACTGAGCATTGTAGAAATGACAGCGCAAACGTCATGAACGTTACATGGTTATTTACTTGTATTTAAGAAAATTGCTTCAGAAATATAAAATAGCCAATCTGAACGAATGTTAAGCGTTAAGAAGTGCTCGTTTTAAGGTCAATCAACTAAAACCAGTTAGTGTAGAACACCAGAATGAACAGATGGATAAAATCGAGCACGGCAAGGCTAAAGCAGACATTTTGTGACGTTGGCGGAGCGGTGAAGGATGAGACACAGAATCCCTTGTAGCAGCAGATGTCACTTTTATTACATGTAACACATAAAGCGCACGAAAAGACATGAAAGCACACGTAAATGTGTGGACTCAGACAACGACGAGTACAGGACACTGCGCGAACGCACATTGAGTAGACAAACCACATGAGTCCCACGTGATTACGAGACGAGCTACAGGTGAGACGGATGATCACAAGACATAACCGCACCCACGGAGATCCACAGACGCAGACTAGGAGACGTAGACTACGTAAACACACTCCCAAAAGGGAGGGGCCGGGGTCCTCAACGTGACAGACTCCCCCACCAAGGGCACTACCCCTCCCGGGGTGCCAACAGGACTGAGTGCCCCGAACCCACGTAGATGGGCGGATCCGACGCGCTCAGTCCTGCGCCTGGGAGATGACCGCCCTCGGCGGAGAGTCCGCCATGAACCGCCTAGAACACCCTCCCTGGGAAGACCGGGGAAAACACGTTAGACAAGCACAACGGAACGTTCACAAACACACAAACAGGTGTACTTACACAAAGAGGCACAAATGGGAAAAGTGGGTTTGGCAAACATACGGGAAGACTTACAAACACCGGAACAGACACACACGAAACAGGTGCCAGGCTGGTGGACGTGTCGGGTGCAGCGCGGCTGGCGGGCGCGTCGGGTGCAGGCGGACTCCAGGCGGACCGCATGAGAGTCCACTGTCAGTCACCATCGGCTGCTCCGCTTCTCCCTGGCTCCATTTCATGGACTCTACTGGGCTCTCACCCTCTCATTCCTCGAAAGATTTTTGGAACTTTTGCCCGAAATTAAAGAGTTCCTGAAACACTCAACAACCCATGCAGCTGCTTATACTCAGCTAGAAGTCAGTGGCTCATTGATTTGGCTTTTCTCACCGATGTCACCAATAAGATCAATGACTTGAATCTCGAGCTGCAGGGGAAAGGAAAGTTCATCGCCAACATGATCAGTTCAGTGAACGCCTTTAAAACGAAGTTACGGCTGCTGTTAAGCAGATTGCAAAAGTGTGATCTAAGGAACTTTCTGCACATGGAGGCAGAGCTCCGCTGTCAGGGCCAAGACAGTTTGGAACTTGCTCCTTATGAGCAACAAATCCAAAACATTCTGTCAGAGTTTGAGCGCCGGTTTACTGACTTTGCTTCCATTGAGCCTGTAGCACAGTTTCAATGCTTTCTATTTGGGGAATATGTTGATTTGGATTGCATTACATCCAAAGTAGCCACACTCTTCAGCCTGGCTGCCAGTGCTGTTGAGAATGAAATTCTCACACTGCAAAGTGACATTGAGATCAAATCCAGAGTAACACATGGCATAAGTGGCGAATTATGGAACCTACTGCTGGAAGAAAAGTATCCAAGCCTCAATGTGCACTGAATATGACTTCCCTTTTTGGATCAACATATTTGTTTGAATCTGCCTTTTCACACATGAAAATAATTAAGTCTAAGTACAAACCACATTGACTGATGACCACCTCGCGGCCTGTTTAAGGCTGGCGCTCAGCTCCTACTGACCGGATTATGAGAAGCTAGCTGACTCCTTCCAGTGCCAGAAGTCCCACTAAGATAGAGAAGTGTTTTTTTATTATTCTCATCTTGAATTAGGCATAGGCCTATTCATATCCATACTGGACTTAGAAGAGTATGTTACTATCTTGAATTACACATATTCATATCCATATACTTAGAAAAGTATGTTCCGATTTTTATCTGTTTTCCAGTTGAATTTAAATCCATCTGCCGGTTTCCCTGCCAGTGCCACTGCCCAGTGAAGTTTAGCATTCTCGCTGCTTTCAAGTTATCTTTTCTAGAGTTATTTTGTGTGTGTGTGTGTGTGTGTGTGTGTGTGAATCTGTGGAATTGTTTTTTATTTAGATTTGGGTTTTTTGACTGCCCAGCCTTTTCTGGAGTTTTTTGACTGCTCTTTTCTGTAGTTTTGGGGTGTGTGTGTGTGTGTGTGTGTGTGTGTGTGTGTGTGTGTGTGTGCCTGAGAGATAGAGATGCTGTCTTGTTCTGTTTTGACAACCTATTTTTGACGCATTGATCATTTCCTCATTTGTTGGATTTACGTCTTATTCTCCACCTGTGCAAATAAAAAAAACAGTTACATTTGAACTGTGATTGGGGTTCTTTGTTTAAATTATTGCCCGGCCCTGGTGTTTGACTTGGTAGATCTCGGCATGCCAACAACTTCAAAAGTAGATCTTGGTTAAAAAAAGGTTGGGCACCCCTGGTCTAACTCATCATGTGATCCCTCCGCGACACTGTTGACACTACTGAAACGTGAAAAAATAAGTCCGCATTGCCGTAAAGATGGAGCAGTCTAAGCCAGGGTCTAAACAAACTACGAAACGTAAAGGTAGCGCTGAAAAGCTGAGAGAGAAAAAAAGAAAAGCTGCAGAGGTTACTCACTGAGTGAACAATGTAGGTTTCAGTAGCTTTTCAGTTGTTTTTCCCCTCTTCCCACTCCTGGGTGTAACGCAACTCGCGCTGCGGAGCGAGGGGACGGACACAAATGCTGAGAAGAGCGAGATTTATTACAGGGCAATCCATAATCGAAGTCGTAGTCACAGGCAGGGGTCATAACAGGTGAGCCATCCAGGTTTGACAGATACAGGGGCATAGTAAAGACAGAACAAAACTAAGCAGGGTACACAGAACAAGGAGCAGACAACGGAGAATACAATACTAGAAATGAGCGAGCACAGAATCACAAGAGCTGAACACGATACAACGAATAACAGACAACCAGACTGGGGAAATACAGGGACTATATGAACATGAAACTAAACTAGGAACAGGTGATCACAATTACGACACGGGAGTGGCAGACAAGGGAAACCAGGGCAACAGACGAGCTGGGCGGGGCTAACAGGCAAGGAACAACAAAGACATGAGGAACAGAGACGTTGGAGTGACAGCGAGGAGAGGGGGCGTAGCCCTACGTGACACCGGGCCACTTTTTCTCCCCAGTTCGCCCCTGGTCATGCTTAAATTTAAAGCTTTTAGTTATCATTTATAAGTTTTAAAATCTGTAATTTTACTTGTTTGAGAGCTTTTTTAAATATGTTCAACCACAGCATATAGGCTACAAACTCAAACTTCTATGCAGCCTTTCAACACACCTTTAACCTAAATATCTAAAATGCTATGATAGCCTAAAATGGAAACTTGCTGCTCATCCAACACTTCTTCAGTCTTGACCATTTGCTATTTTATCAGAATAATGGCGCGTGGCAGCAGGATTTTGGGAAGTATGCAAACACCAATTAGTATTGATACTAATCAATCGTCATTGCTCATCATTCTCATGTAATAAAGTCCCTGTGTTATCCTAACGTTAATACCTGCTTACGTACTACACTTTCCCGCTCAGTCTGTCTATTAGGTTTATCTTTCACAAGCCTGCATCTCTGGCTGCTGCTCTCTCTGTCTGCTGCTGCTGTCTTCACCTACAGAGAACGCGGTGGCTACAGCAGCGAACATTTTTACATATTTTGTAGCATCTACATTGAGACTCTTCAATTTCTTCGCTCCCCCTTTCTGCCGCTTCTGTTGCTCCATGCTGCCTCTCCTTTAACAACGCGCTCAACACTGAACGTAGCGGGAGTTACAGCCAGGGTTGCCAGGTCCTACAAAAATGTCAGAATTTTTACCCGCAGCTGGATTTTCAAACAAGCCCAATTTGGCGTGAAAACCACGAACCTGCCAACTCTGGTTACAGTGGACCACGCGGAGAAAGGGTGGGGCCACTTTCATCCTATATCCTGATTGGTTCAGACCACTGTCTATATTGAAGATATATGGGCCAAATTATGGGCCGGTCTCTTCGAAAAAAAGGGAAGGAAAAAAAATCCATCGGCCATTGAGGACTGTCGGACCAGTATGCCACATTACCAGTCCAGCCTTGTGACTGTGTAAAGATTAAAGAGGAGAGGCTGAGGGTCAGGGCATCTGAGGCGTGTTTTACTATTCACATCTGCTGTTTCTTGCCTGTTATATAGAAATCTGCAATCCACTAACAGATTTGTTTAAAACACACTGGTATAATGTGACATTTAAAGATTGGCCTGCATTATTTTGAAAAGACATGTCTATGTTTCTTAGATAAAAATAACTAAAGAACACTCTGAAATCCACAATTTAAAATAATAATACTAATCTTGTAATACAAAGGCATGTGTGCTTGTGTACATGCACTCTTGTGTGTGTGTGCGGGTAAGGAGGTGTGAGGATGTGTGTTGGGGAGAGGATTCAGCCACCTGAGTTGTGACATAAAACGTAACAAGAACCTTGTATACGTTATCCCCCCATTTAAATCTGAGCTCTTCATACAGCATACATAGAAAGCGAGACAGAAAAGTGACTGGTTTCCTGATGAGCATCATTCCTCTTCCTAGTAAGTGTGATATCGTGGATGGAACAGAAGTAGCAGGAGGCAGTGTTAGAGCTGCAAAGAGTTTATTGTCCATAATGCCAAAATAAAGTAGCAGCTCAACAACTGAGAAAGGCGTAAAACGCCAGAGCAGTAACCTACTGAGTTAAAGTTAAGGCAAACAGCAAAGCTAAGCCACAGTCTCTTGATTACGATGTTAACGCATTTGCTGAGTTTATTTATTTCGGGTAAATATGAAAAAAATCAGTTGTACCAATGGTCCAGGTGCAAATTACCAATATAGACAGAGTCAAGATACATGACGAACACAAAACCTGAAAGTAAACACCAAAGCAAAGACAAGACAGGAAACCACAGAAAACAAAGAAGCTGTGGAGAAGCCAACGTTGACAGTATCCTGCTCAAAGACTTTTTCTTCACATTGACTACGAAATCGGGCAGTTGTAATGAAAATGGTACAAGATTAAAAGGTGCATGTAAATCCCAGCGAAATCTTCCTCAAAATGAATTATGATAATTAAATAAAATAAATTAAATTTAAAATGTTTTTACATAAACAGTACAGTATTCATAAAGTAAACCAACCAACCAGCGTAGCCATACAATGGAAATTTATATATATATTCTCATTCTCAAATGTGTCCAAGTTGCTTGAAGAAGGAACTGGAGAGAACCTGTTCCAATCTGAAATGTTGTACACACAATTCTTACATAAAATTACTTTATAACAAAATATGACAAGCAGAAGTCAGTGCATGGCTTAGGCAAGTTAGACCATATGATTTTCTACAACACTGAAGGAATTTGTAGTGTGTGATAGCACATTATGATGATGAAAAACTACATGACACCTTCAACAATCATAAAACAGCCTAATTGAAAATTTGAGAAAGATATTTTTTGTTGAATAATATGGGATCAAATACTTACTTCTTCACCGCAATCTCTGAATGATGGGATGTCCACTAGAAGACGACAGTCCTGCAGTAGTGCTCTGTAATTGACACATGAGCATCAACACGTAGGTATTTAAAGTGTGGATGAATACATCCAAAATTACACACATTCATGATCAAAGGTATTTGGTTATTTACCCTTGTGCGGTTAGAGCTAATGTTAATCAGTGACAACCTTCTTGCCAGCACCTCTCGGACCTGCAAACACAAAACTGGTAATCTCCAAGTACTGTTGAAATTCATTTAATATCAATAATACAACCAAAAGAGGTGACTGAGATGGAGTGTCAAAAGTGGAATTCGTTTATTTTTAGAAAAGGTTTTTGTCAAGACTGACAGTACGTACCTTACTGTCCAGCAATGTTCCAAACACCAAAATAAAGAAGCCCTTTCAAAAGATAAATGAGATTTCCTGCATTAAGCACATGGTGCATCATTTCTGCTGTAATTAAATGCATTGTAGTGTGCACAGTGAATTAAGCATGCACCACTCCAATTATAGGTAAAATATGTGAAATAATCAAAATTGTCCAAGAATTCATAACTTAATACTCATTTCTTACTTTATTATTTTAAGCTAATATGTGAAATAAAATTGGTACCTGCAGTGAATTAAGGGTTGCAAACACCACGTGAATTCCCTTATTAGGGGACACCATGGTTCCAATGCCGATTCCCCAGGTCAGACCAAATATAGGGGTTAAAATCCCCACACATCTGGCAATGACCACTAAGATATGTTTCTCATCTGGCTGACTGGAGGAACCAACTCCCCTCCTCAACATCTTGTATATAACCACAATAAGCACCAAGAGATTGATAACTACAATTGTCAGAGCTGGAATCACAAATGCTAGGAGGGCCTTCGTTTGATCCCAGTTCAGCCAACATGCATCCTTTTTTGCCACATATCCTTTGTTTCCAGCTGTTGATGCCACAGTGATTACAGCTATGAGTAATGGGGCCCCATAGCCGATGGTGAACGCTATGGCCATCATCTTGACCCTGGACAATCCAGAAAAGACCATGACGGTACGGTAGAGGAGCAAGAGTGCTGACAGCAACATCCAAAAGAAAAGGACAAGGTAAAAGAAGTGGATGAAGAACGTCACTGCACTGCAGGGACCCACTGGTGTCTCCCGTTCTGGATTCACAATGGATGCTCCAATGATGAAGCATATGTCCGCAATCAGGAGGGACAGAGCAATGTTGACTATGGAGACATGCCGCATGTAGGATGTGTCGTTCCTTGTCATGGCTTTCCAAATAATGATTTCAATAATGAGGCATAAAACCAAGCTGACCATCGAAATCCCAACACCAATGTAAGTTATGTAGGCTAAGTCAGAAGAATTGCTGGCAAATGGTGACATCAGGATTGAAAAAGAGGTTGTGTGATTACATTCACATTTAACTGTTTCATTTTCTACAACCTTTGATTCACACCCAGTTGGGTCCCATCCTCCAATCCCTTGCAAGAGAGCAAAGTTCCAAAACACACACTGTGGGTATTTCAGTGAATTGTTTATAAGGGAAAAGGAAATGTTTATGTTGTTAATGATTTTTTCTGGCCTGATCACAACTACGTCTCCATTGATGCTGGTATGAGCTGCATTTCGAACTGGCAAGACAGTGCTAAAATTTGAGAGAAATATGAAGGTAAAAAAAATGTCTTCAGTATTTCCTGGTAAATCTAAGATATCTATTACATTTTGACCAAAATGATGTAAATATGGAACAGAAATGTTCGTTCTGGTGAGATGAATGGTGCTGTTTACTATTTCAAAGGTTCTATTTGAGAGTTTCTGTGCCATTTCCTCGATGGACATCAGAAGTAACGAGCTGGTCTTCTGGGTTTCATTGTTATTGTTCAGAGTTGTCCATGTTTTCTGTGCTTCTATGGATGTAATGACCCCTACTGTTTGCAGGAAATCCTTTAAATTGAAAAACTCTGTTAAAGTCATATTTTCCTCATCTGTTTTAACAAAATGAAATATAGTGTCTCCTCTTTTTGAAGTAAAAGCAAGTAGTACTTTTAACTGGCGATATGCTGCACGATAACTTGCTGATAGTTATCAGTTTATAGTGTCAAATATATTATTCTCAACAGCCTATTCAAAACAGGATATTTGCTGAAGTCACACATAAAATTCGTCCAAAAGTAAAAATGAATACAAACCTTCATAATGAGTTCAGTGATTTCTGCTAAGTTTTGTGACACATTAGCAATTTGTTGCAGTAGCTCAACAATTCCCAATATGGTCACCTGAGACCCTGTTATGTTTTGCCTATTTGCCAAAGTAGCACTGCTGAGATTGGCCGTTATTTCTGGGATGTCTGATACCGCTAAATTCTACAAACAAAGGAAAGCACAAACCATTAGAAACTCTGAATTTACATTCAGACAATCACAATTTTCTTTATTGGAAATCATATTAAATTTATTGTGGATCAAATCAATTCCCCAATAAAAATCTATTTACCTGAGCTCTGTCTATCAGATTTTGAATGACTCTGGGGATACAGTTGTTTTGTGTTATGTTCCATCCTGCAGACTGACATACAATAATTTGATTGCCAACCATTTCTCCAGTGCAATCAACAGTTGCATTTTGATTCAAATGTCCTCCCCCATAGTCTGAACTACTGCAGGCGAATTCTAAAAATAACATTAATACACATTAGTTTCAGATTTTGGTCAAAGGAGGGAAATGGTAAAAGGGAAATGAAAATTAGACCTATATCTAAAAATGTGTGTGTGTGGGGAGGAGGTTTAGAGGGGTAGATTTTGGACCTCACCAAACCTATAGCTGTAGTTGTCTGTAACGTTATTGGTTCTAATACAGGTGAAGAGGGACACAATTGCACAGAGGTAGTATTAACTGCAGATTCTGTATTTAATTCAGTACATAGACAAACGGCCAATAGACATTTACATTTATGGCATTTTGGCAGATGCCCTTATCCAGAGCGACTTACATTTTTATCTCTTTTTTTTAATTTTTTATACGAGTGAGCAATTGAGGGTTAAGGGCCTTGCTCAGGGGCACCTCAGTCATGGCCTCAGGTCTGGGAATCAAACCCACGACCCTCTGGTCACAAGACCAGTTCCCTAACCACCAGGCCATGACTGCCTCATAAGGCAGAACAAACTCTTAATGCGGTGACGAGAGTTTTTGGACAGACCATGTAACACTAGGGGATTCAGTATACATCTGCAATATGCGAATGGATGAGAGCAGGGAGGGAACAAGAGAACTTGGAAAACAGGTAATAGTTCTGTCACGGTACAGTGGGCCCCCTACTGGTCACATCCGTGTACAGCGGCAATTGTCTTCTTGTTGCATTGTGTTCGTCCCTCAGGTGGGGCTATGATCCGCCTCACCTGACGGTCATTTGTTTGTCTATATATGTCTTGTCTTTGTACCAGTTGACTGCTGGTTATTATATCCTTAATTCAGGTCAAGTCACAGGTTTTTGGTTTGCGCACGTTATACATTAAACCAGGGGTCTCCAACACGTCGCTCGCGAGCTACCAGTAGCTCGCCACCCCTTTCCGAGTAGCTCGCCAAAGGGCCAATGAATTACATATAAATTTGTAAACCTAATTGGTCCCATCGAGAAATTCACTTAAATTTATGTCCAATCAAAATTCACAGTTGTCCCTCCCCTTCTAACACTAAATGATTATTCGCCAATTATACAACAGTTAGTTCACAATCCGACTGGTTGAGAAGTGTTCTAACCCTGCAGATATGTGTGATAACAGCACGGTATTCTCATTCTCTGTATCACTCCGCGGACGCGTTGTCAAGTAACGGCATGTACATACGATAACACACTCCCTCTCGTGTTCTATTGCTCAATTAGCTGTCAATCAAAAAGTTAGGCTGCCGTCAATATTGAATAAACCAGGAGTCACCCACGTCATGAGTCGCCCGCGGGCTTGTTTTAAAAATAGCTCACTATAGCGCCATGCACCAAAGCGCCGCATCGTTTATGTTTTTGCTACTATTACAGATTGTCCGCACTCGCACACGCAACTTTCGTTCGACGCCACCCCCCCCCCCCCCCCCCCCCCCCCCCCGCTCAACAACTTCCGTTTGCTGCCAAGGCCCCCCCCCGGTAGCCCTCCGCAATAACTGGTATCCAAGAAGTAGCTCCCAGTTCCAAAAAGGTTGGAGACCCCTGCATTAAACCCTCCTTTTTCCCTGAGACTTGACATGATTTCTTCCTTTTTCATTCACACCTATGCTTGTCACAGAATAACCAGCCACCTTTCAGGAAGCCGCCAGTTTCCTTTTCTTTCTCCTTCTTTCGTGGTCATGTCTCGTGATGTTTGTCTGCGTGTTATATATATATATGTTGTGTGTCTCATGAGAGAGTGAGCTGGGTCGGTCTCCGCTTGTCCCACCATGTTTAAATGTTTGTTTGTCTTATCTACATTATGTAACACGGCGATGACCAGAGCCCGTGACCTCCGTAATGCTCCTCTTCTAAGGAACATGCGTTTTTCTGTTATGTGTTATGTATAGACATGTGGACGTTAGAATGATGTGAGTGTGAGACGCAAGGGCCTCTCGTCTTTGTCGCCTAGCTCTCCATGTGTTCCGTGTTGACGGTGGTGAGTAACTGCGAGCTGGAGAGGCGCATCCCTGTTTGCAGAGCGTGCATGTGGGTCCTGTCTGTTTTTCTTTTGTATTTTGTCTTTTCGTGTTCATTTTGTCCTAGCATGCTGTGTGAATTTGTTGTGTGTAATTGGCTATGGGGTCCCAAGCCACATCCGGGGTGTAGCTATGGTAGGAGGCCCTGACCAATTGGAGGGATTCCTGAGCCGGTAGGTGCCCCTGAGCCCTATTAATTAGGCAAGGGATGCCTCGGGCGTTATGTAGTAGGGTGTCACCTCCTGCTGAGAAAGAGTCCTCTCCCCCCTATGTACTGGGGTTATAATGGTCAGGGTTATGCGCGTATGTTTTACATGTTGTGTGGGTGTGGTTGGACGTGTGGTGAGCCATTGCTCCCCGTCCCCACACCTCGGTGCCTATGTGTTTTGTTTCATGTCATGGTCGTGTAGTGCTGTTGTGTGCAGGTTCCTGGAGGCGAGAGGCGACTCTCCCGGTCAGCGTGGGATCTCCTGTGGGTGTTCCTGTGGCAGATTTCCCAGGCCTAATGGGGTGCCTAGGGCCCTAGTCTCTGGCGCTCCTGGGTTGGGTGGAGGAGTCCACCTTGCGCTGAGCGTCCCCAGTAAGGGTTGACTCCCCAGGAGCCTGGGGTGACCCCTAGCGGAAGGCAGGCGTCAGCTCCGAGAGGTAAGGTAGCCGGGAGCGGTTAATGGGTGGTGTGACTGCGCTCAGGGAGGCAACCTGCGCACACAGTTACCACAGACAAGTGGGGAGCTGTCGCTCTCCGTCCGCACACCATGGGGTGCTCAGCGGTCCGATGCCCGCTAGGGTCCGATGGCCCTGTGACTGACTGGGGCGTGGTTGTCAACTTGTTGATGGCCCAGTCGGTCCGCGGCCCTGTCCAATGAGGGGGAGCTAATCTATGTATATTTTTTCTGTGTTACAGCTCCAGGACTGCAAGGAACGGGTCCCTGCCTTGTCCCAGCCAAGTGAAGGGGAGCTAATCTGTGTGTGTTTGTATAACAGCTCCAGGACCGCAGGGAGCAGGTCAGTTTTGTCCCCGCCCTCCCGCCCCTTTGTTTTGTGTGCTGCCGCTGTGTGCCGCACAGCCAGTGGAGGGGAGTGCGGCTTGGTGGGGAGGACTGTCACGGTATGGCGGGCCCCCTACTTGTCACATCCGTATACAGCAGCAGTTGTTTTGTTGTTGTTGCCTTGTGTTCGTCCCTCAGGTGTGCGGGGCCTATGAGTGACCCTCCTCACCTGAGGGTCGTTTGTTTGTCTATATATTGTGACGCGCGGGCAGGGCGAAGGATGAGACACGGAATCCTTCTTTGGCAACAGATGTCACTTTTAATATAATTACAAATAGCGCAGTATGCGCACGTAGAAACACACATGTACATGAAAAATGTGCAGACTCAGACGACGAGCACAGGACACTGCGCGAATGAACAGCCGGGGGGGGGGGGGGGGGGGGGGGGGGGGTGTGGCGGCGAGTTTAAATTGTTGACCGGGGGGAGAGGGGGTGGGCAGCGAGTTTAAATTGTTAGCGGAGGGGAGATGTAAATGGACACAAATTAAGTATTATATCGCAATTGATTGCCAAGTATATACGCCTCCGCCGAGCAGAGCTTTGAGGACCGATTTCGATTGGAGGATCGTGCTCTCTGTCTGAGATTTTTTATATAAATTTTTTTTGCTGATGCTGGTCCAGCGTGTCACGTGCCAGTGATTATGCCTCCACGTGCCAACACTGGCACGCGTGCCATAGGTTGCCGACCCCTGCATTAAACCCTCTGTTTTCCCTGAGACTTGGCGTGATTGCTACCTTTTTTCGTTTGCACCCTTGCCCGTCACTGACGACAAAAAAAAAACAAACATGTACTAATGGTAATGGTAATGACACAATACACCCGGGCAGAGGATCATAAACATTAAGAACTAATAAACTGGGGAACAAGGAAGACACGAACACGGAAAACAGCAAAACACAACAAAGCAGTGAACCACTAAATACACTAGAAAAGAAACCAAACTCACGACAGCAATAAACTAACCCCGAGGCAAACACATACCTAATGCCAACAATCAACTGCAACGCTAGAACGAATAGTAATACTAGGAGATAGAGAGGACTGATAATAAAGATAGAAACGAAGACTAGAATAAACCTACGGTAGGCAAGGGGCGAGGACATAGGAAACAAAAAACAACCTGGAAACATGGAGGGGACGAAACAATGATCGACAAGGACAGTGTACAAACACTGAAGGGCACTAGGGAATGTCTGAATGGGATTAATAAGGGCAAGTGCCAGGTGAGGGGCAGGAGACAGGAGGAACAAGGGAACACAACAAAAGCTCATGGCTGAGACATGCTGGGCAGACAACACATAGGGGAGACACAGACTGAGAAAATCCTGACCTACAGACAGTTAAGCGGATAGCTGAAATCCACAATGGCAAGAATTTTCCACTTTACACTTAGAAGAAACAATGCCTGAGCAAAGTCTGGAAAATGACAAAGGACAACCAACACCTAGGGTATACTCTGTTATGGCTGATTCAATCCCGAAAATTTTCCAACTCATGACTCACAGATGTAGAAACAGCTGTTATGCCCAAAACATTAGACTGCTGAATTACCAATTAACACCGCCCCAACCTGTTAGTCTTGTCTACGTGTTTTATGTTATGCCTAGCTCCACCCCCATCTGTCTGTTAAGTCACTGTTTTTGTATTTCACATGCTTTTGTTGTAAGTTCTGTTTGCCATTCCTTGTTGCATTGGTTTCCGCCTTTTGTTATTGGATGCAGCTGTTCATGGTTTAGTCTGTCTTATTAGTTTGAGTTGTTTATGGTATATCCATTGTTTCCAGTACATGGTTGAGGGTCAGTTTATTCTGTATTCGTCATTCGATCATTCAACGATTGCTGTTCATGGATTGGTGTTTGTGCTTCCACTTATTGAGATACTCCTGTTATGTTTATATCTCAGTTAACGTTAGTCCTATGTTTCTCATGCTTTCCCTTGCCCAGTGTTACTACCCATGAATATTGTTAATTCTTAGTTCTTTAGATCAAGAGTTTTATCATGGGTTTTGTTTCTCCATGCTAAAGTTTTTGTCAAGGATGTGCTATAATTCCAAACAGTGATGGGAAACAGTGTCATATGTTTCAAAATCTTCATCTATTGATGTGATTTTTTTTCCTTTTGTCAGTGTTGAAAAAAAATTTGACTCACCTTCATTACTTGCATTTATCTTAATTGTCTTATATTCATTATATTCATTTCCAGTGGCTTGACATGTGACCCATTGTACTTTAGTATTGTCGAGGCAGCCCTTTTTCTTCATATATTGGTATGTCTTGCAGTCTGACGATACTCCTGTGCAACAGAAACAAAGAAAAGTCTGATTAAAGAGTTATAACTTTTTTTAAGAGTAGTTTACTTTTTCACTCAATTTACTCATTATGGCAATTCAGACCCACAGACTAGCTAATCTCACTCTGTCATAAGCAATAATGGTGCCAAGCATCTTTTCAAAGTGCTGTCTGTGCTGTCACTGAGTGCAGCACAGCACACTTGAGGGATAGTAATAAGTGCCATCATCAGCAAGCACAAACACAGACATCCGATACTGGCTTGTGAATGATGGGGTGGGGTCATCCCACCCAGACAACAGTTTAAATGGTTTTAAAGAGTTTTAAAGACTTTGTGAACTAGTGGAAAAAACATTACTTGGTCTTTAGCCTCTATATGTAATTTGATTCAAATCATTGAAAATATGTGCTGCTTTTTACAGAAGCATTCTGCAGACATATAATAATGCTGACTGCTTGGGCTGAGTAATGTGGACCCAGTGAACACATTGATGCTGCACTCACTCTGTTTTTAAAGTTCAACAGTGTACCATCAGTCTGTCTACTTTCAAACATTACTAAGTACTGGCCTGGAAAGATTAGGAGAATTGGCTTTGCGGTGTTTGGCAGAAGCTCAGTGATTCGCGTATTCATCAGTGTGTGTGTGCTCCCTGAGAGTCCAACCGTGAATTTAAAAGTGAAAGTTTTAGTGGCTGTAGTTGCTCCACCAGATTATTCGAAGTGGACAATATAATTTTTTTTACCACATAATGATCAGCCTATTTATATATTTATTTAGATTGGACCTGTAGACCTGGAATAAGGCCTGTAGTCTATCATTTGTGAGTCAAATATATGTGTGTGGGGGTGGGGGGCCTCATGGTCTGACCTGGATTGGTACAAGCTGAACAAGCTCTGACATCCATTGTAATGTTATAGTTGTGGTTGGCACAACACATCAGTATGAGTGTAGTATCACTAGCATCTGTGCATCCCACAGTTTTGTTACTGCTTGTTTGTAGATTGGCATTTGGATAAACTGTAATTGTTGTCAAAGCTACATAAGGGATTGGAGCCACAATCTTGCATGAGTAGACACCTGTGAAAGTAAAGAAAAGATTAATAAAAATGCTAATTGATTAAACCATATAAAAATATTTCCAAAAAAAATTCCAAAATGTCTGTCCTATATAGGGCTAGGCAAGAGAGAAAGCTATCCAAAAAACAGAGGTACCAGAAGCCAAGACTGAGGCAGTAAAGGCAAAAACAAATCAAATTCAAAACCAGAAAGACAAACGGGTGTCACGTGTGACTCCACCTCCTCTGTCGATCAATCTGGTTGCATTCTTTTCCGTGTTTTCTGTCTTCCCTTGTGCTTTGTTTTGTGTTCATTTCTATGCCCCTGTTCTGCCCCTTGGTTTTAGTCGTTTACTTCACCGGTGTCTGGTTTCTGTCCTTCATTGTGTGTAGTCCCACCAGGATTTCGCGGGCCTTTTTTGTGATTGTTGCGGGCTAAAATGTTTGATGTTGCGGGTGTTTTTCAAAAAAATTGCGATGGAAGTTGCGGTGTGTTTTTGCTTTTTTGTGAGTACATTACAATAGGGAGTAAATGTTGTATGGTTTCCTCTATTTAGTAGTCCATTTTAATGATCTATTTACCTATTTATTCAGGGTTGGCAACTTTTCAAGATCGCTTGAAGTGAGATTTGAACCTGGAGGGGGTGGCGGGGTTAGCGAACGTAACTTGTTACCGGGCGGCCTGTAAAATGGACACAAATTAAGTATTATATCGAGATCGATCGCCAGTGGTTGGCGCCAGAGCGAACTAGTAACTCATAGATATGGATCAGAGATAAATAAACTTTATCTCTGACTTTAAACTTTATCTCAGTTTAAAGTTTAAACTTATAAACTTTATCTCAGACCCTCGTCGCTTGCGTGCGCTGCAGTGACTTCGCGGGCTACCGTTGCATTGTGGGGAATGTAGTGTTTGTGCGTGCAAAACACCATCGGGCGGCTGTGGCCTGCGGGCCGGTTCTAATAGTAATTAAATATCATCCAGGGGGCCATAGATAATCAATTCGCGGGTCGGATCTGGACAGTTTATCCCCGCTTTCATGTAGTGTACTGGGATACTGCTTTTCCCGATCTTTTTGCCGTTATTTTCGTCGCTCATGCTGCTTTCAGTCTGCTCCTCTTGAACGTATATACAGAAGTAAGGCGGGAGTTTGTCGACGTCACATCAAGACGACATCAGTGATTGATCAAATTTGCGGGAAAGTTGCGGTGATTGGCTGAAGTTGCAACACCGCCCTGAATTCGCGGGGTTGCTTGAAGTTGCGTTGAAGTTGCAAATCGCAACATCGTGACTTTCTGGAGGGTCTGAAAATTTAAACTCATCCTTTCATTCAGTGCTTGTGGGTTTTTGTTTTGTTCATATCTGCAGGGTTTCTTTCTTAGTTATTGCATTAGGGGTTTTGTCGTTAAGAGTTTGTGTTTTTGTAAGCCCCCCTTTCTGGTCTGTTTGATTTGAGTATCTAATGTAGTCTATGGTATAGTTCTGATCGTCTTCTCTGGTCTGTTTAATTTGAGTATCTGATGTCTTGTGTTTGATAACATGGTCATGTATTAAGATAATTCTTAACATTTCCTTAGTTTTTGTCTAAATGTGATTGATGTTCGAGTGTTTGATAACATGGTCATGCATTATTATTATTACTTGTTTCCTCTGTTTCTGTCGAACTGCGATGTGTTAATGTAATAGTTTTAATGTAATAGTTAAGTCGTTACAACAGGAAGTTTCACTAGGAAAATGCTCAGTAGTCACTCGTAAAGAAGTGGCAATACTTTGCAGAGTCATGCTTGAGTGGGCAGGAAAAATAACAGGTATAATCTGTGAAATTGGGATACATCTGATGCACTGAAAGATCGCAGGTGCTTATAATGACACTGTAACTCATTTAATGTTTATGTAATTACATATGTATGGACATTAGCTGCATAAGATTCTCCAGGATAGTTTACTACAGTCCTCCCCTTGTCAATGGTGGCCAAGAAAACCCATCACACTGCAAAAAAAAAAAAAAAAAAAAAAACGCGCTGCATGTACACAAATCAAATTAATCAAAATGACAACGTGTACAACACTACATTTTGGAAACGTGCTGGGAATTTCTCCAAGTACAGTCACAACACAATGGAAGTGGGCCAGCAACACCCACACTCACACACACACAGAGCAGGTGAACACTTTAGTATAAGGAGCAGGTTGAAGATCAGAATAGGCCCTATGTGCATTGCCAGGAATCTCATCTGAACAAGGAGCAACTGTGTTTACAGCCCACTGTGCTGGTGCTCTGCATTGTTGGCTTCAAAGCAAACATAAAATGTCTTGAGCAAAATTACTTGCCCTATTGCCACATCAGTCTTCCTTTTTATGATTTCCTGTATTGTCACTGTGAGGCGGCCCCCTACCGGCCACCTCCGTCCACAGCGGCTGTTGTTGTTGTTGTTTTGTGACGTCATGTGCGTCCCTCAGGTGGGCGGAGCCCGTGATCCGTCTCACCTGAGGGTCGTTTGTTTGCCTATATATGTCTTGTCTTTGTAACAGTTGACCGCTGGTCATTATATCCTTAATTTGGATCTTTTGCACAGGTTTTGGTTTGCACACTTTCTATTAAACCATCCTTTTTCCCTGAGACTTGGTGTAATCGCTTCCTTTTAGTTGCTCACCCCTGCCCGTCACAGAATGACCAGCCACCTTTCGGAAACCGCCAGTCTCTTTTTCTTTCTCCTTCATTTGTGGTCATGTCTCGTGGTAAGTGTTTGTCTGCGTAGTGTTTTGTTTGAAGAGCTCCGCCGTGCTTTTGTGTTTTGTGTGTGTGGGTAGCATGGCGAGGACCAGGGCAGTCTGCCCTGGGAAAGCTCTTCGAGTCTGTTGTCAGTTGGTGTGAAGAGTTCCGCCATGTTTTCGTGTTGTGTCCGTGGCACGGCGAAGACCAGGATTGTCTTCCTGGCGATAACTCTTCGTGTTGTTGTAAATGTGTGTATGCGTGAACGGACATGTCGATCGGTATGCGCGCTCATTGTGTTATATGTTACATGTTCTGTGTGTGACGCTGGTGCCGCTCCTCACCGTCGCCTCGCTCCCCGTGTTGTCTTGTGTTTCATGTGGGGAGCGACTGCGAACGTGAGCGGCGCGTCACTTTTTGTTTGTGTGTACGCCGTTTTTTTGTTTGCTTGTCTAGTATTAGCGTGTATGTTTTGTCCTAGCGTGTTGTCAATTGTTAAATGTAATTCCACACATGCTCCTCCCCTTAAATGTGTGTTTGGGGGGGGACCGGTTGTGGTCCCGTGCCACGGGGTATGGCACGGAGGGCGTCGGTGAGGCGCGTTTGTGTTTTGTGTTTGTATGTGTGTGTGTGTGTGTGTGTGTGTGAGGTTGTGTTTTCTGTGCAGGTACGTCTCCTTGTCAGTGTTCCTGGACCTTGTGGGGATCTCCACCTGGCAGGAGCCCCCTTGTGTTGTGGGGTGACCGGAGCCCGGTTATGAAGAGCCCCTCCCTAGAGGGCTGGGGCTCCCGGATGTTAGGGGACCATGGGGCTCCGGTCTGAAAAGCTCCTGCTGAGGAGGGAGATCCTCCCTCCTGCCCGGGGTGACCAGGAGGCCCTTGGGGCTGCTCCCTAGCCCGCGTCGGGGGTGCTCTGGGCCTCGGTCTCTGGCGCTCCTGGGTTGGGTGGAGGAGTCCACCTTGCGATAAGAGGCCCCGGGAGGGGTTGGCTCCCCAGGAGGCTGGGGTGACCCCTAGCAGAAGGCAGGGGTCAGCTCTGGGAGGAGGTAGGTCCAGGAGGTGAAGTAGCCACACCTTGGAGAGGTAGCCTGCACACACACACATACACGAGGGACGAGAGAGGAGCCGTAGCCCCTCGTCCTCACACCTGTGGGGCTCACCGGGTGAAGGCCGGTTAGGGCGCGAGGGCCCTGCGACCGACTGGGGCGTGGTTTTGTGTTAACGGCCGGGTCGGTCCAGGGTCCCGCCCATTGCAGCAGTCCATCAGTCCTTTTCCCTTGTTCCCAACCTCCCATCTCTAAGCCAACACCCAATTCCCTGGCTACTTTTCCCCTCTCTCTTCAGACAAGATACATCAACTTTTGATTTCCAGCAATCCTACGTGCCTGCTGGATTCAATTCCGTTCACTCTTTTCCAGAAAATGTTAAGAGATCTTCTTCCATTTATTTCAGCAATCATCAACAACTCCTTAGTTTTGGGTCATGTATCTACCGTGTTCAAGACAGCAAGGGTGGTACCAAAAACTCTGGAACGAGCGTTCTATGACCAATTATCTCTCTTCCGCACCCAGAACTAACTCCATGACCAGTGTGTCTTCAAACTGGTACACTCAACAGAAACAGCCCTCAAAGCAGTGACCCTCCATGCTGCCAAAGCTAACAAGCTATCATCAGTTTTAATTCTTCTGGATCTTTCTGCAGCCTTTGACATGGTCAACCACAACATCCTCCTCTCTGTTCTTTCTAGCCTTGGTGTGACTGGCTGTGCTTGGAAATGGTTCCTGTCATATCTAGAAGACTGTTCCTATCAGGTAAGGAGGGGAGCTACATCCAATCCATGTAAACTGTCCACTGGAGTACCCCAAGGCTCAGTACTAGGCCCTCTTCTCTTCTCTTTATTTACTCGTTCCGTTGGTGACATTACTTTGCCTCATAATTTCTCCTACCATTGCTATCCTGATGACACTACCTAATTCCTCCTTTCCCACATTCTGACACCCTTTTACCACATTTCTGGGTGTATCTCGGCATGCTTGGCAGATATTGCTTCATGGATGACTGCTCACCACTTGAAGCTCAACCCTAGCAAAACCGAGCTTCTGTACATTCCAGGAACCCCAAACCCATGACCTCACCGTTTCCTTTGAGAGCACCCTGTTAACACCATCAGAAACTGCTCAAAGCCTGGGTGTAATGTTGGACAACCAGTTGTCCTTCTCAACATGTTTCAAGGCTGACCAGATCCTGCAGATTCCTCCTCTGCAACATATGGAGAATACAACCCTTCCTGTCATGTTTGTTCAGTCTCTAGTCATCTCAGAGCTGGACTGCTGCAATTCCCTACTTACTCCATGGGTTATCAGACCTCTACAACTGATTCAGAATGCTGCACCAAGTTCTCACTCCTCTGTGCACCATGTGACTCCTCTGCTATGCTCTCTTCACTGGCTTCCAGTAGCGGCACGCATCAGATATAAAACTTTGATGCTTGCCTACAAAACCTAAAATAGACTAGCCCCTCCCTACATGATGTCCATGGTCAAAGCCCAACCCGTACTGCAAGCACTCTGTAACTCAAGCATGGCTCGACTCAAAACTCCATGCTTAAATGAGAACTAACGCAGCAGATAGCATTTGTTGTTGTTCTTAAATTGTATGTCTATCTGTCTATGGTTATTTGCACTTCTTGGTAAAGGTGTAACTACTGTTTAACTGAGCCTGTTTTAATAAAAATTGGTAATGACATTGATTCCTGTAGTTTAGTAGTAGTCTGGTTCAAGGGTATCTTGAATTCTGGCCTATCTGTGCTATTATCTAGAATGAATTCTGTGAATAGATAAGCATTTGTAAATCACCCTGGATAAGAGCATCTGCTAAATGCAGGGTTGCCAACTTTTCAAGATCACTTGGAGTGAGATTTGATCTTTTGGGGGGGGGGGGGGGGGGGGTGTAAATTGTTGACGGGAGGGAGGGGGGTAGCGTGTGTAAATTGTTGAAGGGGGGGTGTAAAATGGACACAAATTAAGTATTATATCGCTATTGATCCATCACCAGTGGTTGGCGAACTAGTACCTCATTGAATCATAGATGTAGATCAGAGATAAATAAACTCGTAAATAAAATGTGTTTAAAATGTGATTAAAATGTAATAAAACAAACTGAACTTAATTATGATACATGATAATGCATTCATTGAAATACTTGCAATAAACAGTTAGATGCCAGCATGTCAGTGGTTATGCTAATGGTTAATTAGTACTAGTGGTGTCAATTCCAGGTTCAGAGATTAAAAGTCCTCACCAGGATTTTGCTCAAGCTTGCTATATTTTCTAATTAGCAATCCAGGTTAAATTAGTGGAATCAACACAATCCAGGAAGCCTGAGCAAAATCCTGGTGAGGACTTTTAATCTCTGAACCTGGAATTGACACCTCTAATTAGTACACATGTACATGTCATAGTGGTAATTGTTAGAGCTACATAAAAAAATAATGACTTACCACTGTCAGCAGAAGTTACATTTATCACAGTGAGTGTAAATTCAGTCGCATTAATGAAATATTTGTTGTTGTTGTTCACATCTTTGGTATCCTTGTACCAAGTGATGCTCCCAGCATTTATTGATGAAATATTACACCATAATTTTACATTTTGCTGAGGATATACTGTGCTACTGTTTACATATATACCTGTTGGAACTGAAAATAAGAACAATTCACATTTTAGAATACCTGGTTTTGGCATTGTATGGCATATAGTTCATTGTTACATTAGAAAACAGTATTACTGACACCCTTGGTAAAAATGAGCAAAATACACAAAATGTTCTTATTTTTATCAGCTTAATTTTTACATGTAAAAATTTGGAGGTCAACCCCTTTGTCAGTTATATACATAAACAATATAATACCAAAATGTTCATTATTAGGGCAATAATAAAGAAGTGAGATGACCCTGTGTTACAGCCATAATGGAAATAAGTAAATAGTAATTTATTTATTGTAATGTTTAATGTTTGTTTGAGTATTTGATTAAACGGACTGTTGTTTCTTTTGTGAAGTTAACTGTTAAGTTCTATCTTGCCTAATTATGATAATTCATGATATAATCATTCATAGATATGTGTCACGCTACAGCACCGGACCCCTCCCCTTTGGGCATGTGTTCATGTTGTCTACGTCTAGTCGTCTACGTCTATGTATCTCCATAGGTGTGGTTGTGTCTGAGCGTGTTCATCGGTCTCACCTGTGGCTCCTCTCCTGATCACTTGGGGCTTATGTGGTTTGTCTATTTAAACAGACATCAACTTTTATCTGAAAATGTCTGATTTGTATATGTTTCAGACAACTTCATGACAATCAAAGATTTTAGGTTAAAATTATACCTGCTTCTGCTATGAGGATAACAGTGGATCATAGTTGGATTTTTCAGTAGTGATCCAAAACATGTTTATGCCCAAAACATTAATTAACATTAGCACAACGTATGCTTTTATATGACTGCATAATCAAGGTTTTGCAGTGGCGCCCTCAGTACCCTGCCTTAAACGCCAGTGAAAACCTGTGGGGTGATTTGAAGAGACCATAAAATCTTGAATTGTTGTATAGTACAGAAACAGGACTTGTTCATTAAAAATATTTTGCAATATCTGCTCAGATATATTTGCGGTACACTGTGAACTGAAGCTGATAAATAAAGACATTATCCCATGTTTACAAAGGGTGTCAGCAAATCTGGAGGACACTTTGCTAGTGTTATCAGAGACTGTTCATGATATTAGCATAATCCTTATAATCAAATTTTTCCTGAAAATAAATATGCTTAATTTCATTAATAAACTCATTTTGTAATAATAGCAAAAATCTGTATTTTTATATATCTAAACTACTTTCAAATCAAGCTTAAAATATGGCCCAACCCCTTTTAGTAAATCCATTTGCAGTTATTGGAATTCCTTTCTCACTGAGACTGGTAACAAGTTGGTTGTTTGGTAATTCTAAATTAGGATTAGCATTTGTTGCTGCAATATTGTAGTCTACAATCACACTGCCAGACCTGTTGAAAACACAGAACATAATTCAGTGCTTTATTTTCATTCAATGAAACAATTTTTCATTTATTATTATTTTTGTATGTTATAACAAGATGCAAGATGGACATTTAAAATATGTTTAAAGTAGGTATAATGACAGTAAATTGCAATACCTGAACCGGGTCACCATCACAGAATTGGGCACATAGGAAGTTAAACTCTTGTAAATTGAATTAATCTGGAAGAAAACGATTAATATATGAACCCCCCCTAGATGACATAGAAATAGAAGTATGTGAACAACCACAGCTACAGTCATGAGGTCCACAAAGGTCTGCAGGAAATGTTTACAATTAAACAATAATAACAACAAAAACAATAATCTGGACTACAGCTGAAAGCTTCCAACATATGAAGCAGCCAGCAGATTAACAAATGCAACACTTACTGAATCTTCAAGGATTGTTTTCTTAGATGCGTAATTTGTACCATCTGGGTAGTAGGAAGTGTCAAATTGTTCATTTATTGTTAAGGACAAAGAAATTATGTAAGGGCCTGTAAAAAAGCAAAATAGACATACAGCATTCATTAATGCAAAGGAGAAGAGAATCATTACCACACTAGTTTTAAAAATGGCAGTGATTGGGACTATTAATTAATCTATTCAGTTCATATTATTTGGTTGCAGAAGGGCTGTAGCATATCTTGTCAACTCAGGGAACATGTGGGGAACCAATCCTGGACTGGGCATCAGTCCATCCTAGGGTACATATCAGCCTTTAAACCACCTAGCTAATATTGTTTAGGTCCACCTTGTGCTACCAAAACAATTCTTACCCGTCAAAACATGGACTCAATAATAGATCTGATGGTGTTGTGCTATGGTATGAGCACCAAGACTGCAGCAGATACTTTAAAGTCCTATAAGTTGCCAGATGGGGACCTGCTTTTCCAACATGATCCACAGATGTGTGGCCGAATTGAGATCTGGGTTATTTAGAGGCCAAGTCAACATCAACTTGTTTGTCTTGTTCCTCACATTTCCTCTGCCCAAAACAATGCCATATACCACTAACCTAAATAAAGTAACATCCATGTGAAGGCCATGATGCAAAGTATGCAAAGCAAAACTTTCCCCAGAGCATCACGCTACCTCCACCAGCTTGCCTTATTCTCATAATGTATTCAGATTCCAATCTTCCCCAGGTAAGCACCATGCATGAACCTGGCTGACCACACTAGATGGTCTACAGATACAATATGCTTAATTGGTTTCCGGTTCAATATTCGGAATTACTAACGTGCAGTGGTGAGTGCATATTTTGAAACCGAAATACTTTGCATAACTGTCCTTAGTGTCTGAGATTGGTTTATGAACATGTTCTGAGCAGTTTCTAAGCAAAGCTTTAATTTCTTTTTACTTAGCAAAGTAACATGCCGATGTATTAGCCTAGCAGGCGATGAGCTAGTTCCGGACAATGAGTTTTTGTACTCACATTCCTGAGTCATGACTCAGGCCTGCAAAATATTTTATTTTGGGGTTTAATTAGTATGTGGGATTTTGTTGGGTTGTTGGGGTTTGTTGGGGTGGGCTCCTTCGGCCCACATGATCATGAGCACCCAAAGGTTCTTACAATAAACAGAACACAACATCAATTGACAAGCAATACAGAATATATATAATAATTTGTTACAACAAAATGTAAGGAAGCAAGGAACTAGGGGAAAGGAGATTAAGAATAAGGAAGATAATTGAATGAATGTTCAATTTATATAGCACCTTTCAAGATACCCAAGGTGGCTTTACAATTTTAACACAGGTACAAGTCTTACGCGACCAATCACACACCGGCAAGAAGCAGCAGCCAATTGCGCACAGCGTACTCTCTACCGGAAGCCACAGCCAACAGTGACACACGCAGGGAATCAGAATGCCAATTTACCTAACCTCCATGTTTTTAGACTGTGGGAGGAAACCAGTGACCCCGGAGGAAACAGACACGGGGAAAACATGGAAACACCACTCAGATAGGGACTTGAACCCAAGACCTGAGAGGCAAACGTGCTAACCACCAAGCCACCGTGTTGCCCAAATTGGCAATACATTTTATTATTATTCAATTGTATTAGAATGTAGAGAATGTTACAGAGTGTGGAACAAAGGGGGTAAGGTAATTCCAGAGTCATGGTGCACATCTAGAATAGGCACGGTCATGAAAGTCGGATTGGGGGTTTAGGGTGAGTGGTCAGATAGGTATGGTGGAGCAAGATTATTAATCAGCTCATCTGTAGCCATACTTGCTGTGCTCTTTGTGGATGTTGTAGTAGATGTTGTGGTTGTAGTTGTGGTTGTAGTGGCTTGAGAGCTTGTTCTAATGACTAAACCTAGCAGAAAAAAGCAGATAAAAGAATGCCAGTGTTAAACGTGTCTTTGTACAGCATTTCCAGTGCCTACTTTGTCAATGACAAAGCAGCTGCACAAAATGATGTGCTTTGGTTAACTTTCACTTAGATAAAAAGGTTTTGTAACCATGCCTGTTGTGGTTGTCTGTGTGGCTGAGGATGTAGTGGCAGTGGTTGGTGCTGTGTAAGAAGAGTAATTTCAATGGTTGACTTAAACAAATAAAAAAAAAATGTAATATTCTAAAATGAGAATATGCTGTCAAACAAATTGAACAAGTTAAACGTTGCATTTGGTTTTCACTGTTTGATTTCATATGACCCGTTATGCAGGCAAGATCGAAATACTGACTTGTTTAAATGCATTTTTGCTGTACCTCCTGCAGGAGCAATGGGACATATTTAGTACTTACGTCCCAATACACTATTCATGATGTCCACAGAAACCATCACTGTTCCTGTCTCCCAGTATCCTGTCAAGTCCCCCATTCTAAACCATTGTCCTGTCCACCATCCAGTCCCAGGTCACCAGCCCGTCTCCTTCTGCTCCACCCTCTATGGCCTTTCCCCTCCTGTCTCTGTCCATGTTCCTGTCCTTTGTCCAGTTCCTGCCATGCAATGCCTGCCTTGGGTCTCTCAGCCTCTCCCTACGGAACTGTGCATTAAGGTGGGAGTCCCCCGCAGTGACCTGGCCCACCCTGCGGTTCCTTAATTGTTGGTTTTTGCTCCTTCCATATGCTCATTGTTGGCCTTTCCTGGCTTCACAGGTTATGTGACGCCCCATAAGGAGTCTCCACTTCTGTCCTTTCCACCTGTGTGTTGTTTCACCTCATTTTTTGGTTGGGTGTGTCTGCATGAGGTTATCTAAGTTTCTTTCACTTTCATTAAGCTGTTTAAAATGACTCCATTTGTATAAAATCATGAATATGAGCAATAGTTGGTTTTATTTAGAAGTTTGAACTACAGTGAATGTAAGCCTGTGTAAGGCCTTGATTAATCATTTCCTGCACAAACAATGTTAACAATTTTACTCACAATTTTATATACAATACAATATACTAAAATAATAAGGTACCAATACCAATTGTGGTTGTGGTCATCTGGGTGGATGCTGTTGGGATTGTGGTGGCAGTGGAGGTTGCTGTAGTAGTTGGAGATAAAGATTTCAGGGTCTGAAAAAATTGTTTGGGTCTCAACAATAACACGTCAAACATCACTACTAAAATAACTCAAAGCTGTTTCATTCATTTGAAAATTTTTAATTAACAATCTACTTAATATGAACCTCATCTCAGATAAAATGGCAATTATTTAGTGTTTAACTAATGGTCTAAACTAAGTAATAGTTTAGTATATTACATTTATTTATTAAATAAACTAATGGTGATATGCGAGGAAACGAACTGCCTCCATACTACTGTGTATGTTACTAAACTTATGTTACATGCACTAACATTTTGACAATAATTAAAATATACAAGAATAATAAGGTACCTATACCGATTGTGGTTGTGGTCATCTGGGTGGATGCTGTTAGGGTTGTGGTGGCCGTGGATATTGCTGTAATAGTTAATAGAAATTTAATAATAAATTTCAGGGACTGAAAAACAGCTGTTTTGAGTCTCAACAATAACACGTCGAACATCACTACTAAAATACCTCAAAGCTGCTTCATTCATTTAAATTAACAATTTACTTAATATGAACATCATTTCAGATAAAATGGTAAATATTAAAAAATTACCTAATGGTATAAACTAAGTAATAAAATAACAGCGATATGCAAGGAAACTTACTGCATCCATACTTCTGTGCATGTTAGTAAGTTTAAGCTAAATACACTCACAGTTGAAGTATTCTGACAAAGAGAAAAATCTGTTTTGTAGTTGGTGTGTGTGTGTGGGTATGTGAGATAATGGTAGTAATTTTTCAGAAGTTATATACAATCCATCTGGAAAATTTTTCCATGCAAAATTTTAGTTTTTGCTTTTCAACAAATTAGCAAAACGTCATGTTTTCAAACCTGCTGTAACGCCAGGAGAGTGCAAATAAAAAGTGATCACACCAAATAAAAAGAGAGGATTTAGTGAATAACGTACACCAACTGAAAACCCACAATGTAATCCAAATGAAGGATACAATAACCAGCAGTCAGCTGGTACAAAGCAAAACATAGACAGACAAACGACACTCGGGTGTCGGGTTGCATAATGAGCCCCGCCCACCTGAGAGACGAACACAACGCAACAACAACATGACAGCATGAAATACTGCCAAGGGCGGCTGTCAGAGGGCCCCCGTAATGTGACATCAGGTATATGGCCATGAGCAAATTCTTATTGTATAATCATAGAGCAATGTAGAGAGTTAATGTAACCAGCATATATTCCCTAATAACTGAAGGCACTGTAAGATAAATATATAAACTCTAGCAATTTGTAATTCTATCATATTTGCTATAAAATGAAACAAATAAAATACATTTATACAGAAGTCGGGTAGTACTGTCAATAACTTCTTGTGACAAGTATTTCAGTGTTTAACATTTACCTGTTGGGGGCGCTGAAGTTGGACACGAGATATCTATAAAGGACCAACAAAAACATGATTAAAAAAATCCAATGTCATATTTTAGAATCAAGATTAATTTAAATAATGCTGAACATTTCTTTGAAGTACTAATGCCTTTCTGATGTATGTATTTATAAATTTAAGCTTTTCATATTGAAAAGTTGAGAAATAATTTAGAATAGTTTAGTGTTTTGCTTTTCAGAACTAGCATAACTGAATTATGTGAATACAATTTCCTACACTGAGATTTGACTTCTTTCTTCTCAAATGATGGAAAAAATGTGTTTATTTTAGAGGTTATACATACTAGAAAGCTCTGTCATTGGTTGACAGAACTGTCCATCATTTGGAATAGCATCGAGGCAACCACATGTGTCACTGATGATGTCATCACAGTGCTGATACGTTGTGCACTGGTCACATGGCCAGAAATACTGATTCTCACACCTGCACTGGTATCCAGTATAATTAAAAAGGCACACTGGGAAATGAAAGGAACGAATCACAGTGTTTAGAACAGACTCTAGGTGAGTATCTTCAGTGTACATTTTTGTAAATTTTTCACCTGAAGTCTCACACCACATGTCTTAGTCCAAAGAATGCTGAGTCTTCACAGTGCTGACACTATCATATTTTCACTTGCATCAAACCAACGCATCTTGCTTACTGCTGCTTTGTGCTGCAGAGCTGTTACTACTATTACTGTGGTTGATGTTAGACAGTTTTTGAGATCTCTTGGTATTTAACCAAGGTTTTAATGACAATTAAAAAGTAAAATGCCCATCATGGGAATTTTGTGTCATGGGAATTTTACCATGACACCAAACTGCTTCATCACTTCGTTGATTAGATAAAGAGTTTTTAGTTTCTTTTTGCATTCTTGTCATTGTGCTAGTATATTCTCATTTTGAAAAATGTAATATACGGTTAAAAATGCCTGCCCATTATGATCATTTACACTTGTTGTAAACGTGTCCACCTCAAAACAAAACAGAAGAAAAGTATGTGGCTGATGTCCACCTGTTGTAATGTCCACCTCTGTGACTTCTGTTATCCCATCAAGTGAAACTGGGAACCTGATTCCTCCCAGAAGGGTCTTCACTTCCTCTTTCACTATGTTTGTTGCATTCATTTCAATTTCAACCAAAAAATCATAAAATGGTATTTCTGTGGAAAAGAGCGGTCATGTAAATATAAAGACAGCTATTTCAGGAGCAATTGTGAAAGTACTTCATTTCTTTTCTTACCACTTTTTGGTTCACATATCCCTCCATCACTCGGAATTGCATTGATACAGCCACATGTTCCCAAAGTTATCTCATCACAAGCTTCATAGGCAGTACAATAATCATATGGCCAAACATACTGATCCTCACAAATGCACTGGTATTTAGTGTCGTTTGGAAGGCACACTAGTGAAGACAGAAATATTTAACAAAATCTTACTAAAATATTATATTGTGATTATACACAGTAACTTTCATTTAGGCTGTGTGAGTAAATATGACTGAAGCATCTCACGATGAGAATCAGAAGCAATGTTGGTCAGTCAAGACAAAGTAGGTGATACAGACTCTTACTCCTCCAACAAACCTTTATCAAAGACCGGAACCATATGTGGCACACACATTTTTCACAATACAACTTACACATTTATAATGCACCAAAACATACCTTAAAGGTTTTTTTTTTTTTGTATCTTTATACCACTGCTGGTTTTTCATATACCCAAGCAGGACCCTCTCACATAACCCTAAGGCCAAACCTACCCCTAACCCTAACCCATATAACAATGTCAGGATCAACACTACCTGATACTATAATCAAAATAAGAATGGTTTCTGTCATGGAATGTGTAATCAGCAACAGTCTGGCTAGTAGACTGCACTGTCAACTAAAGTCTGTACCTTGTGATTGTAGGCAAAGCCTAGGAATCAGTTACACATACAGGCAACTTTACTGAAGGAGATGTCAAAGTGTCGTACAAGCACAAGGCCCTCTGGTGGCCTCACAAGGAAATACTGCTATTGTTCCATAAAGAAAAGCTAAAATTGTAAACCAGTGAAACTGGGTCAAGGAGCTTATATAAGACATGGCGCTATCTTATGAGGGTTGTTTTCATGTACAATTCTCTCTCATGTTTGTTGTGAGAAGTTCTACATTGTGCTGCTAGTATTTTTGCTTCTACTGAACTGCATTGTTTCCAAGACATGCAGTTAGCAAGAGAGGAAAACTTGTAGAAAAGAAACAACATGACTTATCCTCTGCACAACCTAATTCAGCTATGCACAGAAACACTACCTAAATGAAACAAAATGTGCCATATTTGTCAATTGTGTTTTTTCACCGCAATCAAATTTTGTCCTCCGCAATTACCCATCTGTGCAATTAGAACACAGACACAAACACACACTAGTGATTACTAGGGGGCTGTGGTGCACACATGCCCAGAGTGGTAGGCAGCCCTAGCTCGACACCCAGGGAGCAGTTGGGGTTAGGTGCCTTGCTCAAGGGCACCTCAGTCATGGCCTCAGGTCTGGGAATCAAACCCACGGCCCTCCGGTCACAAGACCAGTTCCCTACCACAGGACCATGACTGCCCCAGCTACTAAACCAGCTACTATAAACAATGCTATACTGAAGGATCAGATGTAGTTTGTGCTTCCACTTTCATGCTTGAAGTGATTCCCATATTCCCATTGTAAGATACCAGAGATGTATTTAATTAAAGAACAAATATTACCTCAATGAATATTTATTATGTTAATAATGGATTAACTGAACTCACCTGTTGTAATATTAAACGAAGTAATTGCTGTTGTGTTATCAACTTGAAATGGAAGCCTTATTGAGTCAACAGATGTTTTAATTTGTTCTATTAAAATTGCCTGCGACACATTTATCTCCACCAGCACAATGTATTCTAGTAGACCTGTATTCACTGGGAAGAATAATACTGTTATCATTTAGATGGTGGTTTACAAAGCATTTCAAACGCAAGCAACTCAGTATTAAAAATGACCAATGTCTTAAAAACACAACATGGTTTTTGAAACCTCTTACCATCTCTTTTTTGTCTTATGTGATCCTGTTGTTCATCTGTATAGCTAAACTGAAATGGAATGTTTAAGTGGATTAGACCATAACACCAGTGCCAAACACTGGTGAAATGAAAGGCAGGGATAACTAGACATGAGACAGGGCAGAGACTGGACTGAACAGAAACAAAAACAAAACACATAGCTAGGACTCAAGTCAAAAGTGGCCAGCATAACAGGACAATGACGAAAAAAACAACAATCAACAATAATACTAATGTAGAATTCAAATTAAACTTTACCTCTATATTAAAGTCATAAGTATCAGGGAGCCTTTGTGAGTCCACCACACACATGTAAATGAGCAAAATTCTCAGCAGGAACTTTGATGTCATCCCTGTAAATGTGACCGTAAAGAATGAAACATTTTAGACATTCAAACCGGATGCCAAAAAAGTTGGGACACTAAACAAATTGTGAATAAAAACTGAATGCAATTATGTGGAGGTGCCAACATCTAGTACTTTATTCAGAATAGAACACAAATCACAGATCAACCCGTAATGAGTGAGTTGTGAAATTTTGAATCAACATATTTTTCTTTTAAAATGTTACATTTACTCAGATTAAACTTTTGAACTGTCATCTATGTTCTATTACGAATAAAATATTGACATTTGCCATCTCCACATCATTGCATTCAGTTTTTATTCACAATTTCTGAAAGCCCAGCAAAATGTGCTGCAGGTACGCAAAGCAAATTCATCAAAATGACAATGCGTTCACCTCTAAATACCTAGCTAGTGAGCTACATTTAAAGAGCATTTTGCTCTTTACTCATAATATAAGCAGCGACGAACTTGTGGTATGTAAGCAATTTTATTACGGGTGAGCTAAATCATGCAGTATGTCTCAAAATGATTCACCAAAATAGACTTAACAGAACCTGGTAAGAGACGAAGGGAATAAAACTGTAGCTTTTAAACTAGAAACAAGAGTTGTGTTAGTGTCTCATTACGTTGAATGGGAATGAACTCCTCACTCCTCCTCTGGCTCCTGACCCCTCCCCTGGCCCCTCAACCCTCTATCAGGCCTGATTGTACTGCATATACGTTTTTGTGTGTCTGTTTGTGTGTGTGTGTGTGTGTGTGTGTGTGTGTGTGTTATCTGTTCCACCTGTCCCTTGTTTGTATTAAGTGCTGCATGCATGTCTTATTAATGCCTGTGTATTTAACCGTGTGTGTGTCACGTGTGTTGTTCGTCATGTTCTGTGTAAATAAATTATTAACGTGAAACTACACCTTGGCATTCTGCCTTTACCTCATACTGCCTTATTGATATTTATATTCATATACCATATACTGTATAATATTTATGAAAAACATAATGGCACAACATTTCAAATTCGTTTGCATAGGAATTATAGAATAGCTATACAAATATCCAATTAGATTTGCTTTCCTGTAAGTAGGCCTATTGTATTATGACCTTTTGAGTGGAACTGTCATATTTCAACAAATTACATTCACCAAACAAATTGCATTTCAACATTTTCAACACTAGCAGAAATTTAACTTTAATAAAACTTACCCTCACTGCTCATAATGAAGATTTTAAACCTCTCATTCACGTTAGTATCATGTGAGAGTTTCCATGTGATTTTCCACATTCAAAGTATCTGGCTCATCCTGGGAAATAACATATTTATAATAACATATCATGTGTCAGGTTTATGCAAAAGCATTAAATTAGATCAGCTTCAGAGCATTCATAATATCCCAAGTTTCAGTCACTTCCTCAAAAAGGTTGATTTTGCATTTGAAATAATTTCAGTGAGATTTTTCAATGAATTCTTCATATTATTATCTTTACACCGGATGAATAAAACATACATCTACAGTGAAGAAAAGTTATTTATGCAAAGAAAAGATATAGTTGTCACGTTGAGGACCCCGGCCCTGTAACGAGGGAAGAAACCCAGCATGCGGCATCACCGCTCTTCTCCCTCTCCTCCGCGTCGCAAAGCCCCGCCGACTCTGGCGCAGCTGATGCTGGACCCTGAGTGTGCATACCTGCTGTGCGCGGCTCGGGAGACCTCCATACCCGAGCTGGCCGAAGAATACCGCCGGACGGCAGCTCGGGTGTGGGTAGAGAGGCACCCCTCTCCCTCTCGGGAGCTGTCGCCCCTGTGGGTGGGCATCCTCGAGCTGGAGGAAGACCCCCCCCCCCCCCCCGGTTGAGAGGAAGGCTCCTCTCCGCGCCAGGAGGCTGTGCCAACACAGGAGCAGCTGGAGCAGGATCCCGTCTGCGCTTTCCAGCTGGCCGCGGTACGGAGGACGCAGGACCCCGACTTGGCAGAGGAGCTCCGCGAGGGGGTGGTGCGGATTTGGCGTGAGCGCCAGCGACGCCCTCCTCCAGCACGCGCCCTCTCGCCTCTGAGGGTGGACTCCTGCGTCTACGAGGCTATCGAGTCCACCCCGGAGAAGGAGTTCGGAGAGGGGGACTCCGAGGAGGAGGAGCAGGAGAAGGACGACGAGGAGGGTTGCCCCCCCTCGATATGCGACGCGTCTACCGTAAACTACGGTGAGGAGGAGCAAGAGGACTACTCTCCGTCCGAGAGCGACGCGTCTACCTTCAACTACGGGGAAGAGGAGGGAGAGGAGTCGGAGGAAGACGACTACCTCCCTCCGTCCGTAGGTCCCACTCCCTCCGTAGAGGAGGGCGAGGAGGAAGAGGAGCAAGAGGGCTATCCTCCGTCCGTGGGCTCGGAAGTGTCCGAGTTCGAGGACAGCGACCTCTACACCGAGGAAGAAGACGCCTACACGGAGGATGAGGAGGAGAGTCTCCCCTCCTCCGTGGGGACTGTAAAGGGGCGGAGGACTCCGGGGGAGAACGCGTCCTCCAGATCTTCCAGGGCCAGCCCCATGGACTGTTCCCGGGGTGAGAGCCCAGCAGAGTCCATGGAGGGGATCCTGGAGGGTGAGGAGGAGAAAATCGACAGCCGCGTTGCACCGGGCGCGTACGACAGCCGCGCTGCACCGGGCGCGTCCGCCAGCCGGAGGAGATACGGACTCAAAATGTTGTCACGTTGAGGACCCCAGCCCCTCCCTTTTGGGCGTGTGTTTACGTCGTCCGCGTTGGTTCGTCTACGTCAGTGGATCTCCGTGGGTGTGGTTTCGTCCTGTGAATATCTGTCTCACCTGTGGCTCGTCTCGTCATCACAGGGGGCTGATGTGGTTTGTCTATTTAATGTGCGCTCGCGCAGTGTCCTGTGCTCGTCATTGTCTAAAGTTTACACGTCTCTGTGTATGTTAGGTGTTTTTCGTGCGCTATATGTCAATATTAAAAGTGACGTCTGTCGCAACCAAGGACTCGTGTCTCGTCCTTCACGCCACCCCGAACGTCACAAATGTGCTATTTCCAAGGAATGACAAGCTAACGGTGTCCATAAGCAACATTTACGAGTAATATTGTCCAGTTTATTTTTACAAGGTAAATACTGACTAGCTGTTCGTATATTATTCGTAGGCATTGTTGCGAATAACGCCAATAAAAATAATGGCGTTAGGTAACGTCGTCAAACTGGGTCACAAAAATCTATATTTTAACAGCTTTACACATACATTGAAATATCTCCTTTAATACAGTGTAATTTTTATAAATGATTTTTTAATGAGAACTTTTATTAGCATCAATTTTGTCATGTCCCTCATGGCCTTCAATGAAAGTATAATTAAAATATACCAAATACAACTATTAAAAAGTCCATATATTTTGATATCAACCTAAACAACTGTCTGTGTAATTGTTTGTGATCTTTTTTTTCAAAATGAATTGATAAATATTCATTAAAATCACATTATTTATTTCTGTACCTGAGTAACCACTCAACCCCGTAACACAAATGAATCTCCCCCACAAAAACAATGGTATGATCCGTATGAGCATGTACATCAAGAAATGACATCACTCAAGTCTTTTGGACAACAGGACACCAAAGACAGGCTTCCTTCTTTTATTTCATTTTGGTCATTTATCTTGTGATTAGGGATGCAAATGATTAATCGACTTTCGATTAATTGTCGATTAAGACGTTACTCGATCAAAATGTATTAATCACGATTAATCATTAGAGAGCGCTCCTGTATCAGGGTACCCGCGGGTCCTTAAAAAGTCTTAAAATGTCTTAAATTAAGTTTTCCATATTCAAGGCCTAAAAATGTCTTAAAATGTCTGGAATTTTATGAGGGGAGGCATTAAATTATTATAAGTGTGTGTTGTTCAGTTGTTCAGTTCAGTTGCGATGTGAACTTTGCCGAATCTAGCGCTAATGCAGAAAATAACCGCTCCAGGGTCCTAGTGCTAGATTCCTAGCGTTGGAGTATACGGCCTCAACGACGTCAACAATTTTCGTTCGCCAAATTTGACATTATAACTCAAACAATAGCACTGTTCTCTTCCCCTCCCCTTGCGCGCGCAGGCGCCGCTCTCCCAGTGTCACTTAAAGGGCCAAGTGCCTGTCTGTTAGGGAATTCGCTGCGAGGAGTAGTAGTCGCTACAATTTCAACATTGTTAATTTAGGCAAAGAAGTCAAATGTTCTGTGTGTAATGCGGTATTGAAGTACAACAGTTCCACTAGCTCACTCAATTATCATTTGAACACCATGCATGCAGCTGTCCTGCATTTCACCAGTGCACCTGGTCAACCTAAGATCACAGCTACACTGGGAAGGCGAGCGTTTTCGAAGCTCGCTACAAAAAAATACGAGTGAGCTAAAAACAAAGCTATCTACTGCTACTACTGTAGCCCTTACAACAGATTGTTGGACGGCTCTAACAAAAGAAAGTTACATTACTGTGACGTGCCACTACACTGACGAGAACTGGCAGCTAAAATCTGCAGTGCTGATTACGACAAACATGTCGGATAGACACACCGCTGACAGTTTAACTGACAAGCTCAATGATGTTGTGGAAACTTGGGCACTCTCCGGTCGCATTACAGCATGTGTTCACTACAAAGCTAGAAACATTGTCCAAACATGGGCTCAATAATATTCTGTTTGGCTCTCTATTTAATTTCTTCTTTTTTTAATGTCTAATGTTTCAAATTGAACTGAGCCAGTCCTTAATTTATTCCTTTTTTAAAATGAAAGAATGTATTTTGTTATACCATAAAAATTTCCTCATGCATAATTACTTGAGCAATATATAATATAATACAATATAATTATCATAATATAATATATACTTTTTGAACAAAGTGTTTTAACTACACTGCTCAAAAAAATAAAGGGAACACTTAAACAACACAATGTAACTCCAAGTCATCCACACTTCGTGTTCAGATAGGAAGCAACACTGATTGTGAATCAATTTCAACTGCTCTTGTGCAAATGGAACAGACAACAGGTAGAAATGAGAGATTTTCAACTGATTTCAAAGATTTTTATTAATTGAGATCTAGGATGTGTTATTTTAGTGTTCCCTTAATTTTTTTGAGCAGTATATTTAGCTAATATTTTTAAAAGCCCTATTGAAACACTGAAATTCAGGTAAAAAACCCTGCTTATCGATTAATCGAAAGTCGATCGATAAGATCAGTCAACTAACGATTAATGAATTAATCGATAATTTGCATCCCTACTTGTGATATTGTGGTCGCCAAATTCAGTGACTCAACACTGTCACATGAAAAAAAGATAGAAAACTATTCTTATTCTTCTTCTTTCTGCAATTCCCGTTTAGGGGTCGCCACAGCGGATCAAACTCCTCCATCTGGCCCTGTCCTGAGTGTCCTCCACTGACACACCAGCCACTCTCATATCCTCTACCACTGCATCCATAAACCTCCTCTTAGGTCTACCTCTCCTCTTGCCTGGAAGTTCCATCCTCAAGACCCTACTACCAATATACCTCTCCTCCCTCCTCTGTACATGTCCAAACCATCTCAATTTCGCTTCTCTAACTTTATCTCCAAAACATGCTACATGTGCTGATCTTCTAATAAACTCATTTCTGATCCTATCCTTCTTTGTCACTTCAAATGAGAATCTCAACATCTTCATCTCAAACACCTCCATCTCCCTCACCTGTCTCTTTGTCAGTGCCACTGTCTCCAGTCCATACAACATAGCAGGTCTCACTACTGTCCTATAGATCTTTCCTTTCATTCTAGCCGACACTCTTCTATCACAGATCTCCCAAGACACTTTATGCCATCCAAACCACCCTGCCTGCACTCTCTTCTTTACCTCTTTCACTTCCTCCATTACTCTGTACCCTCGACCCTAAGTAGGTAAACTCGTCAACCTTCACCTAATCAACTCCTTGTAACTGGACCTGTCCACCGTCTGCCCTCTCATTCACACACATGTACTTTGTTTTACTCCTGCTCACTTTCATTCCCCTGCTCTCCAAAGCACATTTCCATCTTTCCAAGCTCACCTCCACCTGCTCCCTACTCTCACTACAGATCACAATGTCATCAGCAAACATCATAGTCCAAGGGGACTCCTGCCTAACCTCGTCCGTCAGTCTGTCCATGACAATTGCAAACAGGAAGGGACTCAGGGCTGATCCGTGATGTAGTCCTACCCCCACTTTAAACCCATCTGCCATTCCTACCGCACATCTCACTGCTGTCACACTGTTCGCATACATATCCTGCACTACCCTCACATACTTTTCTGCTACTCCTGACTTCCTCATACAATACCACAGCTCCTGTCTTGGTACTCTAAGATAAGCTTTCTCTAAGTCAACAAACACACAATGTAACTCCTTCTGTCCTTCCCTATACTTCTCCATTAACACTCTCAAATCAAACATTGCATCTGTGGTGCACTTAGCTGGCATGAAACCATACTGCTGCTCACAGATCTCTACCTCTCCTCTAAGCCTAGCTTCCACTACTCTTTCCCAGATTTTCAGGCTTTGACTGATCAACTTTATTCCCCTGTAATTACTACAGCTCTTAACGTCACCCTTATTCTTGAAAATTGGCACCATTATGCTTTGTCTCCACTCCTCAGACATCTTCTGACCTTCAAAAATCCTGTTAAATAACCCAGTCAAAAACTCCACCCCTGTCTCTCCCAAACATTTCCATGCTTCCACTGGAATATCATCCGGTCCAACTGCTTTACCACACTTCATTCTCCGAATTGCAGCCCTTACTTCCTCCTTGCTCACCTGAGGCACTTCCTGATTCACAACCTCTACCTCTTCTAACCTTCTTTCCCTTTCATTCTCTTGATTCATCTGTTCCTCAAAATACTCCTTCCACCCTCCCAAGACACTCTCCTCACCTTCTCTTTAGCTTCTGCCACTGCTCTCTTTGCCTTGCGTCACATCTCCTTGTACCTCTGTCTACTTTCTTCTTCTCGCTGAAAATCCCAATTCTTTTTAGCCAACCGCTTTCCTCTCAAACTTTCCTGAACTTCCTCATTCCACCACCAGGACTCCTTGTCTACCTTCCTCTGTCCTGATGTCACACCAAGTACCTTCCTAGCCACATCCCTCACTGCATTTGAAGTCTCATCCCAGGTATCCAGAACACCACCACCATTACCCAGTACCTGCCTCACCTCATCCCTGAATTTTACACCACAGTCCTCATCATTTAACTTCCACCACCTGATCTTCCTCTCCTTCACCTCCAAAACCATCCTACATATCACCATCCTATGCTGTTTAGCTACACTCTCCCCTTGTAACACCTTGCAATTACTAACCTCTTTCAGGTTTCGTCTCCTACAGAGGATATTGTCGACCTGTGTGCATCTTCCCCCACTCTTATACGTTACCCTGTGCTCTTCCTTTTTCTTAAAGTAAGTGTTAACTACAGCCATCTTTATCCTTTTAGCAAAATATACCACCATTTGTCCTTCCGTATTCCTTTATTTAACACCATATCTACCCAACACCTTCTCATCACCACTGTTCCCTCCACCAACATGTCAATTTAAATCTGCTCCTATAACCACTCTCTCTTCTTTAGGAACCTGCAAAACAACTTCATCTAACTCTCTCCAGAATTCTTCTTTCTCCTCCATATCACAAGCTACCTGAGGAGCATAAGCACTGATGACATTCATCATCACCCCATCAATCTCTAACTTTACACAGATCACCCTGTCACTTACTCACTTTACCTCCACTACACTCTTACTAAACTCATCCTTCAGGATTACCCCTACTCCATTTCTCTTCCTGTCTACACCATGATAGAAGAGTTTGAAGCCACCACCAATGCTCCTGGCCTTGCTCCCCTTCCACTTGGTCTCCTGTACACACAGTATATCTATCTATACTTTGTTGGTCGTTGATAAGCTTGCTGCGGTGTGATGGAAATTTGATGATTTCCATTTATGTCAGGCTTTCTTAGTATACATTAAACCAGGCGTACTCAACTAAATTTGTCCGCGGTCCAGTTTTGGCAGATACCTGTGACCTGAGGTCCGGTGCGGCGGGGGTGGCGAACGTAAGTTGTTGAGCGGGGGGGGGGGGGGGGGGGGCGCGAACGGTGGAGGCGTTTATACTTTCGCGAGCGTTTTGTCCTAAACGATAGGCGTTTTGTCCGAAACGATATGTGGTAGAAACACCCCTCAAAACAGGAAAATGAACATTTACCTGACCAACTTTAATGTTGCTATATGTTTCAGGTTTGAAAGGTACTGGAATTTAGGTTAAAGTACTTTAAAATGCTTGAAATTGTAACTACTTGGTTTCACAACAAATATCTGTCTGACTGAATAGTTCTCTTGTATTAGGTTAACAAATAGGCCTACGAGCCTCTTGTAATTCCAGGACGAAACATGAGAGAACGTGAAGACGTGAAGATTGGGCGTTTTTTTACTTAATTATGTTTAACATGCTGGGAAATATTGAAATGAACCTTGAAAGTGGCGTACAAGTGCTTGAATTCCACCTTATAAAGGTGTATGAACCCTGAAAACGTGACTTTGTTCATTGCGCTGAAGCGCGGCGCGAAGTTAGAAAATTCGAGAGGTGCACGACCTCGCGAACCGACAGCGCGCGAGGCACTCGCGCACACGCGGAGCCACAGCGATTACGTCATTTTCGCCGCGCGGACCCTCGCGCCGCTCGCGAAGCTTCAACCAGGCAGACTTGTTGTTGAGCGGGGGTGGCGAACGTAAGTTGTTGAGCGGGGGTGGCAAACGTAACACTCGTGACGGAGTGTTTTTTCAATAGCCCTGAAATAAATGCTACGGTTTTGTTTTAGTCCGTATCCAGTTAATCAGGAATGAGATTGGGTCCGGACAGGACTGCGTTCGGGTCCGGATCCGGACCGCGGTCCGCCAGTTGAGTACCCCTGCATTAAACCATCCTCGTGGCTTCAGTAGGCCTCAGAAGTGTTTGTCTTCTCTCTGGACGGCCTCGGCTCAGTCCTAATCTGATGTTCCTCTGGTGTTCCTAAACTGACCTCGTTGGAGGCGCCTAATCATCTCTTGGAAGGGACCACGGCGACATTCAGTCTATCATGCCATTACGAGGATACTGAGCGTGGAGAGGGCATGCGGGGGGAGAGGCTAATATGCATCTGTCAAATCAGTTAATTATTTCATGTATTGTCCAATCACATTTGGTTAATAACCTCATGTTCACCTCGTGGACACTGTGTGTATTGATGATTAAAAGTATAAAAGATGAGAGTTCAGAGTGGAGAATTAGCTCTCTGCGACAGACACCTTGTGTGTATGTAACTGAGATCTCTGGATTAATCCATGCCTTGTTAAAATAAATCATTGTACTTTATTATCTTACCCAACAGCTTCTGACTTATCTTGTGCTCACCATTTAAGGGTTTCAGAATTTCAACCACATTTAGCACCTGAACCAACTAAAACATCGTGTTCCTCTTTGCGTTTTTATTTTATTTTGTAGTGCTGTGGCCATTTTACTCCTGGTAGTAGCTACTTGTTAACATGCTGTTCAGTGGAGAAGTGTTAAGTTTTGAGAACTACTAATTCTACATGCTGCATGCTGCATTAGCATGAGGCTAAATACTAGATATTTCCATGTTCAACACCGTGGCCTCTTTCCATTTTCTGTTTGAAATGCTGTTATAAGCTAACAAGCAAGTAGATGTTGCATTTCATTAAATCTGTGTTAGGATGACCAAATAGATAACTTAGCAAAGATGTATCACTGTGAAATTTTTTTACTTGTTTATCTGTTTCTGTACCAAATAGAAAAGTGATATATTTTACACTCATTTATATTTTCTAATGCAACCTCAAATGGTCAGAATATTGAACTGATAAATCTTCACTGACCCTGCAGCCACACCAGGCCTTTGCTAAGAAAAACTTTAAAAATACTATTGAATGTGGAATTAAAGTTTGGTTGGCAGATAAAAGCAGTACAAGTCCACCACACATACAGTCATGGTCAAAAGTTTTGAGAATGATACAAATATTAATTTTTACAAAGTCTACTGCTTCAGTTTTTATAATGTCAATTTGCATATACTCCAGAATGTTATAAAGAGTGATCAGCTTAAAAGCAATTAATTGCATTTCAACTTCATTGCAGCCCTGCCTTAAAAGGACCAGCTAACATAATTTCAGTGATTGCTCCATTACCACAGGTGTGGGTGTTGATGAGGACAGGGCTGGAGATCAATCTGTCATGATTAAGTAAGAATGACACCACTGGACACTATAAAAGGAGGCTGCAAGCGCCAGGCCCAGGGCTTAATTTGAGCCGGATCCTGCCGGAACAGGATCCGGGAACTGTTTAATTTTGAAGCGTGCGTTCCGGTAACTGTCTGCCTCGATCCGGTAACATTTAATGTTGTCCGCTGGGTTGCCAACTCTCATGCGTGAGTTACTAGTTCGCTAGCTCTGGCGCCAACCACCGGCGATATAACACTCAATCTGTGTCCATTTTACGTTCGCCAACGCCACCAAAACGTGCAAAAAGAGGCAAACGTGCTAACCACCAAGCCACCATGTTGCCCATGTGAGTGTGTGAGTGTATCTGCACACACTGTGAGGCGGAGACTCTTTTAGCAAGGCCTGGTCTCATGGAGGGCAGCAAATAAGCCACTTCTCTCCAGAAAAAAAAACATCAGGGACAGACTGATATTCTGCAAAAGGTACATGGAGTGGACTGCTGAGGACTGGGGTAAAGTCATTTTCTCTGATGAATCCCCTTTTTCCGATTGTTTGGGACATCTGGAAAACAGCTTGTTCAGAGAAGACGAGGTGAGCGCTACCACCAATCTTGTCTCATGCCAACTGTAAAGCATCCTGAAATCATTCATGTGTGGGGTTGCTTCTCAGCCAAGGAAATTGGCTCTCTCACAGTCTTGCCTAAAAACACAGCCATGAATAAAGAATGGTACCAGAATGTCCTCCGAGAGCAACTTCTCCCAACCATCCAAGAGCAGTTTGGTGATCAACAATGCCTTTTCCAGCATGATGGAGCACCTTGCCATAAAGCAAAGGTGATGACTAAATGGCTCAGGGAACAAAACATAGAGATTTTGGGTCCATGGCCTGGAAACTCCCCAGATCTTAATCCCATTGAGAACTTGTGGTCAATCATCAAGAGACGGGTGGACAAACAAAAACCTACACATTCTGACAAAATGCAAGCATTGATTGTACAAGAATGGACTGCTGTCAGTCAGGATTTGGTCCAGAAGTTGATTGAGAACATGCCACGGAGAATTGCAGAGGTCCCGAAGAAGAAGGGTCAACACTGCAAATATTGACTTGCTGCATTAACTAATTCTAACTGTCAATAAAAGCTTTTGTTACTCATAATATGATTGCAATTATATTTCTGTATGTGATAAAAACATCTGACAAACACACATAAAAACCAGAGGGCAGCAGATCATGTGAAAATATAATATTTGTGTCATTCTCAAAACTTTTGGCCATGACTGTACACTGGCCAGTTTGTTCAGAAAAGGCCAAAATATAATTGTTAACATTTGATTTAAGGACTTGGGATAGTGATGGTTTAAAGTAAGACCAGGTATAATTTAGAATTGCATCTTATTTTAAATGTGAAACATGGAGCCTATCAAACATATACTTTGATATAAAGCATGGGGCTATGTTATTTTTTATTTTAGATGCTTCATTGGAATTAATCCAACCATCAGCAAGAAAGGTGGGAAGGTCTCAGTGAAAAAGAACAACATGGTCAACCCACACGTGTGTACTCTTCTCAAATACTTAATGGACTTTGAATGGCTGTCTGTGTGAGTATGGCATGAAAAGTTCTAAAGAATGAACGAACCAAGGAACTTTGTGGACATATTATTCCAGTTGTTCATATATTGCTCAAAATTGTATTCAGACAGAATAGCAGTTTCGGAAATACTCAGACCAGCCCGTCTAGCACCAACAACCATGCCACGTTCGAAGTCATTTAAATCACCTTTCTTCCCCATTGTGATGCTCGGTTGCCATGAGGGATGTGGTTATCCTGTACCTCAAAAACTGTTCTCATATTGTATTCATAAAAAAGCTTCTGGGTAAGGTCAGAATATAATAAATAAGTTGTTATAGCTTCATAGACTCATTGAAACAGTAAGCACCACTTAATGTCACTGAGATTAAGTGGATCCAAGTGCCGGCTCGCAATATGAAGAACCACAACGAACGCTGAAGAGCGTGTGAGACAGGCTGGCACAGGGGAAACACTGACGCGGACTAACTATAATGCGTATCAACAGAAATAATCAATAAACGTGAGGGAAAAAATAAAAGAGAACAGAAAAGATGCAGAAGACTCAATGTGTAGTAAAATAAACTCCACAACGGACACGTGGGGAAATAAAATAATAAAGGGAACAAAAAGTTCTCAATGTGCACAGGGGGGAAAGAAGAGAAAAGAAAAGAAAACCAAATACGCTAGGGGAAGTAGCTGGCTGGCAGGCGAACGCTGCAACAAAGGAAATACCCATTACAAACTAAAAAAGAAACGGATAAGAACAATACAGCAGGGAGAAAACTTGAGGAAGGCCAGAGATTACTAGCAAACCAGAGATATGGTAACGTGAGTCATGGAGACCAAAACGAATTAGCAATGATCTGTCTCAAATCCCTTCCTTAAGTAGGGATGACGTCAGATGTGACAGATCACTGCTGATTGCGGAGACCCTGCCCGGAACTGGCTTGTGGACTCCTAGTGGCCATCCTGGGAGTCGCATCTGAGCCAGCCCTGACACTGTAACTGCATTTGACACATTACATCTATGCTGTTTATTATGAGAAATGTCTAGGAGTGTTTCAAAATCAGAAACCCTTCATAAATCAATTAAAGAACTACAGAGATCTGATAGATCTGATGGTGTGATGTGGACCCACTGTTTGCCCAAAACTAGGCTTGGAAGAACCATGATATATGAAGTGTGCCATAAATATGCAGGCAGAAAGTGATTAACTGGGTGAATGCTTTTAAAACACTGTATACAGCAGGGGTACTGAACTGGCGGACCCGAACGCAGTCCTGTCCAGACCCAATCTCATTCCTGATTAACTGGATACGGACCAAAAAAAAAAACCGGAGCATTTATTTCAGGGCTATTGAAAAAACACTCCCCGCTCAACAACTTACGTTCGCCACCCCTGCCGCACCGGACCTGAGGTCACAGGTATCTGCCAAAATTGGACCGCGGACAAATTTAGTTGGGTACCCCTGGTATACAGGTATTCATCAATAAATTAATCAAAGTTTTCATTGTAAAATTGTAATATGCAACATGAGCATTGAATATAAGCATATTAAGCAACAATAGGAAACTTAAATAATTAGAGGTGTGCCAAAAAATCGATTCACATACCAAAAATTGATTCTCATTTACTACAATTCAGAATCGATTTTAAATGTCCCAAAATCGATTCTAAGTCGTGGTGAAGTCTCACGTTATGTAATTACAAATTACGCGAGACTTTATGCAGCAGGTTCTGGGACACACTCATGCGTGGAAAAGTTTGAAAACAGATGGAGGAAAGAGATATTCAACCTGTCCTGTCTTCGTTTAAGGCAAAAATATGGGTTCATTTTGGTTTTTACCGAATGCCAGGGAAGACCAAACTTGACACAATGAAGCTCATGTGCAAGGCTTGTGTATCACGGTGAGCACGGGAACGTACACACCGCGTGAAATAATATAGAGAAGGGTGGATCCTAATGCCGACTCACAAGATCAAGACGTTTGACACTTGTCAAATGTATTAGTGAGAGGGAAACGTGCACAGCGACCCAGAATGAACAAACAAAACAATGTGGAAGACTCAACACGCAAAAGAATAGAAACCAAAACCGTGAGGGCACGGAGTAAATAGAAACAAAAAAAACGCGGAAAATACAACGCGTGAAAAATAACACTCAACTGTAGAGAGACAGGGGAAAGAAACAAAATAACAGGAACTAAAACAGTGCGGATAAATGCAACGCGAAAACGAAACCAAGGACACCAGGGGAAGTAAATGGCAGCAGGCAAAAAACGCTGCAGCAAAATAAAGCCCTTCCCAAAAATGAATGCAAAACGGATAGGAAGAAATACTGGATTGGGAAAACTTGAGATGGGTCAGGAAGCGATGCAGGAGATAGATACTCGAATAAGTAAAGAGAAATCATAACAGAGAGGTGGCGAGACACCTTAAAGCAAATGGCAGGAGCGACAGGGGTTCAAATCCCACATCCTCCTTTTTCCCAGCAAGATATCGCTTAGTCAAATACCTGAAACCAAGTTCACATTCTGTGGACAGATGACAAACTCAGCTTTGAAAAATAAATTGTAGAGGCAACTGCGCATTGACATTGTACATTTTCAAGCCAGGTGATCAAAGGAACATCCTTGCCTCAAAAGACCTAAAGTTTACCCCATGTTCATGTCATCTCTGGTAGCTCAACGTGTTGAGCCACATGCTCCCAATTAAAATGAGAAGCAATCACAGAGAAAGCAGAGACTGGCTGAGAACGTACGGTTATGCCGGTTTAGTCTGGGACTGACTCTAGTGCCCCTAGCCACGGCTGGTGGAACAGCATCTGAGCCAGCCCTGACAGCTTGCAAAATGAAGCTCAAGAATTTTGGTAACACAACAAAAAGCATTTTTTTTTTATTAAATGTGAAAGACACTTTATTTTCTGTATTTGTCATTCTGTCTTGCAAAGTAGACTGTAGTAGATCATGCAGATTTTATAGACTGAAGCAGACTTTTTTATAAATCATATCGTTTTTGAATTGAAAATCAATTTTGTATCGAATCGTGGCCCCCAAAATCGGAATTGAATCGAATCGTGAGATAGTAAACGATTCCCACCCCTATAAATAATAATAGTAAATTATACTTATGTTACACTTTCAGTGTTAAAATATATGTTGTTTTCGAAGTTGTTTTCAAAGTCAAAGAGAAAGTCAAATTTATTTATATAGCGCTTTTTACAACACATGTTGCCACAAAGCAGCTTTACAATCGTATGGGTCCAGAGCCCTAATGAGCAAGGCAAAGGCGACAGTGGCAAGGAAAAACTACCTATGCTGGTTTTCAGGTTTATAATGAAACGTATTCCTAGCTAACAATGAGCCTCTAGCATACACACCACTCTTGGTTTGTCTTGTACATTTTGAAGACCACTGAGCATGTATTACAAACAATAATTTAAGGGTGTGTGTAAGGGGTTTGTGCAAAAGAAGAATTAGCTTTATGTATTGTATGCCACTGATTCACAGTGCCACACAGAATGGGACACACCTTAAAGAACACATTCTCATCCATAACGTGTGTTTGTGATGCTGACCACTGTTAATTAACACTCAGTATGACACACTTTAAAGTGAACAAAACAATGAACAAAAAGGACAGAAATCATATTAAAACATTATTAATTGTAAATGATCCATGGCTTTGTTGTAGTGTGATGTCTTGGGTCCATTACAAATTGATTTCATATTTCTGACAGGTTTACCAGGAACATGTATTTTTATAGTTTACACCTCTCTGTTCAACAAGTATCATGAAACAGAGCTCTCTGTTTACTCAGAATCTCACTAAGTCACACACTTGATAGACCAGTTTGAGATCCATTGTTCAAGCATACCCTTGGTCTCTGGCACCCCCACGTTCAGAACAGCATGTCAGTATCTACGCACACCTCATTCTGTCACATGTTTTCAAATGCATAAATATCAACTTTTCATTAAATCAACTTTTAATTAAATCATATAGTTCACTACATCTTATTTTAGGTTGCATAAAATATTGAATGTTACATTTTTAAATGTATTTAGATGTCTTTAGATGTATGTACCCAAAAG